>NW_020450530.1:1331641-1353767 GCF_003343035.1 Apteryx rowi
GAGAGAAGTAGAAGAGAAAAAAACCATGAGCTCGCTGCAGAGATGCCTGCTGAGATAAAGTAGAATGAGAGTTGGGACTTTCCAAGTTTTTAGACCTTTCTTAGTAGTGGCTTTTAGATGAAGTTATGAGCTTTGGTCCTTCTAATTGCATTACCTGACTCCTGCCTGAACTAGTATTTCTTCCTACACCTTGGTATCTGCTATACAGACCTTACCTTTGACAGGATCGCTCTCCTGTAATGCTGATCTGCCCGAGTAGCTGCCTTAGCTTCATGTACAAGAGCAAGGGCATTTTCTCTCCATATATGCAGCAGCTGTCTGAAGGCAAAATGAAAAGAAAAACATTAAGAAGGATTCTCGCTTGTTCTTACTTCAACGCAACTTGTTCACTTGGTACCCTCCCACTCACTGGGGAACCAAAACCAGCTGCTTTCATAAACTCAGTCTTGCAAATCAGCTTCTGTCCCTTCAGGTCTCTGCTGAAGAGAAGGCAGTGCAAAAGCAGAACACACCCTTAAATCTAGCACCTTAAGCAGAGTCAGTCACACTCTGCAGGTGTATAGCACTGAAGAAAAAGCCATCAGGTAGCTAAAACTAAAGCAACTACAACCAATATACAGTGACTATTACCTTTAATCACTCTCCTCACTATAATGTAAGGCAGCCTCTACATGTTCCAAGACGCTTTAAGACCAGCGCAGTCAGAATCCATCTGCTGCAGGGAACAATATAGTTTACTGCCTGGTGTCTTTCATGGGACTGAACAGAGATAAACTTTGGCAAATGCAACAGGCACAGTCATCGCCAGAGGGAAGATTTTGGAACTTGATTAAAGAGACAGTAAAGAAACTAAAGCMTAACAGCTGACAATCCAGTGAGAGGTTGACCCGTTTTAGTCGGATGAGCTGCAGAGAAACAGCAAYGGTGGGAAGAGACAATTCCCAGCACCAAATGCTCAAAAATTCACAAAGGTGGCAGCGAAAGAGAGAGTAATTTGACTGCAGTGCAGTCACTTCCCTCCCACGCTGCACAAGGAAACATAGGCTTACCGCAGCAGCAGTCTAGTGTGTTGCTTCTCCTTTTCAGCTACTTGGTACAGAATGCAYTGTATGTTATGCTGGTAACTCTGCAAGAAAAGCAGTGAGAGGTGAGACTTTTCTAAGCTACCTAAACCTCTGAGGAGGGAAGACCTCTGGAAACGCTTAGCAGCTTTAGAATCCAGGAAGAAATTAAGCTGCAGCCACTGGAATTAAATGCTGTTTTTTTCTGAGATGCAATAGCCRTTACATGCTAGTTAATGCTAGCTGTCACATACCCTTCATCAAAACCACAAAGTTACATTGGTTCTTTTGCTTCAAAAATCAATGATAAAGCTCACATAACCCTATCTAGCAACAATAGCTCCATTCTACCTTGCGCCCTTGGTACATAAGCCACTAGAGTGAAACAGTGTGGCAGCTCTTCGGTTCTCACAATCAAGCACACACAGTTAAGTTCAACAAAGAAAAGGGCATCCTTCTCTCCTACCTTCCAGGCTGCCAAGGCCTTGCCCAATAATGCGTGCTGATAGTGCATGTCTGCTCGCACCAGCTTCTTCCATTTCTCACACTGATGTCCCACATACTACAAGGAAAAAAAAAGAAAAAACAAACAAAAAAACAACCTCTGATATAGACATGCTGGAGGGAAAACAGGCAGTRAAAGAGAGCAGAGGGAAAAGGAACATTCCCAATCTCTGAGGAAATATCAATCCTTTATATTGGCATAAGTTCTCGCTCAAAGTAGTGCTGCACTCTGCTGTTTCTCTGAAAGGGCTATTTGAGGCCTTTTTCCATACTTTCCAGGAACGGTCTTAAAGACTGGCACAATTCACTCAAGTTAATAGTTCTGGACCAACAGACCACTGTCAACTCTAAAACTTGTCACAGACTCTCACGACATGCTGCAAGACACATTTGGTACATCAGGTACTAAAGGGAAGGCAAGGGAAAGGCCCAGCATAAAAGTGAAATGCCATCTGATAGGACCTTTTGTGACCCATGCAGAGCTATGAGCTATCCACCATGCTAAGCTCAGAATGACTAGTATTTAACATTAAAAAATTCCTTTAATTTTGTTCCTAAAGTAGCCATATGGGTAAAAAATAATCTCAACATAACAAAAAGGATTCAAGCTTTCCCCCATCTGTTAAGTGTCTCACCTCTCTCCACTTGTTCCAAGACCGCTGCAGACACTTTGAATAGTGAAATTGTACGGCTTGCATCTCCTTGAGCCTCCTAAAGGAAAAACAATTTAGTTTTCTCTTGCAATGTAACTCATGTTAGTAAACCCCTCCAACACAGATATGAGTTCACACTCACTATTTTCAGTAAGTCATTTACTGAAAGACAAACTAGTAGATTCTAAAGCACAAATAAGGAGTCAGAGTCACTGAATTAAATGCTGCTTTGTCAAAGTGGGCTGCCACAGGGCCAATCCAAATAATTCTCCCTTTTGAGAAACTTCTTACTCTGTTTTTCTCTCCTGAGTATTTTGCTTCCACAGACAGAAAGCCTTTAACAGCAGCACGTAGCTGTAGTGATCTCTGGCACGAACCAAGTCCTCTTGCTCCTCCAGGCACACATTTGTTCTTCTGCGCCAGAAGCACCAGAAACAAATCARCAGTTGCCTCTCAAAATGAAGTACAGCCTATAATGGAGAGAAGACAGCAACGAATGCATGACACAGGCAAAAACAACAGAAGACAATTCTTCAAAGGCGACAGGCACAGCAGAACTGTCCTATGTTTTTTTTCCCTTCTACTCAAGTTGAATAACAATGGACACATGCCATAAAAACCCCTTTCCTGAAAGTTTTTCTGAATGTGTTCTGTAGGTACCTGTTTGTGTGGATGGAGAAACCGTTACCAGAAAACAGCAGGCCAAAGAGAGGAAAAATATAGGCTGATAAGTAGCATGTGAAAGTCTCTGAAGAACAGATAAGCTCCAGAGACTAGTCCTGTTGAACTCACAAGAACTGATAAACTTGGAACACGAGGAGTCAGCTGAATCTGCACAAGGCCACCAGCGGACACGAACATCAACACTGCGTTGTGTAACTTGGACTACATCAAATAAAACAGTGGCTGCTATATGCAAACAAAGACTTCAGGATTATGTGTACACCTGATGAAACAAAGGATCTTGTGGGATTTTCTGAACATCTAGAAGCCACTTGTGTGTCAGTACAACCCTCYGCTTCTTAATAAACAGCTGGAGTTGGCCTCCCAACTGTTGCTCCAACCACATAAGAAAGGGGGAGAGAGACAGAGTGCGCGTATGAGAGAGAGAAAGAGACAGAGAAAGAGAGAGAGAGTGTGTGTGTGCGTGTGTATGCACATTCATACTGTGTCAAGGAATAAGTGAATGTATTGCCTGAATAGTTATCTGCTATTAATAATAACAGCTTGATCCTATTAAGAACAGCTTAATTTTAAAAAGGTGTTCTAGCAAACATTGCTTGTGATCTGTATCTCCCCTGACTTGATCCCTGGCCATGGAAAAGGGAATTTACAACAGCATCTCATGTAACCGATGTTCACAAATGGTGACTGAGAAATCATCCCTTCTACTTCCTGATCGAGGCCAGATAAAGAGCTATTTACCCTCTTCTCTCCCATTCGGTATTCTCGCTGCTTGCATGTCCTCAGCCACCATATGTCAAATACCTTTCTCATCAATACCTCCCTGCAAGCAAAAAGGGGAATGTCAGCACAAGAGAGAATTCCTTCAGACAACAGGTTGATTTTATGGACTTCAAAAGACCAATCTGTCTACATGTTAAATAGTTACTTGATTCTGAGTCGTGCAAGCCTTTTTTTTAAAAAAAAAAAAAAAAAAAGAAAGATAAGACAGCTATATATCTTCATTATTCTCTGGTTTAAAAAAAAAAAAAAAGTGTAGTAATTAGTCCATCCCCTGAAACCCTTCCCAGGACACATAAGATTAATGAATTCATTGAAGTTATTAGAACTCCTTGCTTTCATTCACATCATTCAAAAGATTCTAACTTCTGATCACTTCATTAATTTTACTTACGAACAGACACACAGAAAATTATAAAAGAACCTTTAACAACTTGTCCACTATAAACACAATCTACTCCCTCCTCCCTTGGAAATATTTTAAAGATCCTACTCTATACTTTTTTTTAAAACAAACATTGTAATAGGACTTGCAAAAAGTTATGACAACAAATAACAAAGAGCAGCAGTGTGGCCTGACATCAAGAACGAATGGATTCTACCAAAGTCTTCTTTCATGAACAAGATCAGGTTAGTTGCCCTCATTATCAAAGCTTCCTTCCCTCTAGATGAAGATAATGCTTACTTGCTAGTCTGCCTCCATCCCAGGGAGGCACAAGAATCATTACAAATTAGTATTCTGAAGATGCAATACATGTTTGGGATTAGGTGCTCTCTCTCTCTCTCACACAGAGCGAGTATATG
Organism: Apteryx rowi; assembly: GCF_003343035.1. Taxonomy (NCBI): domain Eukaryota; kingdom Metazoa; phylum Chordata; class Aves; order Apterygiformes; family Apterygidae; genus Apteryx; species Apteryx rowi. The sequence goes on from NW_020450530.1 coordinate 1,336,128, forward strand.
GTAGAACTGTCCTAGTCCAGAAGCCTGAGCTAAAGCCTAATGGAAATAACACCCAGTTCAAGCTACATAAGCTCTTTCTAACACTCAGTAATGTGTTTGTACTAATTAGAATAATTAGGCCAGCAAGTCCCAGCCCTTCTCTAGTCTAAAGAGCTCTGAAAGATATTTTGGACTCTTACCAGGTAGTTGTTGGTAGGTAGTTATTACAGCTCATTACAAGTTTATAGGTTGGCAAACAGCAAGAGTTAAGTAAGTCTTCCTGGAGGGTACTGGTGGTTGCCAACAAGAGTGTTTTTGATCTGTGTACAGTCACAAATCTCAAAATTTATGGCTCTTCTGGAGCATCTCCTGGGTCTGACCATAGATGCAGTAGTTGGGCACTGACTGGTACGACAGCATGTATGTGCATCAGAGACAGATGTGGAACATGAGCTCTGGCAAGCCACCATGGAAGTTTTATTTAGGCACAGGACTGGTTGGAAAGTGCATTYGGACTTCTGAACAAGGACCATGCTTCTTACAATTTCTTCTTTTGTGTTCAGAAAACAGAAGTTCATTTATACCCTTTTTAAAGAACAAAAATTGCACATGAAAACATTCCTGACTCCTGGAATCATAGAACCCATCAGAGGCTTTGAACTATCTGTTCATCCCTTCCCTGGTGAAAGAGGCACAAGTTACATTGCAGCAGTTTCATGCTGCAGCTCACCTTCACTGAGCTTAAACCTCCTGGGTCTTTGAGCCTCTTCTCCCTCCATCTCCAGAGGGAAAGCTAATGCAGCACAGCTGCACTCACATGAGTTGGAAAAACTCCTAATTGCTTGCAGAAAGGCAGCTGCCCTCATTACTCAGCCCTCCAAAGCTGTTTGTGAATCTCTCAAAAAGCAAGCCAATGTCTAAGGCAAAACAGCTTTCTCTAGCTTGTTTTTCAACTGCGAAGCCCGGCTTCTGATGACAGAAGCACATCAATCTAAGAAACACACAGTGTGACTGTCCTCTCCCAGTGAAAGGTGCAAGGTCCCAAGTCTGCTAGGAAAGAGGATTCAATGCTAAAGAACAGGTTTTTCTCCCAGCTTACACAGGAAGAAGAGTGTCCCAGGAGGGCATCCACTGTAAGAGTATATGTCCAAACACAGCCTTTTTCAAGGGAAGCAAACCTTTTGTTAGTCTTCTAATATAGGAAATGGGAGATATGGTTTAATAGCATCATAGCTCTACCTGAGGAGAGTCAGGATTGCATCCACAAATACGAATAYGAGCCCAGTTAAGGTCTTTAAGGAGTCTTGCACATAAAAAATTTTTTTTCTCCCWCTCCATCAAAATTTTTTCCATCTGATTTCCATAATGAACAAATACATACTCCTGTATCTTAAAACTCTGTGCATAGCTCCCATAATATACCAGTAAAAGTAATTAGTAATTTATATTGTTATTCTAAGACAAAGGCTAACAGTCAAATTTTCAGTGATGAGAAACCACAGCATCCATTTACTTTACTAGAAAACAAAAACACTAAACATCTCTGAAGAAAGTTTCCTAGTAATTTCACTCAATTCTACACTGTAAACCTAAACCAAAACAATTCCACCAATTATTTTGGTGCAAGACTATGGTTGTGAAACATAACCAGTATAACCATTTTGAGTCTGTGTGCTTTTCCTACGAGTTCCATATTCACAGTTCTTAAACCACTTCCATGCCTGAATGGCAGCAGGCAAAATTATATTCCCCAAACGCCTATCAGCTTTGACATACTGCATCTAAAGAGAAGCAACCAGCTTTATTCCATTTCAGAACAACATTTCCTCAATCTCTATCTCCCAGTGAATTTAAAACAAGATTGTCTGAAATAAATAACCCTAGTCAATTTAGAAAAAAAATTGCTGACATTTGTCTTTAAGTGTTTGATTCTAATCCTGAAAGCACAGTGGACACTTCTCTTGAGGAAGGAAACCAAAAACGAACAGCACCTCATTAATACAATAATAAGTGGTACAAGTAGCATGAATTTATTTAGGTTGGTTATTCAGTGGCTCATTTAATCCAGTGCTATGCACAGGGATTACGAACATCGCTAACAAACCACAACTGAGGTCCTAAAATCAGAACCAAAATGGGGACAAAGCCAATGCTTAGTTATCCATTACTCCAATAAGGAAAGAAGATAAAATAAACCACCCAAGTGGCACCTAATTTACACATGAGCAAACAGAAAACTATCCTTAACCAAAATCAGTTTTCTTTTTGTTTCTTTAAACCGACTGAACTGCAGAACTGTCTCTAATTTCACATTCTTTTTAACCTTTCATTCCCAAAACCAGTCCAAATGATATGCAGCACTTTGTTATCCACTCCAAAGACACCCAGCTTCACACTGAATCTTACACTGAGGCTTGAAGAGACAACCTTGAAGTAGTCTTTATAGTGTAAATATCATCAGAATTGAAGTACAATTACCCTCCTCAACTAGTAAGTGCTTGAGCATTATCTGCCCTGGAGAGCAAAATAAAAGCAAGGAAACAGTCAGTAAAAGATTCAGAAAAGGTGGTAGCGGACTGTGCCCAACAGTCAATGCTCAGCAAAGCCACTACCAGCCATGGAGTCCACAGATAGTAAAAACTACTTGAACATTGGAGAGATTCCATACCTGCCTCAATTTTCTCCACTTGACATTCTCTAACCACAACTTGAGAGATCTGTGCAGTAACGATGCTCCGAAAAATAAATGAAACAAGAATCAACTCAAACTTAGTACCAAGTACATCACTGCTCTCCGGTAGCATTAGCTTCTTTCAATCAGGAAAATTTTACTACTTACAGCAAACTTTGCTGGGATGCTTAGAAGAAATGAGATAAGAATTTTAGTGCATAGAAGATACCTAGGTAGTTCTCTGATCTGTAGAAAATCAAGTATGTTCTTGAAGGCAGACTGTGCTAAACAGAAAAAGAACTTCACACATAAGCACGCATGGCAGAATGAAGTACCACACCCTCCCATATTATCCTGAAGCTAACTTAAACCAAACAACTGTATGTGGCTCACTGCACTAATATACTAAATTGGGACCTCTTAACAGGTTTAATTTGAGAGCAGCACCACAATATCATGGCTGTAGAGTTTTCAGTTTCAACTCTAGCCCCAGGATCTGTGTACAGCACAGCATAACATGCTGTACTGCATAGCACAGACCTATCTTGTGGAGGTCTCATTCTCCCCTGTTAAGCTTCACCCAAAATCAAGAAGGTTCTAAGTCAACGTTCAGAATATTAGCACATCCTGTAATTTTGGAACTGGCTGAAGGCAGCATTAAGAATAAACGGACAGAAAAAACATCAGAACCAAATATATATCCTTCCAACTTCATCATAACAAACACGTGTACTTCCCACCAAGCTCCACAGGTCAAATTTAAAAACTTTTTGCCTGCTTTGTTAACATTGATTTATTCCTCGTACTAAACAAATTGAGCCTCTGCAAAAAAACCCCTTACCATTACTCTTGCAACACCTCTAGCAGCAGAGCTAGCGTACATGAGCCACCAATGCAGCAGCAAGCCTTTTAAGCCTTGTTTGTGCTCATGCTCCAACCTACTGCTATTACCAGCAGGATTTTCAGGTTTTGTAGCTAACATCAACAAGGCTCATAGCTATAAGCAAGAGGTGTAAATTGTCCATTCTTCAAAAAAAAGATGAGAGTAAATTGCATCAGGATGGTCAAGCTCCTGAAAGCATTACCAGATTTTAAAGCAGAACTAAAGGCCTACAAGCCTCACATCTGTATTGAAATATGAATTTCTCTCTGCGTACCTGTAATGGGTAGGAGCCACTGATGATAAAGCCTGCTGCTGTTCTTCCTCCTTCTCTTCCAAACGTGATTTCCAACGGTTCCAGAAGTTCTGCAGCACCTGAAGAAAACAGCAAAGATAAGAAAAACATAGATAATGAGAGAGGAGAAGAATGCAAAGAAGGAAATTACTAAATGTCCTACTGAAATGGCATTAGGAGTCAACCCTGGCAGAATGTTGCCCTGCTTCATAAAACAAAGCAGTGTAAAAAAAGTCTAGGAGCTCAGTACTTTCCTATTTTCCCCATTCAGGATTAAAGCTAATTGCTCCTTGCAATGCAAAATGAAGGAACACTTGCTATAAATTTTTCTGGCAAAAGTCATGATATACATAGGAAAACAGAAAACTGAACTAATGAGTCTAAGATGGACAGTTGATTTATGCAAGAGATTTTCTGGGGCTGCTAGTAATTAGGAACAAAGCCACTGATTTAACAAACTATTTTGCAGGTGAAGGTGTAAGCCAACGGGCCAGCTCAAGAAAAATTCTGATGCAGAACAGTTCAAAAAATCAAACTCACTGTGACTTGATGCTGACGGTATGCCAGATTTTTTCTCATTTGCTGAAGACGAGCATTCACGACATTCTGCCGAAGACCCTTAAGCCCAAATTGCTGTAACAACAAGAAATGTACACAACTTTCATGCAGTTCAAAGCACTAAGTGCTGATCAGTTTAGATCTGGCTGCTCCTGAAAGACAGCTTAAATTGGGTGTACAAGACTCCATGTTAGTGCTCTTACACTAAGGTTTTTGATTTTGTCATTGAAACAGCTATGCATTAGCTTCTCCTAACAAATGATTACTTTTCCAGCTAAACTAAAATTCCCTTCCACCTCCCCAGGTGAGCCACCTGACTCTTTATTCAACCATCAACACCACTACCCAACTCCTTTCCCAAACTATCTCTTCCTTTGATTGAAGATTCATAACTTGATCCTTATCAAATTAGAAAAGACCCACTTCCCGTCCAGGCCTCCTCTGCGCAAGAGAGAGAGGGTTAGTATATTTTTAAAACTGTAGTTCTTTTGGACTACAATTCTGTAACAGTGGACTCGCACAATACCAAACATGCATCCTGCCTTGAAGTGCTCTTACAGTCACTAACATTTTCAAACTATAATCCAGAAAGATTTATTGCCATTCTTGTGATGATCAGTACTGATCCGCATCAAAAAAGCTGAAGACCTTGTGACCGCCTTTTAAACAGTCCTCAAGGATTACTCTTTTTTTTGGGGGGGGGGGGGGGGAAATAAAGACACTTAGTCTTAACTCACTGCATAGGCACAAGGTATCTTTGAACTCTCACATGCAAACAGCATGTGTACATTACTAGAGAGGGAAGTACAAATAATTCCTGTAGCAAAACAGTGTAAAAGCAGACAGAAACATTTGGGGTAGCAATACATAATAGAGGCGAGGAAAATCAACAGGGTATATCAAGGGGAAAATGCTAATGCATGGTGAAAAGGCCAGGGAGCATTAGAGCCCTAAACTGTCAAGATTAATTTGCTACTTAACCAGTTTCCTGATTGGAAGAATAACTATTTCAGAGAGTAGCACAGTTTCCCCATCTGGATTCAAGCAGCCATCCGTATCTTTCTCTGCACGAAGAATAAAAAGTCTGGCAGATTCTGCAGTAGTTGGAATCTGGAAACCTGATGTCTGATCTGAACTCATCATGACAGGAATGGTGCATTCCTCACTTAACAACCACACATCACTGTTAGTATTAAAGGCACATTGTCAGCCATAATTATTTGAATTCTCTCCAGAGACACTTTCATCTGAAGTATAACAGTGCTCTTACCAACAAACGATGCCTGTGGTGTTTTTCAGCCAGCTCACGCCGCCAAGCCTCTTCCACACACAGTACAACATCCGTCACTGAGTTAAAGCATCTTTTACATGGAAAGGCCCATCCCCATATATACACAACGTTCCCCCACAGACAGGCACTAAATCTCTATCTCAATTTGCTTCAATACTTGAATTTCCTGCACTGTTATCTGTAAGGAGATATTTTGATTATGGTCAAGTTTTTATGTATTGCTGGTTTACCACGACACATTTCCGATTCATTATTAAGCAAGTAACTCCTCTCTAACCTTAAATTATCTCCTGCAGGTTCTTCGCTGTCAACAAGCCTACTGTGACTGCAACAATTTTATTAATCGTTAGTATAGTCTTACATACATAACATGTTTGTCAACGATGCTACTACATGACATTGCTGTTAATTAACCAGATCCTTCCCTTGAAGGAATACTTTTTATCCGTCTCCTCTAGGTACTAAATAAAGGATACAATGCTTCCAGTGTGCAAAGACTCTCCATAAGACAATCTTTGCTGCTAGCTTTTCAATGCGCTTTTGGTGAGCATGCATTCTTCTCCTGCACTCCCATGACTGCTGCCAGCCTGAGAAACACCACTGGACTGCCCTGTCTTGGTGATGCTCCCGAGCCAGCTCTAGAAAACAAACATACAAATTACTCGTGACTTGCTCAATTCTGGGGTCATTTATATCAGCTCATGGTCATGACGTTCAAGCCACAGGTTCTCAAGTGACAGAAACTCTAACATTGGGAAGTGATGATAAGAATTCACAGTAACACTCAACTATGGACTATATTCTTCCTTTTGTTCAGGAAGGCAGTTTTAAAGCAGTAAAATACTGTATTGATTTAAAAAGGGAAAATTAAGACACTATGTCACTTATCCAACATACACAAGCTTGCTTCCATTTTAACATACTGCTATTACTAGCTTCCAGATACCCAAGTTGAATTCTTTTCCACTACCACAAATCAACAGACATTCACACAAGTGTCTAAACTCAACACCGTGACTTCAAGGGAGAAAGAGAAAGAACTAGTGCAACAATCTTTATCATCCCATATCAGTTTTATTTTGACTGATTATCAAGAAAATCCACACAGACTGACTGATAATAGTCATGAATACCTCCTTCTCACAGGTATCTCAGAGAATAATCTGCAACGGGCAAGTCTTGCCCAAGAGAACAATACAGCATTTCCTCTTAGGCCACATCCATCCTCTTGCCAGCAAGTGACCGTCTTGACAGTTCAGTATATAACTGCACCTCAGCTAGCCAGGCCTGGGACAGTGTACAGTAAGTCCGAGCCACATCGCACCACCCACTGAGCTGGCATTGCAGTGTCTCCTAGAACAGGAAGAACACCCCTGCGCCCTAGCAAAGGGGACGAGCCCCACTCCGTCCTAACTCATCACTTTCACTCACCATTCTGACGTCTCTTTGCCCTCTGGAGGTTTAAGTGTCCCAGCCAGGCCTCCATACATGTCTTCAGGTTCCGGTGCCGATGGTGAGTTACTGCCCTAGTCTCCTTCTGCTTCTCAGTCTGACTGTATAAATACAGCTCTCTCCACTGCAGCCAAGCCTGACAATTGGGGAGGAAGGAGAGTACGGAAAAAGAAATGGACAAGACTGGGGAAGTAAAATAAAGCAGAGAACACCACCACCACACAGGTAACAGGCAACTCCACGTAAAATCTAAAGGTGGAAATCATGAGCACTGAAGCTTACCCCCCCCCTCAAATAATAATAATAATAAATAATAATAATAATAATATCAATTCTTTAAGGCAGTTCAGAGCTAATAATAAAATGCATCTATGGGCCTGGGCCCTGACACACCCCGCCCCGCTTCAGGATGCCAATTTTATATCCTGACATTCCTTCTACAGGTATTGCCTGCCCTCCCACTCTACTCTGCCCAAATGCCCAAAAGAACACCAGCATAGAAAAGGTAGGGAAACAAAGAATGTCAACATCAAACTTTAAGATACTCTAGCACTTCCTTCATTAAAACACCAGAATAGTACTTTTTGAACAATGGGCTGTCAAATAGAGTATTTTCATTTAAAGAATCATATCTTGAGATATGACAAGATTTTCCAAATCATGAGATTCTTATTAGTAGAATACTGACATCAAAGAGGCAGCGCTGCCATCTTACAGTGAAGGCAGAATTAAATATCATCATCTTTTTTAATGAAGTGGATAAAAAAGCAACAACACTCTCTAGCAAGCGCTGATCAGTTCCAGGTAAGGAAATAAAACCACATCATTTTCGCTTTCACTTCATCTAACATGAACCATTTACTGCAGAAGCTGACAACCTCTCAAGAATATGAAATGAAGGACTGCGTTTTCTTTCTGTAAAAAGGAGTTAAACATGCTGACAGAAATTCATTAAGACATAGGAAGTACTGTCTTATAAAAAAGGCAATGTGCTGTCAATCAGCTGATTGGCACTAGCTTGCCTTCTAACAAAACAGTAGATTGGACTTCTGTGGACTTCAGAACTCTGGGAGAGCTGGATGCAACTACCTTCCAYGCCCTGCCCAAAATGCCACAGCTCCAAACTTGCAAACCTGTTGATTTCTTTTACCTCTTATTTACTTGTGGTTAGTTCTCTAGTGAATAGAACTCTGACACTTTCATTATTATCAAGCACTATATAAAACAATAATAATTCCTTTGGCAAGTCTGCTTCTTAGCAAATATAACACATGGATCCAGTCTGTTTTGTCTAGATTCCTTGTAAATATTTTTTTCTTGTAAAAACATTCTATCTAGACCTGCCTCCATCATAAATACTGTAATTTGCAAAGAAAATGAGCATCAGGCCCATTTTTCATTTAATCTGCGATGTACTGACAACACCTGAGTGCGACTTAAATGTTTGGAACGTTAATAGCTGGAGCTCTTAGGACTTACTCGGAACTGGAGGCTCTGGGCCCAATGCTGCAGAGCCAAAACATTCATTTTACATCCAGCACAGTTCTGGTAGAGTCGCCTTCTCCACACTGCCCATGATATGCTGCCAAGACAATGTTACAGACATGTTCAAAAGCAGTTTCCATAGTTTGGTGCAGAAAATCATCTTCCTCTCACTGGAAAAGGTATGTACCACTTAATCTTTTAAATTCACAGTCTACAGGCAAACTAGGAGAATTCAGACCAAAAAAAAAAATAAAAAAAATCAAATGTGGAATAAAAAGTCATTGCAGGAAAAGATCACAAAATACAGGTAAAAGCCACAGTGTTACAGTCAATGCCTCTCTGCCTGTTTCAAATCTATTCTTACCGCAAACAGCTTCTTTCCCTGAATGCCAATGCCACAGACTGCATTCTGTGCTTCGTCCTTCGAACATCAACATAAATCAGCCAGTGTTGCCATGTCCAGAGCAGCTTCTGTTTATTTGCTGTGCATAACAAATTACAGCAGTTTAAAGCCATGCAAGAATCTGTCATTTTTAATAAGCCTATAACACCACTTCTTACCCTCCTCCCGTCCCCTCAGCCCACAGTGACACCTCGTGGGAAACCCTGAAATCACAGCCACTGGAACCACGGCCGCTACCGTCCACCCTGGCTGAGGGCGTCACGCTGACAGGAATCTCAGACACTGACAACATCATGCAGCTTGCTCAGAGCAGTGTGAATGATCAGATTCAGGTATCGGTACTATGCTTTCTTTTTTTAATTAAAATTTGTCTTCAATGCTTAGAAGGTATATATTAGTATCACAATATTCAGCATAACAACCTTATTGAATAAGATTTACAAGATTGTCTTGGGTTCTTGTAAAAAAGTTCATCAGTACCTCTTCTAGAGTTATCCTCTCTCCATTACAAACGCATAAACCACCCAGAAACACAATAAGTTTATTTAACAAGCCAGTCACAGCTAAAAACAGAACAGGAATCCCAAATTCCAGCCGATCACTTAATGCAGTACACAGCACTGTCTCCTCACAACAGTCTGGTTTGTCAGAACGAACATCACTGAAGCAAAGTTATTAGAAAGAAATCATCCAAAAACATGATTGATTTTATGTTATTTCAACATTTATRCTTTAAAAAAATACATATTTTTTGAAAGGGTTCTTTGTGATCTGGTTTTAATCTACCCTAAAACAGGTCACCTCTACTTTTTTCTTTTTTTTAAACTAAGTAACTCTGTAATCCTTCTGGTCTCACTCACTAAGAAAGGGAATCTAGCTAGTGTATCAATTTGTTTCAAAAAGTGCCAGTCTATATTATATTCCAAGGCTACCTTGATGTGCAAAGATACCAGTTAACTTTGCAGATCAGCATGGAACAAAATGATAGTTTCACCTCTAAAAAGAAAAGAGTCTTTTTCCCCATCAGGGAAATAGATATTCTCTGAAACTGAAGGAAGTTGCAACCAATACAGGCAACTTCAACAGTAGGGCAAATCCACTGCAGAACAATCCATTGCAAGAACCTACGTCACCAGACCGGGGCGCTTCTAAAGCTTAGGYTTCCTTCCAATTGCAAGCATGTGCTGGGAGGAGGAAGGAATACAGATAAAATACGTGCAGTTAAGTTCACAACACAGGAAATCAATATATGATTTCTATAGCCACCATTGATACAGAACTCCAATAACATATTCTATTCCAAACGTCTATTTGAACACACATTAAAAAAAAACCAAAAACACGCAATTCAAAGCAGATGGAGTGGCCCTTAAGCTTCTTCATTGGCTTCCCTAAGCAACTACATAACTACCTAGTGCAGTGCAGGAACCCCCCCGCCAGTTTTAGGCAGACAACCATCTGTACCTAAGAGCATTACAGTTTCATAGGACAGGGGAGATAAACGCGCAAACACATGCAAGGGACAGAGATTCTGTGCAAGCATCTCCCTTGGAAACTCCCATCTCAACACGTCCCCAAATAAAGGTAGTTTCTGTCCCTTCTACACTTACCATGGGACTCTGCGACATAATTCTTACTCCTCTTTTCTTGTTGCTGGCGTATATAGGCTCTCCAAGCCTTGAATATCAGGCTGTAGAGGAAATATCTGAAAAATTTTAAAAAGCCATTCAATGAAATCATTACCAACGCCTATAAGTAGGATCCCTTCAAGGTCAGTTACACTCTGAAGATAGGAATTTCCAGATAGGAAATTTTGACTTTACCCTAGGACAACAGAAGAGTATGTTTCATGAATAATGTAGAAAAAGAGGGGAAGAAAAAATAAGAAAAAAAAGCAATAAAGACATTGCTCTTAGCCCACAGGTACTATTGGTGTCACTTGATTAATAGTATTCACAACTCCTTCAGAACCTAGGGAACATTTTTCACATTGCTATACACACACAAGAGGAAGTCATTTCACAAACCTGTAATGGCAATCAGCTCTGAGGATTAGTTTCTTCTCTCTGCAAACAGTCCACCACTCCTCCTTCCACTCTCCAGAAGTTTTTTGAAGAATCTTCTGGTCATAGTAGCATCTAGGCAGTTCGGACATGGAAAAGATTTGGACATGGGAAACTTTGTAAAGGTTTCCAAGTTGACAATAAATCAGTTTTAATGAAGATTACACCATCTCTTTTCCAGTCTTGTCTGATTGGCCTAACAGTATCTAATTGCAGGAAAAATGCAACCCTTCTGTGATGCTTTTCTCCAAGACTCTAAGAAGTACGACAAGAGGCAATCCGTTTAATGCCTGTAAATACTTCACATAAAATCAAGGAAAGAAAGACAGATGTTGTAAGTGACTTGCCAAATATCAGAGAGCCAGCTAACTTCAGACCTATGAACAACACACCTTTTATGCTCAGTTCTGTGTTTTAACCATCAAACATCTAGCCCTACTGACAAATAATGATACGTATATTTTCCTTGCTAATCTTATTCTTTGTTATTTTAAAATAAAGTATTTTTCTTTTATACACAGATATTAACTACTTTGGATTTTATAATGTTTTGATACTTCCATTGTGTTCTTAGAAACAGCATGCTGATCTTAACTCATCCCAATGTTAAAATCTTCCCAAAGAACACTTAAATAGGCTTAAGAACTCCCTTAATTCAAGTTGCATGTTTTCTATGCTAAAAATCAAGCTGTTCATCTGTTCCATTTACCATTTACTTTCCTTCCACATGCTAAATCAGGCATAAATGGATTTACAAGTCACATATGGCATTCAAATCCTTTAACCCAAGTAGAGTAGCCTCTGCTTTTATACCCAAATTTAATTATCACGCCTGACCAGATAAGAAGTGATGCTACGTTTCAATTGAATTGCGAACAACTGAAGATTAAGATAGAGAAGGGTCTGAATGAGGGAATTAGGATTTTGATTACATATCTCAAAGGATAAGATTTTCTCTAACCAGAAACAACAGCCATCATCTATTATCCCAACCATTTTTTTTAATTTTTTTAAAATATTCTCTCAAACAGTTTTCCATGTGGTCAAGACGACCTGGCCAACATTTTAAGAACCTGGAAGTCTCATCTCTGGAGTATGAATACTTTCCAAAACTTTCTCATCCACTTGTATTTTTGATGGAGATAAGGAAAATGGGAGGACCCATAAAAACACACAAGCTAGCAACAAAAGCACACAACAAGCCCCAACTCACAGCCTTTGCTCACACCAGTACCACTAAGCTTAATGAAGTTACTCACATCTGCAATAACAGGATTAGGTCCCGAATACCTAGATATTCCTTATTACAAACACATAAAAATTATCTCACAAATTGTAATTCATAGCTACCTACCCCAAGCCAAGTTGCTAAGACATTCCAAGCACTCAAGCAGAAAAAAAACAAAAGACAAAAGAAACAAGAGCTATAGGTTAATCTTTTGGATTTAGTGCATTAACAGAACATTTCAAATAAAAGATATGGAGAACTGGGGACTCTCTTAAATCTAAAAATGCAATTAATTTTTGCTGATGTCCCTGGCTGAACTTCAGGAAAAAAACTTAAAAATTATTTCCACTCATCCTCCTTAAAAAAAAAAAGTCCCGAATTTACACAATGCCAAAGCAAGTAATGCAAATTCAGTATATGGGATAGCAAGAATACTACAGTTCACAGGACAACTTCCGTTTACCAACTAAGGCAGTCATAGTCAGAATACATTTGATACTGTAGAATGAAATGGGATAACTAAGGGTCTGATCTTGCTCTCACTGTAACAAATGCAGGTCTTTCCACTGGGAACTGCTTCAGTTCCCAAGGGTGTGGTAAAATAAGAATGAACATGCAAATTAAAGCAAAACAAGAAAAGAGTATCAAAGTGTTGATTTTCAATAGCTGACAGAACACTAACGACAGAAACAAAATGCCTGACACAGGTATTTCAAAGTCATATAGATGCAAAGCATACATAGATACACATTAAAAACAACACTGCAAACGGTAAAGTGAACTGAATTTCAAGACTTAACTGCTTTTCAGACTATTTATAACTTTTAAAAATTGTTAAATTTAAAGCAGGTATTGCATCCATACCCCCAATTATATGCAAGTACAGCTCAGCTTCACAGAGACAACCACAATTCCTCTGAATTTAGTAAGTAAAACTTAACCATGATTATTAAAAACAAACAAAAAGCAGGAGCAAGAGGGGGATTCAAAGGAAACCTTCAAATGATCTCAAAAGACATCCAAATATTTTTTTGGCAACCAGCATTCTCTTATCCCAACGGTACAGCACTAAACCACATCAAAAAAACCTTGATCTCTGAAACTTCATCTACCTGACTTTGGAAGGGAGAACTTGTCCAAATGTCTTTTTTGCCCACAGATAGAAGAATTTCCTTGCTAGGTATCTGGAATATAAACAAAGGTTAATTGTCTTTGTACTCTTCCTCTGTTAATTTTCAGACAGCAGTCTTAAAAATAAAGACTTTCATGCTAGCTCCAAAATAATACTAACGGGCTGGTTTCATAAAGACCAATGCACATACATAACATTTATAGCTTGAAAATAGTCCCTTTAACAGGGCTATTCACCAAGCATAAATAGAGACACCAGCGCATCACTGCAGGACTGATTTGGGACATGCTTGTTTCAGAAACCAAGATAGCTGAGATGTCTTTCATGCAACCACTTACACCCAGTGATACTAAATAGCAGGCTGCTGATTAACTGGGGTGCCTTTATGTGATTTAGAAGACAGGACACGAGCGTTTCTCTGAGATCAACTAGCTGAGTCAGACTTACATTTCTGGAAGAGCTGAGCCAACCTAGTGTTTAGCCCTGAAACAAGGAGGTCTTCCTTCTTCCTTCCTCCCCCACATCAGTTCTGGTTTTTTAGCAAGCCTCTCCAGGATCCAATTCAGCTCACTAAATGTGGTTACGATATTATCACCCTTTCCCCCCTGCTTTTTTAAAATGGGTTCAAGAGCTAAATTGGCTCACAGAGGGCCCCAAGAGGCACCAAAGCCAGCACAAGGTAATTCATGAAAGTGCACAGCCATGAACAGGGTCTCACTCTTTCAGCATACCTGAGCTGCTAGATCAGCTCGATTTGTCCAACAAAATTATAGGTCTTAAATCTCTTAACAGTTACAGCCCCATCTTTGTCATGATTCCTTCAACAAAGGAAGCAAAGAAACACAACAGCAGGGAAAGACTAAAACATTATACTTGACAGTTCCCAGGAAAGTGTATTTTTAAATAGGCATTTTTAAACTTTACATTAGAAAACCAAAAATCTAGGAAACTTGACTGTGCTAACACATGTCCTCAAGTTATCACAAGACATTTTCAGAATTTTTTTGACATCCCTGTGAATAAAACCTTTGCCTTAGCCCTCATTTATACCACTGAAAACTGAAGAATTCTTCAGGAGAACTATCCCCTGCTCCATTCAGTGAAAATTATGTTTTGTACTTATCACCTGATTCGGAGTTCTTTTAACCTTCTTCCTTGATTGCAGGTATACCCAGCTTGACATGGATTGTGATAACCCCTGTTCTGAAATCGATGTCCAGCAGATTGTGGAGCAACAGACTGACAAGCAACAGATTGACCAGTCACATGCATGTTAGGTCTATGAAGTTGTTGGGTTGCATGCATCTTCAGAGATTTTAAACTTAAAAGGAAAGAAAAAAGAAATACTGCATGTAAGACCATGTTAACTGTAAAGAAGTGGCATCATTTCTATAAATTAATCTATAACTAAGCTATACAATCACATAGAGAAATTGACAGCTCCACAATGTTAAAACACATTTAACATCTCTCTTTTCAAGCATTATTCAATAACTTTGTCTCTGGAATTTTAAGGTCATTTCCCCATGAATAGCAGTAAGAGAGATTTCAGAGCAATCATGTCATAGATAGTTCCTTTCTCCTCTACAGTTGAAATGAAAAAGAACTAAAATGCATTTGAGCTTCCCTTCCCATGTATTTATATACAGTAAAAATTAAGGTCTTTACAGAAAAGAACAAGATTTAAACATGTTTTTCTTTTTTTTTTTTTATCCTTGAACATATCAAGCTGTTTTGTCTACCACCGAAAAACTCTCTTGAGGACTACAGAATTGAGGTGAGGATTCTCAGTGATCACTTTAATAGAAAAGCCACTTATACATACAGTCCGTTTACAAGGAGATCTTTCCTAGTCTTCCTTATATTTGAACAAAGCGTGTTCCTTCTTTAAGAAAAAAATTGCTAAAAATCCCTCCCTGTTTTCGCATAGCCATCATTAAAGAAGCAAAATTAAGCAGATTCTTCCATTATGCAGTTTATTTTGAAGCCTAGTTCTAATTTGAAAAATAACTTTAAAATGTGTTTACAAATTCTAAGTATTTTGCCTCAACAATTTTCTGAAAACAAGCATGATAAAAAAAAAAAATCTAACCAGATAAAACCTGTTGAACCAGTTGTATTGAAGCTTCTTTCTCAAAACAAATACTGCCACCACCCTGAAAATTTGCACATTAGAACCACAAACACATTCTTGAACTCCTCAACACTCAACAGAAGAGACGGCCTGAAATCTCATCCCAATAATCACCTGAAGTGAGCTAAGAAAAACATATGGCTACAGCCAGGAAAAATCTTGGTCCCGCAGTTATTGGAATAATCCACACTAAGAGGTTTCAGGAGTTCAGTTGAGCACTCATTCAAAGTATTGACAATAAGTTAGAAAAAAAAATTCCAATAGCTTATTAGTTAAAATCTCATAGCAGAAAGAACAGTATTTTTAGCTTGTTCCAGCAAGCTGTAAAAAGCTAAAACAAAGCTAATGAAAGAAAACAAGAGCTATATTTTGCCAGAGAGATAAATTCTTGTTCCCCTATAAAACATTATTTGAATATTTTCTGAAAAAGAAGGGCCCCATCTGGCAGACAAAAGAATTCTGTGCATGTCAAGATGCGGAGCTGAGGCAACTGCATGCACTTTTGAAGAAAAGAGTTTCAGGCACTTTTTAAATTATGCAAAATAGTTTCCAGTACATTTCTTGTACAGTTCTTGTACTTTTTTATTAGACCCACTTCCCTTCAAAACCTTCTACTCTATTCCAAAGGTAAACTTAGTCTGATTATACACAGTTACAACATCACACAAAATAGTAAAAAATCAAGCGCAGGCGGAACATGTAGAAGTTTGTATTTAAAGTCTAAGGTATGTGAATATGTAATCATTTTTCAATATACATAATTTATAATAGACTATTCCTAAATAGAAGAACTGTATGTGATAGATGTTACACATATGTAGTGATGACAGCCCATGCCCTTGAGAATTTATGTGAAGTAGCCTAGAAAAATAAGGGTTGAAGAAGGATCATTTCCCCATCTTAATGTTAGGGAACAAACACATGTTAAGGATAAGAGAATTGCTTAATACCACAGAGGAAATTTGTGGCTGGGCAAGTGATTGTATTCAAATGTCTTATGACCCAGGCTAATACCTTAAGTTCTTTTGTATTTTAGTGTTATGATAACATAAACCCAGATAAAGTTGTGGGTTTTTTTCTTCCAGGAGGTACATTTTCTGATTAAGAATGTTCCATAGAAATCAATTTAAAAAAATCTTAATTTGTTTCTGTCCCATGGAACGCATAAGTTGTCATAATGAAAATAATACAGCTAAGTCCTTTAACAAGGCAGCATCTTACTACTGCTTACCTGCTCTTGGACTTCTCCATTTTGCCTACAATTCCAAGTCAGTAGTAAATAAATGCACTCTGCACAGGAATGTTGTATATCATCTTTGGACAAAGCGTAAATTATTTCTCGTTATTTATGATGAATCCATCAAATGAACCTATGCTAAATTCACTCTGTACATCTTAAAAACGACCTGAACTCTTCTCACCCAATCTGCACACAAAGAGTGTAATGAATTTCTAGATGTTTAGTATGAATAACATTCTTCTGCACGCTCACGGCCTTGCTGACTTGAGTGATACTATACTGACGTAATCTATTGGTAATGAACAGTTGTAACTGCTTGAACGCTAAGACATCATTGCCTAGTTAAATAAATAAAGCTGTGACTGGAAAAATGCTGTAAAACGGGAAAGGAGACCCTAAGCCATGTACCCTTATTCAAAGACAGGGATTAATAATCAAGGTGTGAGAAAACTGGTACCTAATCAAAYTGATTCCTTTCACACTTCCTTTTTGTCGCTGTCGTTGTTGAGAACCACTGACCTCTCCCTTCACAAGCACATAAGAACGAATAAAACGAAACCGTGAAACCGAGCGGGACGACGAGCCCGCCACAGCCCAGCCCTGCGGAAGGAGGCCCTCAGCGGCGACAAACAAATCGCCTCCCTGCAGCCGCGAAGGCCCCGCGGCGGCGGAGAAGCGGAGGCCGCGGGTCTCCCCGGGCCTGCAGGCGGCGCGAACAGGCTGCAGGTGACGCAGCCCCGGGAGCCCCCAGGAAGGAGCTGCCCCCCCGGCCCGCTCCCCGCCCGGGCCGGGCCGCCCTCCGCACCCCCGTGTCCCCCCACGTCTCCCC
>NW_020450530.1:1354003-1355062 GCF_003343035.1 Apteryx rowi
GGCGGCGGCGGCGCCGGGCCTCCTCCCCCGCTTTGTCACGGCTCCGTTTTCCGTTTTTTCCGTGAGAAGGAACATCTGCTAACTAATGCCGTACGACATAACGGCGGCTTTCCTCTAGGAAGCCGCGAAACAGTATTTCAACTTACGGTAGGGGCGTTTAACGCCTCCTGATGTCAGTGCCCGCAGCCCCTCGCAAGTGCTACTTGGAAATAAGCTCACGGCTCACACGAGCTACTAATTTCACTATGTGTTTGTCTGAAAAATGTACTGATTAGGATAAACTTGTTAGCAGTTAGAATACTATCTTATTCATAATCCAGCACGCAGTTTGCCAGTTAAGACTGAAAAATGTTTATTTGTTTCCTTCTGCAAGTAGCCACGAATGTAATTTTTAATATTGACTTTCTGCTTAATTAGAAAGTAGGAAAGAAATCAACATTATTCAGCAATCCTGCGTGTACTTCTTTGCTGCTCCCTAGAGCTCTGTCAAAGGCATTTGGAAAATCAGGGCCTTGACCAAGGTTCTGTGCGGACACAGGAACACGGGCACCGGGGAGCAAGCGCTGCCCATCACCAAGCACCTTCCTTAAACTGGTGTCGAACGTACAACTTCTGCCCTCGTCAACGACTAGGCTTGTCCGAAACCTCCGAACAAGCGACCCCATTCGCTATAGCATTTGTCCTCCCGCTGTCCTGCCAGAACGCCGAATTTCACTGAATGAAGAAGAAAGACTGATAAAGTACATTTAAAAAAAAAAACAAAAACTTTTGAATGACTGTGCAGTGTGTGTAGGGCACGGATTTTTTTTTTTATGTGTACTTCACTTTTTTACATGGTAAACCACCAACGCCGAACCTATGCAAAAAAGGGCTAAGAATAGCCTCGGGCAGCATACACATTTCTTTCGGACTCGTCCCTTCAGACAACAGCGCTTAGAACAACTTCGCCAAGCGTCTCGCCGGGGGAAGCGCTCGCAGACGGGACCAGGCGCTCTGCCCCTGCGAGCCCGCGAGCCCCCGCGCGAACCGCCGCGCACCCGCCGCCGCCGCCGGGCCCTG
>NW_020450530.1:1356001-1385821 GCF_003343035.1 Apteryx rowi
AAAAAAAAAAAAAAAAAGAAAAAAACAGTTTTAGGCTCTAAGGAAAATGCACACATTAGAAATGTATGTCGTAAAATCTGCTGCCTTGGTTTTGTTTTAATTAGGTCCATGGTCAAAGGTTTTGAAGTAGCCATGGATAAAAGAGGAGGTGTAACAGAAACCGAAAACGGGGACGCTTTCCATGAATTGAACAGAATTACAACGAAATACCCACATCGTTACACAAAAGTAAGCTCTCTCCCTCCTCCTACTCCCTCCAGCCTTCTTACCCCCCCCGCCCCGCAAGAAAAAAAAAAAGCTGTGTGTGAAGCTGTTGCTTATGGAAGTAGAGGTGGAGGTTTCCCAGAGCTGGAAGTAGCATGGTCAATTTTGAGAGGCCTTTGCTTGGGTTAGGATTCTCAAGATGGTATGAAATGAGCAATTTGCTAAATCTGGAGTGGCTGTGTAATCTTGACTGTCCTCGCTATACTTTTGACTCCCATTGCCTTTATTATAATATCCGCGCACCTCAGTATGTGCTGGAGACATCATGGTAGAGCCTGAAGCATGTTGTTCTACCAGCTTTCTCAAGCACTTGCACTTCATAGTTCTAGTTCTGCTTTCAGCAATATTCCTTTAAGAACATGACCAAAATGTTTACTTGTAGTATGATGCCACTTTACTGAGACACATAGTATGCCAGATTGTATCGGTAGCTTTAACATATCTTTATTTCTATTTGAATGCTTTCCTTAGAATAGCTCTTGCTTGGGAGTTAGAAGCTTAAGCACTTATGCATCCAACTAATGCTTAGTGTTAAAACTTTAACACAGGTGCCCTTGCTCAGCTGTGATACCTGAATGTATGAGTGGAAGAACAAGACTAAATAATGTGCAAATAAACTTACCTAGTGTTGAAAAAATCTTAAACTGTGGGGTTTTAAGGCTCAAATTCTGTTTTGGATCTTGGTACCATGCTGAAAGATTTTTTTTTCTTTTTTCTGTAGCATAAAAGGTTTTATGAAGGTGGCTGATATTTTCATTGTTGAAAGCTGTGGAAACAGGTGGTCATTGCTTTGCAGAAATCTATTAAGATATTTTGCCACAAAGAGCTTGAAGTGAGGAAGAGAGAATGAGACAGTGTACTGTTGCTGACTGCATTATCTTGCCTGAGGAATTCTGAACTGTTAGTTTCCTAGTAGGTTGTTTAAAAAAAAAAAATTATCATTGTGTCTCTGTTCTGCTGAGATAGTGGGACTAGCTTACTCTAACTAGACATCAACAATAGCCTGTTTCAAAATTACAAAACTTATATGGGAATAGTATGGCTTCTCTAATTCCTTTCTTAGAAGAGATGTTCTCTCTTAACTTTCTAAGATGCAAACTATATATATATATATATATATATATAAAAGCTCCCATATATATATATATATATATATTTTTTTAGAACTTGTTATTCAGTTATCCCTAGAGTGAGGGAGAGGTGGTGGCTTTCTCTGAACTTTCCCTGTTCCTAAAAGCTACATTTGTTTTCGCTTGGTCTTGTTCAGCTCCTCTCAGGAAGAATAACTGAATGCAACTTCAGATTCTGGTTGTTCTTTTGAGCAGTACTCAGGCAGCACTGATGGTAGTTGTACAATAAAACTGGTGCAGTTGTAGCTTCAATTGTTGTTAACTCTGTGCCTCTAATTCTGCTCAGAATAAAGTGGTTGAATTAGTGCCAGAAGGCATCTAGTCTTGTTTATCTGTTCCACAGAGCTTGAAATGAAGAAACACATAAAAAGTCAATCCATGTTAAAATGTCTTACACAGTAATGTTACTAGTTCTTTACAATTAACATGCCTTAAATGCAGGTGATTTAAGATGCTCATGTGATTAACATTAAAAGCTATTTTCACATGATCCACCTTCCTATGGGGGGGGGGGAGATGGTGCTTCAGGAGATACACTGCTGATTTGGAGGGGGCCTTTTTTTTTTTCCCCTCTTGACAATTTATATTTGCTTACTACTGGTGGGAGAACAACTGGTCCACACTATGAATCCTCAGAAACTGCTTGAATAAAGCTTTTTAATAACAGCTAAACACACCTTTCCCCCCTACCTGCTTAAAAGTACTATTGTGTGAATTAAAAAGCTATGAAAGTGCCAATATTAATCCGCCCTATTACACAGGAGTGTGTTATATGCTCGAAGCTGTGTCTTTCCTAGTTCTTGAGAAGCTGTTGCTCTAGCTAATGAGTGAAAGCTGAGAAACAATTCAAATGCTCCTCACTTCAATGGAAGACTTGCAATAGAATTTGATTGAAGTCTATGGACTCCCTCTCGTGGCCAGCAAAATAGTAAATATCAAGTCTGGTGGTGGACAATGATGTTAATACCTCTGATAGCTGCATCAGACTATGATGGTATTACAGTACTAATGTTTCCCATAAGTCATAATTTATTTTGGGAGGCTGTGGGTGGAGGCCAGTCTCCCTCCCTTTACACCTCTGCTCTCCAGGCTGTCTGATCTTGCTAGGAAAACATAATTCTTTTTTCTGCTGAAGACTAGTACAAGTTAATGCTGGGAGCTCCCTGGTGTCCGGGATTCCTTTCTCTGGTGCAAGCCCTTTCCAAGTGGTAGCTTTTCTTTGCTAGTAAGATGATGAAACACCAGTGCAGGGTAGATACTGGCTGTGTGGCCCTACCCTAGTTCTAGGGAAGGGCTCAGGGATAAACTGTGTTCCAGACTTCTAGTAGGGCTACGAAGGAGTGGGTCTAGATTCCTTGCACACAGCAGGGAACAAGACTAATGTTGTGAATACTATGGTTTACACTAAACAGGATTAAGTAAAATGTACTCTTCAAATGCATTACTGTAATATTTGCTCAGTACTGTCTTGCCTGCTGGATAGTATCTGTTCTACGTATTGCCACCATAATGTTATCCTGTCACATTCAAATATTCCTCTTTAGTCAAATGATTTCCCTCGCTACAGCTGAAGTGTGTGTGTATGCTTTTTAAGTTTTTGTACAGCTATTGAGTTAACATCTGGAGTCTTTCAAGCATCAAGTTCATATGTGGCTAACAGACTTTATTATAATCACCTGTTGATGATAAAAACAAAACCTGTAGTTCAAATGTTGCATCTTTGGGAGGGTGTTAGGGACATTCCCTTCTTCAGTTTGGTTGCTGTGGTGTCTGCTGTTAGGATCCTTTTATCCTTCTAGCTTCCACTGATTTCTGCCCAGTCCTGAATGGGTTCAGTACAGTTGGGAGTGAGGCAGACTGAAGTAAGATAAGCTAGGGAAGAGGAGTGAGTTTAATTAGAAATATGCTTTTTTTTTTTCCCCCTGCAGCTAAGTTAATGATGATTCAAAGCATCAACTATCACACCATTAATATTATTGCTTTCTAAATGTGGCAAACTGCAGTGAGACTCTAGATTAAATGACCAGCTGTTCAGGGGTGTGCAATAGTAAGCCAAGAACTACTTGAAAGCTGGTAGAAAGTGGAAAACTGAAGTAATTATTCAGCACCAATCTGGTATTGGGTAGAGCAGATAAAACTGTCGAATATATGTGTCATTTGACATTGGAATTGGTAATGGTCAGAAATGGCGAGCTTGTCTGGAATTTTGAGGTCTAACGTAATTGTTAGTACTGCAATAATGCTTTTTCACTCTTTGAATCTTATACAGCATTGAATATAGCAATTTTCATTGCACCTTGAAAACTTACTAGTGCTAGTATCAGTTTTGTCTTGCATATAAGCATTTAATTGTCCAGGGATGTGGATAAGTAGGACATGTACAGTGTGAATAACACTTTCAAGTGCTAATGAGGACTGAACTTGACCTGGTAAGATTTAATGCTTCAAATAAGTGTGGATTTAGAGAGTTTAATGTATGTAATGTGTGAAAGCAAGTTTTGCTCCTGAAGTAATCTAATATGAAAGAGATATTAAAGGAAAGCTGAAGTCACTTGCTAGGCATTATGCTATTAAGTTGCTCATGCTGATTACTCATCATTTAAGACTGTATATTGATTTTCAGGTTCTTTCTGCAGTTCTGGTGTGACAAAACTTAGTTGTAAGTGGTTTAAGATCCTTTTCTGAATCTGGCTTGTGCAAACTCCTCCCCCAAATTCTAAAGGTTTAACAGCTAGCTGTTTGGAAGCTTCACCGGTAAAAAGGCTTCTTCTGACATCTGAATCACTCTCAAAGTGTTCTTCTGTATAGACAGTTGATTCAGTAACTTGTTTTATGAAGTATCAATGTTATCTTGACCCAGTCTCACTGTTGCTTCTCAAGCAGCATTACACTGTCTCAGGTTTTGTAGGTTAAGGTAATGGGAGGTATGATCTGTAGTTCTGATTAATGAATTACTCAATTCCTCTGAGACAAAGTTTGCTCAGTGGTCACTGGTGGAAGAACTGAAAAAAACCCTTGCTTTCCAGTGTCAACTCTTCACTGTAGCATTAAACAGGAAATGAAACAACACACTGAGAAATTTGGGTTATTAGGTTAAGGCACTGTTGAGCAGGCAGTCTGGAATAGATTTTTGTGGGGGTAACTTAAATCTTGTCTGGGTGAGAGTTGGAACTAACTTGTTGCTTCTTCCAGGAAGAATTGCTGGATATTAAAGAGCGTCCCTACTCTAAGCAAAGACCTTCTTGTCTTTCTGAAAAATATGACAGGTATTTTCTTCATTATATAAATAACTTATTTTGAAACAGATGTATGTAGTTTACATAGCAAAAACTTCTTAACTTAGGAAATCACACCTATCTTGATGCAAGATATATTTGCTCTAGAGGTTAATATACTACAACATTTCAGAAATATTAATCTACTAGGATAGGCTTATATTCTAGCTAGAAATTCTGTGTATTGAACAAGGATTATAACATGAGATCCAGCAGAAAATAACTGCATGCAATACAAGTCTCACAGCTTAAAAACCATGCTTCAGCATGGTTTCAGTGCTGTATTCAATTTGATAAAAGCTCTCCTAAGAGAATAGATGGGCTTATAGCACAGACTGACTAGGTCATGTTGCAGCAAGCTGACTTGGTTGATGGATTACTTTCCCATGTTGACTGTGTACTTCATTTAAAAATGAAGGTGAGTTTTTTGGCTTGCATTCATGAGTAAACTTGCTAAGCAGCAGGTTCTCTACTATTCAGATTAATTTATTGTGCAAGTAAGCATGAGATTGGGCGGAAAGAAGTCTTCTGAATACACAAGAAATGTGATATTTGATCTGCTCGCTTTATTTTTATTAGCATATTGGGTGAACTTCAATAGCTAATGGGACAATATGGCCATATGTTGTCCCTCTTATAACCTGATGATAGGTACTGTATGTCCCTACTCTTATGAAAGGGATCCAGAATATCACGTATGAGGTAATAAAGTATAGGAAGGCAGATTTAGATGTTGGATGTGAAAGATGCATCTCGGCTGTACAGATCACTAGCAAGTGAATTCTGCTAGTTTTCAGGTAGTGCGATGAATTATTTACTAGGCTGCAAGTAGTAAACAATCCTGGAACTTTATTTTCATAGTGATGGTGTCTGGGATCCGGAGAAGTGGCATGCATCTTTATATCCGAGTTCAGGAAGAACTTCACCAGTGGAAAGCTTCAAAAAAGACTTGGATTCAGATCGAACTTCTCTTATGCGTAGGATAGTAGGTGAGTGCACTCTTGCAACACATGACTCAGAATTGAACATTGGGTGCTGCAAAACCTTTCCTTGGGGATTATGTCAATGAGACTAAGTAAAGTCTCTCTGAAAATTGTTTGATTGAAATAAAATAAAATATCAAGGAAATCTTGGTTACTCTGTGTGGACTAGTTACTGGTATTCTGGTGACTCTTACCTGAGAGCAAACTTAGGATGTAACAACTGACTGCAATCTACTATTCTGAAGTTCAAGGTTAAGTACTCTTACTGAGAGAGGAGGTACTTCCTAGAAGACAGAACGATGATTCCTCAATATTGAACTACACTTACTTTTGTTTTTCTCTGCACTTCCTGGAATCTTTGGCTATATTAGCTTCACCAAAAAGTTTAACTCATGAGTACTTTCTTTCAAAAGCTCTGGAGTAGTAGCAAGGCTGTGGAACAGAAGGCTATTATACAGATAATGTATTGGTAAATACAAGCTAGTTAACTTGTGGTCTTTCTGTGTGATCTTTTATCTGTAGATCCAAGGGAGCGAGTGAAAGAAGATGACTTGGATGTAGTCTTAAGTCCGCAAAGGCGAAGCTTCGGAGGAGGCTGCCATGTAACTGCAGCTATTGGCTCACGTCGAGCAGGGAGCCCATTAGAAAAAGAGAATGATGGTGTCCGTGTTATTGGTGGCCGCAGGATTGGCAGCGGAAGAATTATCTCTTCTCGTAACTTTGATAAAGACCACCGGGGTGGTGAAAAAGACATACGTGATTCTAGAGATGCAAGAGACAGAGATCGTGAGAGGGACTACAAAGATAAACGTTTCAGGGTTTGTTCTTCCTTGTCCTGATGGAATACTAAATCAAAATTCTTGGACACTTTGCACTAAAAGCAACAGGGGCAGGTTAAACTGCTGCATGCAATTGACTGTTCCACACAAGTAGGCTATTTCTTTAGCCTTAGAAGCTGCCTTATGGTGTAAAGTGTGTGCACTCAGTGCTTCAGAAACTTAGTTTTCAGTCCTTCTGACAGCTCAGTTGGGATGTATCTATTCTGTGTCCTGCAAGCCTCTGCTGTACATAATGGCACAGTAACCAAAAGTCCTTCTTCAGGAAGGCTTCTTGCAATTAATTGCTGCCTTTCAGGTTTACTAAGTATTCATGTACAGTGAGACAGCAGGCTTCTCCCTAGCAGTTGTCAGCAAGCACTGTCTTCAGCCTCAGCAAATGGAAGCTCTGTGTGCTTTGGGGCATTTGGAGGAAAAAAAAAGGGGGGGGGGGAGTAGGGGAACCACTAACTTAAATAAAAATAGAAAGCTTACTAAGTATCCTGAATGTGTATTTAAAAACCCTGAAAAACAAAGCTGGTGTGAATAGGTATCCACTTGTTTTGGAGGCAAGGAATTTTATGAAATTGTAGTTGACCGTTGACTTGATGTGCTTGGGTTTTTTTTGTTTAATATCCTGCTTCAGAGGGAATTTGGTGACAGCAAACGTGTCTTTGGGGAACGGAGAAGAAATGATTCTTACACCGAAGAGGAACCAGAGTGGTTCTCTGCTGGTCCCACAAGTCAGTCTGAAACCATTGAGCTCACAGGCTTCGATGATAAAATTTTGGAAGAAGATCACAAAGGGAGAAAACGTACAAGACGACGCACAGCCTCATTAAAAGAAGGTAGTGGAAAGGCTTTATTTGCCTACTAGTATTGTATGTTGATGGCTATAGAGGTGGTCCTGTTACAGATCCAGGCAAGTGTCAAGGATAATGCAGTTTGCTAACCTTTATCTTAAACTCTTGGTCATCCTGAAGCACAAGACATAAAGCCATGAATGATATTTCTTTTAGAAAAATGATAGCTTATTTCAAGGTATCTTATGATACATAAACTCAAAGGCAGGACTGGGAGGCTGGAAAACATATGTAAAGATACTGAATGATATGGGGGGGGGGGTGGCAGTTGTAGGCTACTACATGGGTCTTGTCTGTTTCTATATCCTGGCTTGGTTTAAGCTAAGTTAATGCTTTGAGATACTCGAAATACCCATGGTATTACTATGCAAGATGAAGGTTATTGGGAACACTGGGCTGTGCATGCAGCTGCCAACAATATACCTTTAAGCTGAGTTCAGGGACTATCTGAATTTGTCTTCAGTAACTTGGCTCCACAGAGCTACCATAATTACCACTGAAAAAGCTGTAATATAAACTTGACTGAGGCAAGAAAAGATGCTGCCTTAATACTGGAAATACCACAGGTGGACAAAGTAAGCCTGAGAAGTTCAGGTTTAATTGTGTATTTGCTTAACTAAATGTGGTACAGTTTCAACCCTATTACATGTGTAGTCAGGTTAAAGTTTTCTTGCAGCACCTGTGTGAGCTTGATAAGTCTAACTTGATAGTCTGCTTCTGCCAGAGGAATAGGATCAATACTTTTGTCATATCTTGACAATATTAAGAAAGCTCATGTCAAGCACCAGCTTTCAGAGAACCTGCTCTCTGGGGCATCTAGGAAGAAGGCAGAAACTGCCAAAGGATCCTCAAAGGAGAAGCAGCACAAGCTGTTAATGTAGCAGTTATACCTACTTGTCTGCTTTACTTATAACATCTGATCTCTGTTCTGTCTGCTTTCTTGGATTGATCAGGATGCAGTTATTGATTGAATGGCAATTCTTATTTTCATGTTTTGATGCAAACAGTCTTAATTTCAGACCAGAARCTTTGCGCCAGAGATCGAGCAGGTCCTAATTCTTGTAACAGACTTGCGGCTATCATAATCTAACTAATCAAGCGTCACAGAGGTGGCTAGATTACTTTGGTCTTAGACTACTAGTCCCTAGTCAAATGTATTGCCTGGTAGGTGCTGTTCTCATAGGAAATAGTCAAGTTCAGTGACTCAGCAGTCACTTTTTTATTCCCCCTTTTAGGGATAGAATGTAATGGTGGAGTGGCAGAAGAGGATGAAGTGCAGACTGTCCTTGCCAGTGAAACTCCAGCAGATCAAGAAGTTCCTAGGGAAGCTGTCTTACAAGAACCAGCTCCAGGAGAGTTTGACTTCAATGAGTTCTTTAACTTGGATAAAAGTGTTCCTGGGCTGGCTTCGGTGAGTTTAGGCTGGGTCTATATTTGAGAGAAGCATCCTTTGACTGCTGCTGTCTTCAGTGAAAGTTTAAAATTTTTTTGCTTTGCACAACCTAGTTTATGGATTGTATAAGTCTTTTGTTTTGTTTTTTGCAAAGATATTTAGCTTTGGAATGTTAGGATGTTACTTCCAAAGTGTTATCTTTGGGACTAGCTTCATCTCCAAAGAAAGAGTATGCTGTAAACTAGCTGCCTTCCCCCCCCCCTTTTATTTTGATTTGGTTACTAAAGATCCAAAATCAGCATCTTGTTTGGATTTTTCTTTGGGAGTATCTCAGATGTGTTCAGAGAATTCACTTTCATATAGCTGAAAACGTAACCCCTTGCAGCTGTGTCTGGGAATTGCGGCAAAGGGATATTTTGTGCAAGCTTCCTGGAAGGCAGTAAGCCTGGAAGACATCTGGTGAATACTGTGTCTGAGCTATATATACAGTGTTATCAATACCAGTAGTACAGCTGAAGAGACAGATACCTGAGAGGGTTTGGATCTTCATTATTTAAGCTTCTGTTTAGAGGTTGACTTGTTGTTTAGTACTATTACTAGTGAGTTGGAATAACAAACACAGCCTACTAATTCAGACAAAAGCACTCCCAATGTTATTGATGCAACCAGTGGACACTCAGTGTAACAAAAGCTGTACTTGAGATGCTACTGATGTGCAGGAACTAGTAACAAGACTATGAAGAGTAAAAAAAGCTGAGAGTTGCATCATAAGAATCTTCCAATAATCATTTTTATCTCCAGCCATTATCTGATGGATGTTCTGGTATTTCTGTTGGTAGTGGGCAGTTCTGGAACATCTAATCTCTATAGGTAATAGTGGATGGTGTTCATTATTTCTAGTGTGATAGCTATAACTGGTCCATGTCTCTGGTTCGGGGGATTTTTTTATCCCCTTCTCCTTAAGTAGGGGTAAGCAGGTCTAGAAAATACTGACTAAGCATAATCCAACTTCATAAACTTCACATGGTGATGTTTCTGTTCAGACTTCTTCAGCRCTGGGAAGAAAAGCTATTCTTGACTATTCTAGATGGTGTAATAGATGAGTAGGTAGAACTGGAGTAAAAAGGGTTAGTCTTGTAGAAGGATAAATGTGTTAGAATAAATAACTCCTGGCCATGAGAGCGAAGAAGCAGGCCTGATCTACAGTGTAGAAACATCAGGGTTTTAAAATAGAATCCTGACCTAGTGTTTAATTTGGAAAAAGCTTCTTGGATTCAAAAAGTTGATCATACAGCCCCAAATATGTAGGGGGAAAGCTTGTTCTCCCTACACAAGATGTACGTGATGTGTCTTTAGACTTGACCATCTGGTTTTCATCACATGTACAAGATGGTGACTGGCTTGAAAAGCAGATAGTTCACAAGCCACAAAATAACTGTTGATGAAACACTAGTGGGAAGATGTATTCTGTCACAAAACTGAGTTTCAGGCTAGCTGTAGCGTATTGTGATATATTTTTTTTTTTTAACATTGGTGATATGTCTGTGGCAAGTGTTATAGTAGACTTGTCTATGGTCACTTGATGTAACTGTCCTAATTCTTCTAGCATGTTAGATTACAACACAATCAAAACCAAATGGATCAATACTATCCTGTTTTTGCTGTTGTGAGTAGTGGTGACCTCAGAAAATAGCTGCTTCTCTGGCTGAATGAAGCTGTCCTTCCTTTTGTCTAAAAGTACATGGGTTGCCTTGGCTGGCCTTAAGATAGGCTTTTAACTGGATACTATCTTTCAAGTTAGGAGAGGCTTTGGTTTGAATTATGGAGGGGGAAAATGCAACTTGCTGCTTTTTGAAGTACTTGTAATGATTAGCAAAGAGGTAAACACAGTCACTGTGTAGTGACGTCTGACAGTCAGGCTGTATGAAGTAGTTTACTGACCTCGGTTCTCCCTGAAGGGAGAAGGTGCAGCTGCCACTGTAACGGACACAGACTCTGCTGACTTGAAGAATGTGACCCTCGTGTTAGTCCCAGAATGGTTCAGCATGTGAAGTGCAAGCAAGTAGTCCTTAGCTACTGGCCTCTTCCCCTACCCCTTGTGGGATCCTTCCAAGTTAGGGAGTAGTCTTTGGGCAAGGACAGTACCTGCAATGAAGTGCAATGTTGGAACTGAATCATGGTTGCAGGTGATTCAAGTGATCAGAGTACTTCTGTACAGTGCTAGGGACTACTCCGGGGCCATCTATCAGAATTACTAGGTTATTAATTCTAACTTGCTGTAATTCTTGTGGCAGGTGGTACTCCTGTTTTTTTGTTACAAACACTTTAAAATGGCATAGTTACGGTCCTTGGTTGCCCCGATTAGGCTGTTTCAGTTATATAGTCCTAATCTGAACAAGTTGTTCATGTAAATTAGATATGTATGGTGGGTTATGCCAACACTAACTACAAAAGGGGTGCTAAATTTTTGGAAGGAAATAGTTCAAAAGCTTCTAAATTCTAGGAGTAAGATCTGGTTGTCAGTAGTAGAAGAATCTTGGTGCAGTAAAACTTCTCAAAAATCTTCCTGGTCTTGCTTCTCTTAAGCTTGTCTAATTTTTTTCCCCATGATCTAGATGATAGAGGATGTGCTGGGGGAAGGTTCAGTGTCTGCCAGCAGGTTCAGCAGGTGGTTTTCTAATCCTAGTCGTTCTGGAAGTCGGTCAAGCAGCCTGAGATCTACACCACATGAAGAACTGGAGAGGCTTGCAGGTAAGATCATAAGATAATATAAGGTCAGGTACCCTTCCTCTATATTCCTCCCTACTCATTCAGTAAGGACATGGCAGATAAAGCTTTAGGATAGTCAGTTCTCCCACAGTTTAAGCACTTGGCATTCTTTGGAAACACTTGGAATAAGCAACTTTAAGTTCTTTTTTACAGATGTTCTTGTCATGCTCCTGATTACTTTCCAGCTGATCTTGGGCAGGGGGTGTGAGGCATAGATTTTCAGTGAAGTATTGAACTTGGTTACCAGTGAATGTTCATCTTGAGACATTGGGTTGGTAAACTGATGTGGCGGTGCTCCTGGTTTTGCTGTTTCAGGTCTAGAGCAAGCCATTCTCTCCCCTGGCCAGAACTCTGGAAACTACTTTGCTCCCATTCCATTGGAAGACCACTCTGAAAACAAAGTGGACATCCTAGAAATGCTACAGAAAGCCAAAGTGGACTTAAAACCTCTCCTCTCAAGTCTTTCAGCCAACAAGGAAAAGCTTAGAGAGAGCAGTAAGTGCCTCTTCAGATATTGTGGAGTTCTTGCGATGCCGTTTCTCAAGGCAAGAGGCTTGGTATTCTGGAAGCCTCAATCTCTGAGTCCAGAAGTAGGAAGTACTGTAGGCTTACTTAAACTTCAGAAAACCCAAAGTTCCATGAATCTCAGTTATGTCATCACTGATTCTTTTCATCCTAGTCACAGGATGACATCAGGACTTCATCAGCCCATTCTACTGGCCAGTACTAATCATAAGTTAAGATGATGCAAGACTTCATCTGAGTTTCCAGCTTTCTCTGGACTCTACATAAACTTTCATATTGGAGACTGGTGATGTCATTTCTGAACTTATTTGGCATCTAAACTCTGGCTTTACCAAAAACTTAAACCATGAGTACTCTTGCAAGCATCTGTTTAATGGATCCAAGTGATCCATTAAGTAGCAGTATCCAAAACAGATGAAAAATGGTTTGAGGGTGTCAAGTTTTTCAAGTGTATACTGTAAAATTAAATTTTTCTGAAGACTGTTGCTAGCACTTGAAGCACAGTGTTCTGTGCTTGCTGTTCAGTGAACTATTTAATTAACAAATGTAGAGCTACAGCATAGGAACAGATTTATTTTTTGTTTTAGTTAAACTAACTCACTTGGCCAAGATCATGGAATTATAGGGAATTTATTCTGACAGAATTAATTTTGCTGGCATCAGCTGCACTAAAGTCAGTTCGGGGCCAACTGTAAGCTTAATGTTCAAGGGCATCTCAAAGTTAGGGATTTGCATGTCTGGGCCCATAGCATGCATGGACAGTACAAAAATGCATGTCATCTTTGAAATCCAAGTTTAATTCCAGCTTGGTTTCTTTTGGCAAGCAGCATGTATTGCCATGTGAACATAAAACTGGACTGAACAGAATGTAATGCTACTTCATGATTTGCCTGAGGGAAGTAGGGAGGAAATCATCCAAGAACTGCAAATATTCTTAAATATCCAGTCTGGGAGTAGGAAGTGTCTGGCTAATGTGGAAAGATTTTCCTCAATTTGACTTAAATAGAGCTACAAGTCTCTTCTATGTTCTGCTTAGTCTGGCTTTCCTAATAAAAGCTTTCTAAATTTCGATCCTTGCAAAACAAGGATGAAGGAACAAAAAATTGTGGGAAACTTTCTATTCACTCCAAAGTACCTGATGTCAGTTCCATATTCTCACAAAATGCTGCGTAGTTCTTGAAATGTTGTGGAGTTCTCAGGTCAGTTCCTCTCCTCCAGCATCATACTTTTCCTCATGTTCCATAGTGCATGTCTGAATCATTGTTTTTCTCCACCTTCTTGTCCAAATTTCCAGTAAATCTTTCTTTGGGCCAACATCTGTTAGAGCAACCCATGGCATGTTCTTATCTTTTCCTTTTCTCTTAAGGTATCATACCTTGTGACATGTGTAAACTGGCCCATAAAGCATATCTAGCCTTGATCTTGGGCTTAGAGAGATATATATATGTAGGAAAAAAGCACTGCTTTTTAATGCTTGTACCTTTATTCGGGTTATGCCAGTGAAATCTTTCTATAATGGCTTTAATTTCTGAGGAAAAATTAATCGACCTGAAACTTTATGTGCACCAAATTAAGTGTGCAACTGAGTCTCCAAAATATCTAGACTTTTCAGGTATGTATTCTCTCTACCTATGGTGGCTTCAGACAATCTGATATCACTTACACTGTCTGTAAGACAGTCTGGTTTCCTGAAGTATAAGATAAATGGAACTCTTTCCTAATTGGAACTGAACAAGCTTGGTGATTGTGAGAGGAACACTCTCCATTAAAAGCAGATGAAATTCTAATATGTTATCAAATGTAGAATGAAAAGTTTCACAAGATAAGTGAAAACTAATGAGAAAGTATCAGTTGAAACCTAAACAGATTGTTGGAGTCTTACATGTCTATAGTTGTGCATGGCAATACTTCTAATTTGAGTATTACGATGTCAGTGTAATCACTGGTCAGGCATGGCTTGGCAACTAGTATGAATGTCAGAAGATAGATTTTTTTTTTTTTGCCGATTACCTTGTTTTCAAACAGCTTATCTTCAGCATCCACACAAGAATCATTAGCTCACTTGTAAACAGAGCACCTTAGTTTAACAGTATTTCTTCTGTATCTCTTAGCACATTCAGGAGTTGTACTTTCAGTGGAAGAAGTAGAAGCTGGGCTAAAAGGACTGAAAATGGATCAAGAGGGAAAAATTGCTACTCCGTTTATGGCAGAGCAAATGGAGGAAGCATTGAACGTAGCTGGCTCCAGACAGATCAAGAAAGATGGAGATATGACTGCATTTAACAAACTGGTCAGCAGCATGAAGGCAAGTGGAACTCTACCTTCACAGCCCAAAGTCAATGTAAGTAACAGACACCTGGCTCTGCTGAACTATAAATGGATCTGTGCTAAGACACAGGATACAAACTGGAAATATCCTACGTGACACTTACACCAAAATGTGGGGCTTGATTGGGTACAACAGCATGCTAGTAAATATTGTCTCTTATTAAGAATATTGTTCCTTGGAGCAAGGAGAAAGGGAGGTACTTTGGTTGCTTTTTCCCCAGGTGAGGCAATTAAATTTTTCAGTTCAGAATTCACAGGGTTGATTTCATGCCAAGTTTCTGAAAGCCACAGAACTCTAATCCTATRTGAGAAGTCTAATAATTGCTGCCTTTAAAGCAGATGTACATGAATACCTAGTCCAACTGCTTAACAGCTGGACTTCAAGACTAGATACTTGCCCAGAGAAAGATCCTGCATGATGAAAAGCCTGAATCTTGTACTATGGAGAGGGTATTTTGATTAGTGTCTTCAATGCTTGGCCTCATTTTGTCTGAATATTTAAAAAAAAATCTATGGAGATTTTTTATATATAAAAATATATATAAAATATAAATTTTATATATATATATAAACATACATACATCTGTTTCCATAGAAGAGGTACTTACTACATAAAGCAGGAATCATCAGTCCAGTCTTTACAGAAGACTTGCTAGTGCTAGTTCAGTGGCTGCCTCAGTGTTGCTATTAAGGCAGCTCTGTTATAACACTTCTAGTATGGGTACAATTCACACCTATTTGAAGCTAAAACCTTTTGCTTTAGTGGGTTTTAACACAGGTATATCAGTACACAAACTGATGCTTTAAGAACTTTAAAATTACTTGTACTAAAGTAAATTAAACTGAATACTTAGATTTGGGGGGGGGAGAGGCTTTTTCTATGCATAGTGTGTTCTGGAGGGAAGTGAAGGAGTTGCTGTTCACTGTTACATGACTTGTTTTGGGAGCTGCCACAAACTCAGTACTACTTCCTGAGAACAAAACTGGATGTGTAGAAAATTAAGTGCTTGCCTGGTTATGGAGTGAATTAAAGATTGTTTCAAGCTTCTGGCACTTTCAGAAATCTTTGGAAATAGTGCTAAAATGATCATTGCCATGTTCTGTGTACCCAGATTACTGCACACAAACTACCTAATATCCCTGATATAATAGGTAGTTTATATCATACTGAGTTGTCTCATGTAGTTGGGAAGCTATGAAAGCCTGCACTGTATGATCACAAAGTGGCCCATACAGTTTAGAGCATCTGTTGTAGGTTCGGCTGTAATCCAGTCAGTGGTTACATGGCCTGCTGCTCCCTTGTATGTGTTACAGGAAAACTCAGATTCGCTCATCAGCGGGTTTTAAAACTAGATGATTTAAATTTAGATGGTGTGCTTATCTTTATTGCATTGGCTTGTGGTAAATACTTTGAGACAGATGCGGATTGTCTCTTAAGGAGTCTCATATCTACATTTAGTTTAGTGGGTTTTTCTCATTTTCTTAACAGAGCCTTGAGAGCCACTTGATGTCACCTCCAGAGATGACAGGCCAGCCTCTATCGAAGAATATTCTACAGGTATTTCTCATTGGGGATACACTTTTAAGTACTCTTTTTCAACAGAAAAATCAAAAGATTACTTGAAAGAAAAAAAATATGTTTTTTAAGCAGTTAATTTAAAGCAGATTAACTGTGAACTAAATTAAGGCGGATTAGTAGTCAGATTTCCCTCCTTACAGGGGGAAGAAAACTGCTCACAAAACTTAACTGTAGGCAGTTTAGTTTACTTTAAAATTTGAGCCTTGTGATGGTATTTCCCATGATTACAATTTGAAAATGAAAAACCTGGCTAGATGCCCATTTCTGAGGGCAATCCAGAATTAGTATATCTAGTTGCACAAGTCAGCCTTGTCTCTAACTTGCTATAAATAGCATAGCCTGTAGTCTAGTAAAATGAGCTCCTCTATGTAAATAGATCGTATTCTGAACAATTTTTTTCATTACTTATTCTTAGGAACTTCTTGGTCCACCTATTTCCAGACCTGCTTCATCAAATGTCTTAAGTGGCCTGATAGGTGGTTTGGAACCTGCAGCCTCTTTACTGGGACAAAGAGCACCTTCTCCCCCTATTCCACAGGTGTTTCCAACTCGAGCTGCTTCTGCAGATTACCTGCGCCATCGGATATCTTCACCCATTGGTGAGACCATAGAGCACAGTATTTTTTTGATGGACAACAACTCAAGTTTAAGTGTTCTAAAGAATACTTGGCAATACAGTAAAAGCTTACTGGCACTTGGCTGGCAACTAAGTCAGTGGCTGCTTCTTGAGTGCATGTGCAAGATGATGTCACTTTTCTTACTCTTCTCTAATGTTGAGTATGGGGTTTAATTCCAATAAGCAGGTCCAAGTCACTGGAGAAGTTCTGGATTTAAGGTGGCCTGCTGAACAGTGCATTAGATAAAGTTAGATTTTCTGCAGCTACCTGGGTAGTGCATGACCTTTTTCACAATTTAACTTTCACTCTCCAAAACTTCAGGTCCCTGTGTAACCTGTTAACTAGACCTCACAGTAAATCTTGGTGCAGAGTAATGTGTTCAGTTACTGTGTAAGAAGCCAATTTTCAGGTACTAGTTGGCCATCTGCACTAAGAAACATTACCACTTGCCTCCTGGTAGCTCTCCAGTCTAGTGACAGGGAAGAGACATAACTCTACAGATTTAGTCAGTGATGGGGCTGAGAATCTTCATGTATGTACGGAGGGAAAAAAAAACCTGTTAGTGCTTTTAAATAACTCTTGAATGTTTTTCATCAGGTTTTGGACAAGGTTCTCAGCAATTGCTTGGTGATCCATTTCCAGGTGTAAGGAAGCCTATGAGTCCAGTTGCTGCACAGGTTAGACTAAATGCTGTTTGCTTAATGCATATTCATCTTTTCATATATTGTAGGGTATAGAACTAACTTGCAGAAATGCATACCTGTCTGTTAACTTCAGATGTTTATGCTCTGGTTAGGTCAAGTTTGTCTTGAGTGTGAGGATGCAAAGTATAAATATCATCTCAAATCTTATTGCTATTCCATTGCAATCATTCCATCATAGAGTATCTTAACTATGAGAACTTCAAAACTTTTATCATAAAACAGATGAACTGTTGTTGGGCAGACACTTTGATGTGAAGATATTAGTAGCCATAACAGTGAATCTTCAGTATCTTTTAAATATACAAGCTTTGATTTGATACTAACAACTCTACTTCAGATGAGTCCCTTGGAGATACAACAAGCTGCATTAGAGGGACTAGCGTTACCACATGACTTAGCCATACAGGCGGCAAACTTCTACCAGCATGGCTTTGGTAAACCACAAATGGACAAAAGCAGAGATGGCTACAGAAACAGGTGAGTGACTGCAAGATCTTTAAGGGGCACACTATTAACTGATCATGTTTTTTTTTTTTTTTCCACTGGATATTAGTACTACTGACTCAAGCTTATATAGGTTCTTGGCAATCCTGCTTTTCATCCTGTGCCAAGAGTAGAGCTGCCTCTTACTAACTTTTCTGTCCATTAACAGGCAGCAGCAGCGAGTGACTAAATCACCTGCACCAGGACACAGAGGGAATGCATCCTCTCCAGCCCCTACAGCATCCATTACCAGCATGGTTAGTACCTAACGTGTAATAACAGGAAGAGCTGTAAAGCTGTCTGCAGTAACTAGTTTGCATGGGGGTGGGGGGAAGAGGGACATAAAGAAGTTAATCACCTTAATGTTGCATCAGTGGCCGTGTGATACAAGAATGAGTTAACTTGATGCCTAAGTGACTGCCTTCACTTTGGAAAAGAATAACCTTTTCCAACTACTTTGTTATCTAAAAACTGAAGCCCCGTTAAAGGTACCTTGACCTGATCATCTGAAACTAAAGGAAGATAGTTATGAAAACTCAAGCCCCTCATGTCTTGGTACTTAAAATTTCAAGACAAATGCTGAAAGTCATTAGCCACTTCAAATGCCTGTACTGAAGACCAGAGTTCTCTGTAGGTTACCTCAGAGCTTCAGGGGCACTTGTTCCATAAAATCTCAAAGCCAAGGTATTGCCACTGCCTTCACTAGTATGTGAAAATGTTGCTTTGATCTAAACTTTCCCATTAATCAGTCAAGTACTTGCTGGCAACTCCTGGCTAATGCTGGTCATCAGCTGCTAAATCAGACACAATACTTGAGTTTACATAAATTTGTGGCCTCCACAGATGCTGTTATGTAACTTTCAATGGGAAAAATACAAATGAGGCAGTGGTTTTATGCAGATCTCAACCTTGAGTTACTCTGAGATAAGAGCTCCTGTGGACTGTTCTGGGCCAATAGCTAACTACAAACCACTAACTTGTCCATATTGTTTTAAGCCTGTGAAGATATATTTAACTTTGAGAACATCTGCTTTTTAATAAAAGTATTGGACCTCTGTAAAGCTGGATAAAGAGGAGTGTTTAAACTATAGAATAAAACTATGAAATGAGGTGAAGTGAAATCATGAGGGCACAAGAGGCAGATTCCAAGCATATGCTCGGATAAAGCATATGCTTTAAATGGAAAGCATATGCTAGAATTGGTGTCCCCACACAACTAAGTGTGGCCTTGGTCATCAGCAGAGTTAAGGCATTATTCTTATGTGTTCTGCAGCTGTCTCCTTCCTTTACGCCTACCTCAGTGATTCGCAAGATGTATGAGAGCAAGGAAAAAAGTAAAGAGGAGCCAATTTCTGGGAAACTGAAAGTCAGTGATGTTAAAGATGAAAATCAGAGGCCAAATGAAGGTATTGTAATGGCTTAAAATAACGCACACAAATGAGATTTGGGATAGAACTGAAGAGCTTCAACACCTAATATGTCCAGGCTAACTTAAGACATTCACAACTCTTGGAGTGTGTGGAAAGGGGGGCCTGCAACAAGAGGAAGGTTAGAGCTGTGGAAGAATCGAGAGGTTATACTTCCAAGTGCATTTTTCCAATAATGTTGGGTTTAAATCCATGTTTTGCTTATCTGTGAATTTGTCATGCATAGTAACACTAAGGGCCTGGCTGTGGACCAAAACTGTTTCTTTGCAACTGGTCTTGATGAACAAGTGCATTAGAATAATGCTTCCGTATCTCTCTACTCCAGTAACTGAATGTAAGCAAATTGTAGCCCTCTTGAGACATCTTAACCAAACAATCAAAGCTGAGACCAATTAAGCTCTTTTAAATGTAGCAAATCAAGGAAGCCTTTTGTCATTCTAACTGATCTAAGTGGCTATTAGAAGAAAGTGCTCTATACCAGTTGCCTGACCCAATAAGACTAATGTGCTCAATTGTCATGACATTGCACTTGAGTTCTGCTAACTACAGATATAGCTTGTTGTTCCTATTGTAGAACTGGCCTTTTCTTTCTAACACTCCATAACCTCAACTGGTAGCAGACAGTTCTGAGATATTTTAGGCTTTGTCTAACTGATCTACACAGTCCGTGGCAGTAGCTCCTTGAGGTGCTTTAGTGTTGCAAATGCTACTGAGCAGATGGCAGAAACGGAGGACTGCCTCTAACCTGGAGACATAGGTCTGCACCAAAAAGAACAGTGTATGGCTGGATTTCTGGCAGAACTCCAATTCCAAATTATAGCCTCCTCTAGGGAGGTTCCCTTGTACTGCTTGTTTCCTTTGAGACTGATTCATCCATGCTGCCAGCTCAAAATTTCTAAGTATGAGGAAAAATAAGAATTGGAATTATCGTTGATTCTGACTTCAGCTTGAAATTAAGGGATTTTACTGAAGAACATATTCTTTCTCATTATTATGTTTTGAGCTTATTGGGCTAAAAGCATCCAGGAAGGACGTAAGCTTACCATTTTATATAGCTAACTAAAAGTTCAGCTGGTCCTGGAATCTAGCTATCAAAGCCAGTCATTAGCTTTAATTTTTCATTAGATGGAATCTCTAGCTGTGGACTATAATAGTTGTATTCAATTCTAGCTACAGATAACCTACTGTCTAGTTCTGTGGAGAATGCAGATCAAGAAACTTTGCCCACCTTAGGTACCAAACTACCTGCACTGCAACGCTCTGCATGTTCCACACCTCTTGCGCAAGCAAATCGTTGCACCAAAGAGCAAGACTACAGGCCTAAATCAACTGGTAGAAAGACTCCTACAGTGGCCTCCCCAGTACCAGGAGGCCCTTTCCTCCGTCCTGTTCATCAAGTACCCCTTGTTCCCCATGTACCAATTGTACGACCTGCTCATCAACTGCATCCAGGATTGGTCCAGAGAATGCTGGCCCAGGGGGTTCATCCACAACATCTTCCTCTACTGCAAGCAGGTAATGCCTTAACCTAAGGAAAAATGTATGAATGTTCTCTACAAGACTTATTTTGTGTTAGAAACAGCACAAATTGATGCTCGTTACTGGCAACATTTATTACATCAAAACTTACCTTTAAAGTGAGGCAATAAATTTCAACATGTCTTACTATGTTAAATGTTTGTTTTCCTTAAAGCTTCTTATGCCTGTTAGGTAAAAAGCTTCCTCACTTTCGTCCAGCAGGTATGCTTCCTCCTGGAGTGGACCTGTCTCACTTGCAGGGAATATCTGCTCCCATCCTTGGCCAACCCTTTTATCCACTACCAACAGCCAGCCATCACATCTTAAATCCACGCTCTGGGACACCTTTGCAGCTAGCAATGATGCAACAGCAACTACAGCGATCAGGTAGGCTAAAATGTAAAACAGGACTGTGAGATTTTAAAATGCTGACTAGCCTGCTCCAGGTAGTATACTTGTTGGCTTGTTTCAGTAGACTAAGCTAACAGGACACTACTTCAGTGCCTACGCAAAATTAGTAGCTATGAATGTGTAAACTACCAGAGTAGTTCTGGCCACTGCAGGTCTTTGTGCCAGGAGAAAGCCGAAGTGAAGCGTTCAGTTTCATCATGTATCTTGCCATTGATGGAGCTGCTTTTTGCAGTGTTGTGAATAGTAGTCTCTTCAGTGAAGAGCACTTCCATTGCTGAGTGATGAAGGCTCACCTGCACCCATATTAAGTAGAAGGTTCTGTGATGCTGGTATTCCAATTAAAACAGACATGATGCTGTTTCTGGAATCAGCAGTGTCAGGCAGAGTTTACAGGAGTACCAAGAGAATAAACATGTGGCAATCAATGTGGAGTCTGGCTTTCCCAGGACTAAGAGTCAATGCCACATTCAGCTTACATATAATACATGTATCATATGATTGCTTTAGGAAAAATTCAGAGTCTTGGGTGAACTTATTACTCCACCTCTAATAGCTTTACATTTCACAGGCACTGGAGCACAGGGATCACCTGTCGGTGTGCAAACAACCCCCCAAAATGTGCCGTCTCGGACTGGATTATCTCATGGGCACACACAGCTTGACCATCGCCCCAGCCAGAGAAGTGGCTCTCCCATTGGCCTTGCAAAATGGTTTGGTTCAGATGTCTTGCAGCAGCCTCTCCCTTCCATGCCATCCAAAGTCATCAGTGTAGATGAACTGGAATATCGGCAGTGAACAGTGACCACTGGGTGGGACACTTGTGCTTCTTTAGACTGGATAAAAATGTCCATAGTCAGGACTTCACCTCTTTTTGTTTTTGGGGCTTTTATTTTTAGCACTCTGTGCAAAATTTCTTTTCAAGAGACTAAAGCACATGGCACCTGTCCTGGTCTCATGTCTGCATCAAGACTAAAGGATCTGTTATGGCTTAAATAGTGAAGCCTGAAGAAATTTAGATGCAAGACAAAGACAGTTTAATCCTGGAAGTGTCTATTTTTTGTTTTTGTAAGATATGTGAATGAAGTGCTGATATTCTCTAGTGTAGAGGTAGCAGCTATGGATTCCTCCTGCAGAAAACTAAATGTATAGACCCTTGTGTACAGACTATGTATAAACAATCTTTTGTATATATACACATAGAATAGCTTTTTTGAATCTATACAGCTGTACATAAGAGTAGCTGATAACAGTTGAGCTTTAGTTGTGCCTATGGTTTGGATTTTTCTCCATTGTACATGTGGGACTTTCTTTAAGATTAAAATTGCATATCCTAAGTGTGAGTGAACAGGATAAAATTGCTTTGCCTTTTCTTGCTGCTCGTGTCCTCTAAGTCTCCCTCTCAGACACATCCTTCTGTCATGTACTGTGCATTCAGTGTAGCTAAAGTGTCAAAGTAAAAAGCCCACATCTTGCTGTCTGTATAACAAAGGTCTGATTCCTTGTGTGTGTGACTCTTGCCATCAAATGAAAGAACTGTTTAGTCTTCAAGCTGCCTTGAGGATGGGACCTGGTACAGTAATGACAAAGCCAGTTCTTCAGTCTGCCATAAGCAGAGACTGTAGGTACCTATTTGGTCACAGTTCTTTCAAGGGGGCTGGTGCTGGTCCTTGTTCAGCTGCAGTATTTTCCTTGTTTTAATCTTTCAAACAAGTTGCTAAAGGTCATCAAAATGGAGCCTTTAAATCCTCACCCTTCAACTCCTCAGTCATAGCTGTGGTATGTTCTATACTGCCTTCAGGTCTATTTATAGAAGGGAGTCCCAAGAATTGTCCTAAATCTAGTGTGCATCTACTTGATGCAATTACTGTGAAACTTGCCTCTGGAGTCTTGTTCTGTGGCTTGAAAGGGGGAGGAGGGGGTAGTTTTGTGATCTTACTGTGTATATTTGGTTTTTAAATACTATGTTCCTTTTAAGCCTGTTTCACTTTCCTGAACAGTTAAATGTTCTTTTCCATCCTTCTACTGCATGGTTCCTCACTTCACCTTCTCACTTGTGTTGAGTCTAGTACTGCTGTCATGTCTTCTATCTAGCTTAGGCCATTGTGCTCTTTTAAAAAAGGTGAAAGCAGAACCAGAATTCTCACAAACTTGCTCTTTCTTAAGTCTCACTGAATGCAAAACCAGCAGCAGAAAAATCACTTGACTGTATTATAACAATTGCCAGCATGCTGTGGTGGGTTTGTTTCAGTCCAGCAGAGACAACATTGTATGGAAATAGCAAGTTGTAATCTCCAGTGTGGAATCTGTTGGGGGTCACCCATACTTCTAGTGGTTGTTTATACAACAATCTATGTAAAACATGCAATCA
Organism: Apteryx rowi; assembly: GCF_003343035.1. Taxonomy (NCBI): domain Eukaryota; kingdom Metazoa; phylum Chordata; class Aves; order Apterygiformes; family Apterygidae; genus Apteryx; species Apteryx rowi. The sequence goes on from NW_020450530.1 coordinate 1,379,454, forward strand.
CCAGCTTGTCCTTGTAATATTGTTTTCATACTTTTTTAACTTGACACTTTCCCAATAACATTCTGTAAATAAAGTCAATTCTACCAGCTGTCTGTATCAACTGCTCTTACAAAACTATAATTTTGATATACTGGAAGCCTGTGTAAGCTAGAACCTAAAAAGCTTCAAGGGGGGGAGGTTATGCTCCCTGGGGCAGAGGTGAGCACTTAGTCTGCTTCCCAGGAGGTAACTGACCTCCCTGAAGACATGCCATGGCCCTGCTGCACCCTCTCAGCTGATCAGGTACCAGCTGTATCTTTAACTAAAGGTTGTTCTTGGATGGCTATGGTTAAGTATATAGAAGGGTGTGCTAGTCTACCCTAGAGAAGACGTTATTAAGAAAATAGTGAGTTTTGGTGCCAGTGCTGGATAGTCCCCTTCACCACCCATAGTAAGTAGCCAACCAGTAGGACTGTAGGCAGGGAATATACTCTACTTCTAAGCTTAGAATAAATATTATGGAAAAATACTTGAAGTGAAATAGAATCAAGGTTTGAAAGCTTTGTTTACCATGCTCAGTCACATACTGCTTCTGTTGCAGTGATTTAATGCTGAAATTAGTGTCTGAAATAGCTTAGGTACCACTCCTGAAATTGGAGGAGGCATCTGATACAAAACAGCCCTACTTCCTTTTTCTAGGAGGACAAATGCTAGAGGCTAATGAATCTGATATTGCTTTAACTTGAGCAGAAAGCTCAACTCTACTCACTTCTCAGAACAGTAACACTGCTGCTTTAAGAGCAGCTTGCTTTTCCTGAGCAACTAAGTTCAGAGAAGTCAGATAAGCAGGAAATTCTTTTAAGAAAGCTTTGTGGCTAGAAGTTTTTAACACAGCACAACACAGGCATCTAGTTTACCTTCCACAGTATACACAAAGTTACTACTCATAACAAGCAGAACCTAGCATCTTTTCCACAACTGCAGAACTATTAATAGCCTTTATGTATTCACACAGGAACATCTCAGACTAAGGCAGAGAGGACTAGTTCCACAAGAACTGTCTTATAAGATATTGTTCCCTGGCCTCTGCTTTTCATTTTTAGTTCTAAATTAAAACTAAGTAATTCCAGATGTGTGAACTCTTTCAAATTTGAAAAAAGGCACATACACATGCAGCAGAAAATCATCATGGGCATTAAAGCTTCCTTATAGCATTTTGCCCTTGTGAAAGTTGTTTAACATGAGTTTCTCATCTGTAAGTTCTGCCAGAATGGGATACTACAGTACAAGTTGGCCAGAAACATCACTTTTTCCATGCAGTAAGTTACTACCATAAAAAGCAATATCCCCTTGCTACAGGTTTGATTGATTGATAAAAGTGGCCTGTTCTTTGCCACTTACAATTTGATGAAGTCAGGCACAGTGGCAAACAGTGTGAGAACAACTTTATTTCTTCACAATCTGAATGACATCCTCATCCTCAAGAGTGTGGTCTTTGCCAACCTTCTGAGGGTTGTGTTTAACAGATGAACCCCAGACCAGTGCACTGAAAGGGGAGGAAAAAGAAAAATCGGTTAAAGGCACAGAATGTAATAAGCAGACAGCAGAGCAACAGCTATTTCTGTCACAAACCTAATACAGAAAGAAATGCTTAAGAGCTATTTTTGTTCTTCTACAAGTACCTGGATGAGTGGTCTGTGTGAACTAGAGTACAAACAGATCAAAATGAAGTATGAAGTCATTCAAAAATACTTGTATATATAGGACATGGCCCATAATACTGTACCCAATGCTACTTTGAAGTTTAAAAGAAAAACATTTTTTCCATGGAGAAAATTGGGCCAGTAAAGAGCACAGAAACATTAAATATAATAATTTAAGTATCAAGTTCAAATTTTCATGGGGAGATTTTTTCTATTCAACATCAAAATTGAATCCTGTTTTCCCTTCTAGCTTACAGGAGAGTGAGAATGTACCAACAGGTGGATTATTTCCTATACTCTAGAAAGGATTCTTTTACAATAGTACTTACTATTTAAAGTCTTTAATGAGATTTTTGTGGATCTTCATGCAAAAATCCTCTACTGTAGTCTTGCAGTAAGGTAGTACTACAGGAGAGGTGTAGTCCGGAAGCTGCCCTTTAGGTTTTGTGTAGCTGTAACACAGATTGAGCAGTTGTCAATAATGGAACCCTCTGTTCCTTTTTAACCCACCATGAAATTTCATAGGTTATTTTCACTACCACACTAGTGCTTGTGCCAAGTTCCACTATTTCAGTGGTGACAACAGGTATCCTGTAAATTGTTTGCTGCTCTTAAGTTGAAAATACAGCTGGGTAGCCAATGGCTGCAACAGATTCTCCCTTGTAACTGCAAAGATTTATCCCTGGTAGACTTTCTGATGCTGCTTGAAAGAAAGGAAGAGGAAATAGGAGTAGTTGATTGAAAAGAGCAGCTACAGTTTTATAGTTCCAACTTGTGAAATTTTGAACTTGCCTACATAGGGGAAAAACTGACAAAATCTGTAGCCCTGATACCTAGAAATGCCAAATCTCCTTTATGGTATATTTTACATTATGCTGTTGCAAGAAGATATGTACAAATTTAAAAGATTATAATTACTGTATCATGAATATTAATAATTTCATTATTAATGCATTTGGATCCACTTATRGCTATGATGTAAACCTGTAATAGTTTATAGTAAAATATCTGAAATGCTAGCTGAAGAACTTAATTCAGTACTATTAAGAGAGCTGAATGCATAATGTCAATTGTGACAGAGTGAAAAGATGACTACCTCTGGAATTCACATCTTTGCACTAAATCTGACTAGATATCCATTTTTTTGTTTTGTTTTGTTTTTATTTATTTATGGAGTTGGTGTCACAAGGTTCTCACTTAATCCCCCTATAAGAAGTTCAAAATGTAGTACTTGTGACTGCTAGGGAACTCTATCTCTCCATCACACAACCGATGAGCAGGATGATCTCAGATTACAGATTAAACATATTGCAATGGCAAAAGACATCAGCACTTGAAAGGCAGAGTTCTAAGAAAGTAGAAAACCATTGTACAAGAATCATCATTCACCCATTCTTGAGTCTCAGCCTTACATTTAACGCCACAGAAGGCGGCAATTGGGACTCACATTCGTACTAGCTTCAAGTAGTCCCAAATCTTCTCTAGCAAATCATCAAAGTTCCAGCGATGATGAGCAGATATTGGTACACAGTGGGGTACTTTGTAAATAATATCTAGTTCCTCAATGGAAATCTGGTCAATTTTATTCAGGACATAAATGCATGGGATGTAAACTCTGCAAAGAGAAGGAAAGAGTGATACAGCGGCCTAGCAGCAATACATTGCCACTTTCACTGAAAAAGAATAGCATCATTTTTGAAAAGGACAGTAGGGTGCTAAACAGCATTTGCTGATATCACATTACTACCTTAGCTTCTGTGGGAAGCAGACTTGAGAGGTGATTCTTTTCCTTGTAATATAAATTGCAAGTATGCCAAACCCAGGGTCCCAACAGTACCTGTTTCCTTCAACAACGTCAATTAGGTCATCAGCAGTGGCATCGCTGCGCAGCGTGACATCGGCATTGTGAATTTTATATTCTGCTAAGATGCTCTTCACTGTTTCAGTATCCAGCTCACTCTGAGGACACTGAACATACACATAGTATTAAGCAAGGAATGGTGGAGCCTACAGTCAAATCAGGTTTTACAATTAGTAGTGCTATCACCTACCAATCACTGTATATATGTTACTAGAAATAATAGCTGCACTGTAAGTTACTGGATTTGATTATGATTTTGCTATGGTTAGTTTGTAGAGAGGGAAAAAGATTTAAATCACAACAGCTTTACTTCAAATCAATACCATCAATGGCTGCAAACAGCTATCTCAAAAGTAAAGTTTCCAGTCATTTTGAGACTATGTTCAACAGAAACTTGCACATCTCCTAGTTCAGTACCAAGACAACTAAATGTTAGATACCTTGATCCCAGAGCAGAAATCTGAATTTTGGTGTCTGCCCATTTCCATGAGCGTTTAATGGAAAATGAAGAGCAGTCCAGGGTGCGGGGCCTGGAGCTCTGAGCTCTCTAGGAGAACGCCACTGCCATCTGGCTAGCATCAGGTTTTACATGCTTCCTTCTGGCCTTGCAACCTGTCACCGCTGCAAAGCAACCAAGCCTCAGATTTGTGGGGGGAGGTGGTTAGGCTCTTAGCGCAGGTGCTGCCTCCAAGGAAAGTAGCTGCTTACAGCACAGTGCAACAGTTCAACTTCAAAAGTCATAACAGAGGAATGGTCCCAAGTATACCATTCACTGCAAAAGCGTCTTTCTACAAACAATTTATTTTCTTTAACTCTGGTTAAAGAAAACTTCCAACTTACCGTGGCTGTAAGGTTAATGCCACCTTTATCCTTTTTTTTGAAGCCAATATTGGGGGGCTTACTATTCAGACGTATTCCAAATCCCTCCAGTTCATTCTCAATAATTTTCTTGTGCCCAAGGGGTTTCAGCACATCCAGAACAATTAGAATGAGGTTACAGGTTCGAGCAACTAAGAATCAGAAAAAGAAAACCACCCCTCAAAAAACTACACTCATGCACTGAGACAGAACAACACCAAAGATGGCTCAGTGGACTGACCAGAACATTAAACCCATGAAAACCAGTACTTTTCGTATTTTTTAATTTCAAAATAAGACTGAAGTTGTGATGTTGTTCAAGCATCACTGACAGACAGAGAGACTTTTACATGATATAAGGATCAGGCAGGCTGAAAAAAGCTTTTTTCCTGTCTATGTTCAGGTCCCAAAATGGTAACGGTAAACTTAGTAAAGAAATTAAGACAGCAGCCTTGTTTCATATGGGATCATATCTGCCTTTAAAATTAGTAACATACTTTCAGTGCAGTGTCAACACACAGCACAAACTCAGCAAATGCATAAAGCCATAACCGAAAACAGAGCAAACTGAAAATGGCTACTGCTTCACATCAGACAGCTCAATTCCAGCATACGATAAATCAATCTTTCCAAGACATCAGAAATAGTGATTCAATCATTCATTCCATAAGCTGTACTAACTTAACCAGTAATAGGATGTTGTCTGGTGCTTTCTCCAAGGCCTAATACACTCACCTGCAATGACTTGCCGTCCTCTGCCTTTCCCATCCTTGGCACCTTCTATTATTCCTGGGAGATCAAGAAGCTATTTTTCAGAGGAAAGAAAGTAACACATGAGAAAAATATTTCTCTTCAAGGGGAAAATAAACCCCATTTTCACCTTTCACTGCAAAGTGAAAAACGAGTTAAAATCAGCACCTCATGGAAACATCTCCAATACATTCTCCAGCATTTCTGTGTATTACTTATAACCTGCTAATGTCAAACCATACTATTCAGGCATAACATCATTACATCCACACATACCTCGTATCCTAATGGACACAAAAAGATCTCACCTGTATTTTTGCTCCTTTGTATCTAATGACTCCAGGTACAGTAGTCAGTGTAGTGAATTCATATGCTGCCACTTCAGAGTATACACCAGCAAGATTACTTAGAAGAGTAGATTTCCCCACTGATGGAAAACCCACAAACCCAATTCGGGCATCACCTGTCTTTGCAACATCAAAACCTGCAGATGAGGAGTAAAAAATAATCATTTAAAGGTGGACACTTTCTATCTTCTAAGATTCTGGAGAGCAGTCCCGCCACTACTTGTATTGTTGTCTGAAAGACAGGTAAGCTTCCTGGACAGCAGGGCAAGAGCGCGAACCACAGAGCTGAGAATCTATATCGTCTCGGAGCACCTTGCCTCGGTAAGGCGCTGGTGCGTGTGCCTGCTAACGAAGCGTAGCCTGCAGGGTTTCGCAGTGGGCTATACTCGACGTGGGTGTAGATGGAGCAGTCACTTTAAGCACTGCAGCTTGCACCATCTGCACCGTCTCGTTTAAAAACAGGAGGCTACTGCTGGATGTCCCTGCATTTACAACCCGCAAAACTTCTACCGGCGCGTTATCCTAGCCAAAGCGCACGAGCCCTTCCCTTTCCTTTCCAACGAGAAGCCGCCCCGAAGCCCCGGACAGGCCCACGGAGTCCGGCCCGGGGAGGAGGAGGAGGAGGAGGAGGAGGAGGGAGGGAAGGAAGGGCAGCGAGACAACACACCTTCGCCGGGGCCGCCGCCGCCGCCGCCCTTGGGGGTGATGAGCTCCCGGCGCAGCTTGGCCAGGCGCGCCTTCAGCAGCCCCAGGTGGTGAGCCGTGGCCTTGTTCTTCTGCGTGCGGGCCATCTGCAAGAGCGACCGCCGCACCGGTCACCGCCGCCCCCGCCGCCCCCCGCCGCCCGGCCCCGCCGCCGCCGCCTCAGCC
>NW_020450530.1:1386245-1394201 GCF_003343035.1 Apteryx rowi
AGGCGCGAGGCCGCGTGTGAGGGGGCGGCGGGAGCCCGGCCGGCCGCTGCCCCGGCTGGGCGAAGGCGGGAGCCGCCTCCGCCCCTGCCTTCCCTTCTCGCAGCCCCGCTCCCGACCAGGTGCGTGGAGGTGCCGCTGCGCCCGCTGCCCCGCGCCTAGAGCCGCCTTCTTCAGCTGCAGCTCCCCAAAACCAGGGCTTTGGCACTGCGCTTCTGTCTCGGCTCCTTGCAGTAGAGCGCAGGCCGTGCCACCTGCACCCCTAACGGGCTACTGGGTGCAGGAGCACTAAGTAGATCAAAGGGGGGGGGTTGTTTTTGTTTTTGCTTGTTTTAGGGCCTCTTCAAACTTTAAAGAGCCAAGTATTGCCAGCTTTTGACAGTATCCCAAGAAGCCAGCCAATACTGCTTGGAACAAGACATATTTTCACAACATAAGGAAATAAGTTAATAGATTTTCAGGATTTTAGGCTCTCCAGGTTTGTTTCCCTGTTTTTTTTTTGTTTTTTTTGTTTTTTTTTTTGCTGAATAGCACTAGTTTCTACAAAGCTTTTTCCTCCAGGTCCAAAAACGTTTTCAGGAAGGCTCTTCTGTCTCAGTTTATTACAAAGTCCACTTTTATTTCAAATATCTAAATGTAAAACTCAGCATGTTTTTAAAGAATGACGTACTCTCCCGGGTCCGTGTTGTTGAAGTGTTTATAATGACGCTATCGCAGAACCACCTGCCATGTCTTCAGACAAAATTCAGAACATTGTAAGATTGTCAAACTTACTACTATTTCAGTAACAAAATTGTTACAGATCATTAAGCCTTCTTTAACTTCTATGGGGGGAAAAAAAGCAAGAACTAGCACAGTGGAAACCAAACTATTTGCTACCTCCTTCTGCCTCTTCATATCCCGTATCTGTTTGTCTCATCTTAAGAATCAAAAAGCTGTCTTTAATGTCATAAACTCTTTATAGTAGGAACTGTCATAAATACAAGCTTATACAGAGTCTACTAAAATAGAATTCCAAATAAAAAGGGATTACTATTCCTGGTAATGTTAGGTCAGCTAAGTTAGGTTAAATATAAATGCACCTATGACTGTGTATTTGTTCATGGTTTTCTAATTATTCCTTCTGAAAAATACCTGTTTTCAACACATGACATACCAGACTTGGTCCTGGTGTAAATGTTTTTCCTRTTTACTTCAGATGGCGTTGGACTTGTTTATGCCTCAGCTGAATTCAGTTACATAAACACTCAGCATGTTTCTGGTTTCTTTTAGTGATAGCAAAAACACTGAGGAAAATGCAAACTCTACATGCTCAGTCAGGGTTTTAAGACCACCTCTGTTTTTGCAGCAGATGTTGGCTAACTTCAGAACCTGTTGCTAGCAACAGTAATAGGTGTTCTTACAAACTAACTTTAAAACCCATATACTACGTCGAACTAAAAAATCCCTTTCCGGATTTGGGCTGAAGGAACAAAGAAGCCAATAAAATAAACAGTTCACAGTTTTAAAGTTGCTGGGTGGGTTTGGTTTTTATTTTTTTCTGGTTTAGGTACTCATAGTCTTCCTACCTCACAATTCTCAGTATAGTTTAAATTCTTTTTTCCAGAAAGTTACTAAAGCAAAGATCTTCTAAGAACTTTTTTTCAGTGTTGCATATTGTCCTTAATGACCTGAAGGAAATCAGAGTTTAATAAACAGAGATAATTTGCCCAAGCTTTCCCCAACCAGATGAATGCTTTCTAATTGGATAGAGTATTTTGAGCAGTCAGTATTAGCTTTTAACAGCACCCTCTTTTAAGCTTCAGAAAGGCTTATTCAAAATAGATTGAATCCAGGCTGTGAACAGAGTATAATTATTTTCCTTTACTGTGACAACTGTCTAACAGGAGAACATATTTGATTTTTTTAATAAGGTGTTTTATATTATGTGGCACTTGGCAAATGGAGTGGTTATGAATATGGGAAGTTAGCTGTGACAATGGGGAAAGTGGCTGAATGATGGGTAGTTGGGAATGGATAAATGAAATCCTTTGAGGACAGCAGTCAGATCTGGAAAATGGAGTGGAAATGATCAAAGTTTAAAAAATAAATAAATAAAAGCCCACACAACAGTTGTAGGAGGAAAAAATCAGGGGAAAATATTCATAGAAAATTGGATATAATATCAGAAAAGGAAAAAAACCCCAATGGAACCTGAAAGAAAATGAAAGGAGCTGCAAGAGACTGAGATCTACTCGAAAGGTTAATTGAGCTTATAGTGGGTGTTGATGGAAGATAGAGTATGAGAACTGCCATTTTTTTCTTAAAATGTATATGTATTTTTTCAATTAAGAGAAGTACATTTAGGAAATCTTGATGAAGTGAAAGAGAAGATATATTTTCAAAAGCTGCAAATTGTATAATTGTGCAGTCAGTCTCTTATGTGGCCTACTAGTTATGTTTTACAACACAATGTAATGATTCAAGTTGGGAGTGAAAAAAAGCAAAGTAACAAGTAGTCTCATGAATTACTAACTGATAAGCTTAAAGTATATAACATAAGCACTTCTATAATATTTTTTATAAAATAAGCAAAATGCTACAGGGTATTTAGAAAAGGCAGGAAAACTGCACAAGAAGCAAAGGCTGTCTCATCAAACAATCAAGAAACATGACACAATATGGAATCAGTGATTGAGAAACAATAGGAATTCGTGTTTCATCAAGCTAGTGACAGGAATGAGACTGAAATGGTACATACTTCATTAGCAAAATATGAAAGATATAGTACTGTAGCAAGAACTGTGTATTCTACACGCCCCAGTCCTGCTGACTGAGCAGTCATCAATTTTGAGCGAGTCATTTCCTTCACTTGTGCCTCAGTTTCATTTTTTGCACAACAGGAATGTGCACTTGCCTCAGAATGATTGAAACTTTAATGTTTCCATACCACTACCCTCTCAAGTGCAAGTATGGTAACTGTAGATCACTTCAATAGTAGAGCTAAGTAGTAAAAGCATATGGTTTGTTTTCTGTCAAGCCACCAATTTTAAATAGGCTTCTTCATTATGGGCTAAATTCTGAAACTCTTTCTGGAACAACACTTACCTTAGCTTGAGTAAGGGTTTTACTTACATGAGGAACAAACTAAGTATATTGCGATGTGGCTTGTAAGTCTTTTAGATAACTATTGTAAAATAGATGGTAATAAGTGTGGGTATGAAATTAATTGTGATAACATCTGTGTAATGTATGCTTAATTAAAATCACCTAAATAGCCTTCTTAACAATAAGCAATACTTGTTAGTTTAGTTAGTTAATTTTTGTTCTTTTTTYCCCCCCCCCCCCTTTCTGTTCTAACAAATAAATTCAGTGGGAAAATGCTTTGGGATATCAAGTCCATTCACAGTGCACTGAGAAGGACCTTTTAGCTTAAAAGCCACTCTGGTAGTACTGCACTTGTTTTGGTAGTTCACCGTGTCACAGAAACTATACAATATATTGGGAAACTGTTGCATTATTGTTAGGTGTATCTTTATGGACTCCCTGGGGACAACATTTCTAGCTTTGTGGTGGAGAAAATATACATTTTCTGCAGGATTTAAAAAGGGGAAGGGAGGTGGCAGGGGAGAAATTAACTCATGATTGCAGGTGGAGCAATGCTCTTGAAATTTCATATCCTCTCAGAAATTATCACTAGCCTAGTGAAAAATATCTGTATACAATGATAACATTGAGCTGAGTACTTACGATTTTAAGAATTATGGGTATGGGGCTATAACCAACTGGTCAGAGTTCCCTCATGGAAAAAGGCTAACTAATAAATCAGGCATATAGAGAACCTGTTTATTTTAAGATGTTTCTTTTGATGTTTTTTCCTGCATAAATTGTACTTTGGTGTAAGAACTGACCACTAATTAACCCTATTATTATACTTCAGAGAAGAACTGCTGGTGCTGAAGAGAAGACAGGTCTTTTAAGGTGGTGCCAATGAACTGACTTAGAGCCAGTCTCATACCAGTTTGGAGGAAAGAGATTTTGAGACCCTACTATCAAAAGGTAAGATTTTGAGGTCTGAGACCTGAGTGGGGAGTCCTTGATGGAACCATAGTATTGGTTGCCTGAGGTGAGGTCATTTTGGAAGCTGACACACTTCACATCTTAACTGAATCTTGAGGCAATAGACATAAGGTTGTGTGCCTTTGGAATCCTGTTAAGAATTACAGATGCATCAGTTAGTTGTGTCTTCCTAAATTAACTTTTTATGCCAATTTGCTTGTTTATGGAGAAGCTGTCGTCCTCAGGACAGCAAAATAGCTTGTCTATTAATCTGTAAATACCAAACATTAACTACTTGCATAGTGTATTTAGAATTGCACTGTAATGTGTGCTTTTCATGAGAAAGTTGTCTACCAGGTTTGCTTAGCTAGATGTGGGTGCCTAATTCATGGAGAGTCAATTCCATGGAACAGGAAACCTAGGTTATATTCCCATTTTGATGAGATCCTTAGTGTAGCAATCTTGTTTTGAATGGCTCAGGTTGCTTTGATTCCAAACGGTCTAGTCTAGAGTAAGTTAAGATGGGCAGAGTGAAGAAATGAGGGGAATAACAGAGAGATCAAGTATCCACAGTTGGCTTCCAAGACCATGTTAAATTAGTTTAACAACAAAAGTTCTGTAGTTTAGCATCAGTTTCCCAGCCTTTTTTATCATGGCCTGCCGTACAAAAGATGGACTCAATGGCACATAAGTGCAGTGAGGGAACTGATCAAAAGGAAGAGAAGTGAACAGTTCAGTTTTCTCTTTTTAAAATAACTTTGCATACTTTTCACAGCATCATATACTCCCCTTTACGCAGTTGCTGTAGTTTTTGTGAGAATACTAGGTATTTTTAAACAAGAGGGTAGTTTGTCTGTTTCTAAAGGAGAAAGCTGACGAATTACTAACCCATTTCTGGATTATAAAGGAAACCGTGCTGTCTCCAAATCTGAAAATCATTACTTGTTAGAGTTAGCATTCTCATGGGATGATTCCCAATAAAAAACGGAGTGAGTTTTAAAAACTGAATTTAAGTAATAATCAACCTAACAAGTAATGAATGCTGAATTAATTGCTTATTAGAGCAGTAGCAGTTAATTAAAATTCCAGTGAAAGATCAAAAAAAATGACAGCTACTCACTGGAATTGCAAGTATGCCATGAAATGCCCAATGTTACATATTTATGTGAAACATACATAAAAATGATACGGTTCATATGACTGAATATTAGTTAGCACAAGTACTATGTAGAAGAATCTCTGCTAGTATTATAATCTATGTGAAACAGTGACTAATTAACCTTCTTAAAGAATATCGGAGCCTGTTTTGAAAACAGTTTAGTAGCCTCAAGACCTGCACAGAATCATGTTCAGCAAATACATATGACTCAAATATATTTGCATAGCCTCAACTATAGCCCAGTCTTTAACATTGGGCATTTCATGGCAGACTTGCAGCTTCAGTGAGTAGCTGTCATTTTTTCTGTGCTTTCACTGGAATTTTAGTATTTGTGGACCAATTTACTTTAAGGTCTGCAGTTCTGAGCAAGGCCAGTAGCAACTGGTCTGCAATGAAGTGAGCAATGTACAAGTAAGTACAATCCCAAATGGTACACACATGTTCAGAGCAAAAGAGGATTTTTAATACTATTGAAATACCAACAAAAGTGCTTCAGCAGGGACCAGACAGCTGCAAAACATTTGGGGACAGCTCAGGAATTCCCATGAGCAGAAGTGAGACAGGAAATAGTGAGAAGCTGAATCAAGTAACTGAAGAGAATGCCTTTACTGAAAAGAGAGATGAATTAAAAAGTTCAACAGATCCAAGCGCCGAAGATGGCAGAGAAAATAGATCAGGAATCATCTGAAAAGGGGAATAAATTCCATATACTGAATATGTCACCCTTTTATTCTAATTTAAAGCCATATTTTGCATCATCTGGGACTTGGTCTTCAAGATTGTAACTAGCTAGTTCTGATGATAAATTAGTTCAAAGGTCATAATACTTGTACACTTACATAGTGAAGTATAGGGAAATGACATTTGGTCATCACATTAAATTTAGGGAACTCATCTTCCAAGCCTGTTTATACAGATGACCCAAATCTTGTCTCAGTAATGCACAAATTGTGTTCTCATTTGTAAATAGAATACATTTGAATACATTTTATCAAACCCTAATTGAATGACTAATTTGATAGACACGTACTCTGGGTCAGGGTAAGTTTGGAACCAGAAAAAGTTATAGCAAGTGATTCTTTAAATGTGCTGTAACAGTTGGTGATGCCATAAATGTGGGGAAGACTAGTATAATAAGAGTGGAAGAATTAAAATGAGAGATTCCAGCTTTTCTGAACAGAATAGCCTTTGCCATGTCAGAGTGTTGAAGAGCTAAGGTGAATGGCTGTGTTGGTCTCCTTGTGATTTCCTTGGGAGTGCAACGCGCTGGTGGTCATCTTTAACGAGTCTCCGCTAACTTAATTCAGCATATTAGCTCCCAGCATGTTAATCTGGTGTTCTAATGGGAAGCCTGAAAGGGTCACTTGCCAAGGAGCAGCCACGCTTTAGGGGTGGATATTTAACTTTTACCTGAAAGAAGCAGGCAGAGTGTGTTGGATGGTGCTTTTTAAACAGGGGAGCTGGAAGCTGAAACCAGAACATTCCATGGCAACTGGAGAAAGTTCTGAGGAAAGTGCAGCGAGAGCGGCAGGAACCCCCCCCTCTCCCCCTTCGTAGAGCAGAGACAAAGAACAGGCGAGGAGGGAACTGAAATAGGAAGCAGGAACCATGTCAGGAGACTAGGGACTAAAAGAAAGCAAATTAATAAGCCAGTAGAACCACTGGGGGAAAAGGCGCGCAACTGCCTAAAGCCGCTAGAAAAGATAAGCAAATTCCAGATTCTTTCTCTGCTGTAAGTGTGTGTGAACGCAGCCTGGCTAGTATGTTTAAATATAATCATTTTCTTCACTGTAGCAAGTATAACTCTTGTTTCTGTGACACAGAAACAGATTTGCAGGATGTGAGCACCAAATTATCTGTGTAATATGGTGTATTTGAGCTGGGTTTGTCAGTGTTACTACCACTCAAGCAACCTCCAATTTCTAAATATGTATGTTTGTATCAGGGTGTGTGCATACATAATGCAGCAATAAAAAGCCACTGGTACTGTTCTGCCTGCAGCGTAGACAAACAGTTCCCATCAAAAGCAAGAGAAAGCCGGCATACAGACCGAGGGCACTGCGTGGCCTTAAGCGTTAATGTAATACTGCATTTTGGAAGTTGGAAGCTTGGTGTGCTCATTTGCACATCAGTACCCAGAATGCTTTTTCAGCTCCACCACTATTTAATTCATGYGCTGGGTCTGAGCTCTTGGAAGGCTCTGTAGTTTGAGATGTCCTCACATGTGCTAAGTTCAGTATTTTCTGCAGAACAGTTTAAGCGATGGTATTGGATCATGAATAGGTCATCCAGGGATTCTTATTTAGACTTAGTTTTACAAATGCAAAAGTGGACTTGAAATCTGTAACTTAAAAAAATACAACGTATTTTAACAAAACTAGGAACTCGCTTTCGAAGAGCGTGCATGTGTGGAAATATTTCTTCAAAAGTAAACAAAAGTTGTTCTCTGAGACCGAAAGCCAATTTCGGCTGAAAGCGAGCCACGACGCTGCTCGAGGAGCAGCTCTTCCCGGAGAGACCTGGAGCCCGCGGGGCAGGTTCAGCACCAGGACAGCCCAAGCCGCCCCCGCCCGTGGGCCACGGCGGCGCCCGCGGGAGCGCCTCGCGCAGGGCCTGGAGGGAGCAGCCCGGGTCGCGGGGTCCGCTCCGCTCCGCGAGGCTCCGGCGCTTCCCCAACATGGAGGCAGCGGGGCCGTGCGGCTGCCCGAGCCTCCCGCAGCCCCCGGCCCGCTGCGGGAGTTAAAAAAAAAAAATGCGGAAGG
>NW_020450530.1:1395597-1426453 GCF_003343035.1 Apteryx rowi
CGGGCGGGAGCTGGAGATGCACACCATCAGCTCCAAGGTGTTCGGTGACATCCTGGACTTCGCCTACACGTCGCGCATCGTGGTGCGCCTGGAGAGCTTCCCGGAGCTCATGACGGCCGCCAAGTTCCTGCTGATGCGCTCCGTCATCGACATCTGCCAGGAGGTCATCAAGCAGTCCAACGTGCAGATCCTCGTGCCCCCCGCGCGCCCCGACATCATGCTCTTCCGCCCGGGGGCCGCCGACCTCGGCTTCCCGCTTGACATGACCAACGGCGCCGGCTTGGCGCCCAACGGCAACGGCATCGCCGGCATGCCCGAAGACGAGGCCACGCGGGCTGCGCTCTCCGCCGCGCAGTCCTCCCTGCCTGTTCTGCAGGGGGTGGACCGCTTGCCCATGGTGGCAGGACCRCTGTCCCCACCGCTGCTGGCCTCGCCCTTCCAGAATGTCGCTGCTAACGCCCCTGCTTTAAGCACCAAGAGGGGCAGAGGGCGTCCCCGTAAAGCCAATCTCTTGGACTCCATGATGTTTGGTACCCCGGGGGGCCTGCGAGAGGCGGGTATCCTGCCTTGTGGCCTCTGTGGAAAAGTGTTTACGGATGCTAATCGTCTTCGTCAGCATGAGGCTCAGCACGGGGTGACAAGCTTACAGCTGGGCTACATAGACATCCCGCCCCCAAGACTGGGTGAAAACGGTGTCCCTGGTCAGGATGACCCTGATGCGCCCCGAAAAAGAAGCAGGACAAGGAAACAGGTGGCCTGTGAGATCTGTGGCAAGATTTTTCGGGACGTGTACCACCTGAATCGGCACAAGCTGTCACACTCTGGCGAGAAGCCGTACTCTTGTCCGGTGTGTGGCTTACGGTTCAAGCGGAAAGACAGGATGTCCTATCATGTTCGATCTCATGACGGCTCTGTGGGAAAGCCCTACATCTGCCAGAGCTGTGGAAAAGGCTTCTCCAGGTAAGAGGGAACTTATAAGAATCACAGACGTCAACAGAGACCTAAGAAGTTACCTGTCCCATCCCTTGGGAAGCAAGAACAGTCTGCACTTAGGATAGTTTGACTGTTCCAGTTTAAAGTGTCTCGAGAAATGAGACTTTCATCATTTCCATTGGGAGGCTATTCTACAGTCTCTTGAAAGGACTTAAAAGTAATTAAGATGTAGAACTGGGAGTCAGTTGGCTTCTGGGTAACTTTCCCAGCTTTGTCCCAGACTTGGCGTATGCGTGTCCTTGGGCAAATCAGTTAGTCTCTCCCTCAAATGACTCTTCTGTGAAATGGGTATTGAAATAATTACCTACCTCACGTAAGCGTCTTGAGACTTCTGATTTGTAAGTAGTTTGAAGGTGCTGTTGAAGTGCAAAATATTAACACATTTCAAGATAGATTATTATTTTTCTTGTATCCATTTTAAATTTTCTTTTTCTTAACTTCCCTTCATTTCTCTTAGTTCGTAATGTTTTTTATCACCCAAATGTGAAGGAAGAGGTGAGATTTCAAAGGCTGCAGCATCAAGTATCTTTTAATACATGATCTTTGTGTCCTTTGGGTTTACATCCTTCTGAAGGGGATCCTGTTTCTACCCTGCAACATACGTAAGATCTGTACATTTAATGTTGCTGATTTTTTGTTGTCACTTTTTTGTTTGTGGGAGTTAATTTAATAAGTAGTTGTTTGATATATGTAGCCGTGTTAGTGGTATCTGACAGTCTGAGTTAATGATTTTGAAAGTTTTTTTGGAAGTTTGATGCTCACTTTGAGGCTAGAAGTAGTGGGGGGTGGGGGGGATGCACACACTCCATGTTACTTCTGTAGCAGCGGTTGATTTGTTCTAACAGGAGGGAAAGAATCAAGGTAAGAAATAAACCAAAAGTCTGCTAGGAGTTAGAATTATCCCAGCTGTATAATCTTCAAAATTGTTCATCTACTGTCTCTCTTTTTGCTAGAGGGACTTTTTGTTACTGAAACAAATTTTAAATGTAGGTTTTTCTTTTTAAAAAAATCAGCAATAATTAGTGGATGCATTTTTTTAAGGACTGCAGATTTAGGGATGGAAGGTCATAGACTGGAAATTTCATCTGTGTCCTAGAAGTAAAAGTATTTTTCTTATTAAAGCATACCTGAGACCATCTGCTAATTTTTATTACTATTAGTCACGCTTAAAGATTTCTGCTGTTGCTGTATGAAAGATTTCTATGAACAAGGGAAAGTGAAAGGTGTTGACTTCTCATTTTTCTCAATGAGTTAACGTGAGCAGGCACTAATGGTGTTATGAAAGTAAACAACGGAAACATCTACACATCTTTGTAAAAAAGTAGAGAATCTTCCTTAAATTTCAGTACTCAGTCATAGGTGTTGCACAGAAATGAGCAAAAGAAAAGCGTGGTATCTAATTTTAGTATCCTTTACTTCATTCAGCAGCGGCACAGCACGTGAGGTTGCTAGGCATGAAGTACCTAGAAGGACCCCCAACCAGTCTTTCCGGTTCCACGGCTCCAGCCCACTTGCTGGAGCATCAGGTTTAACAGCCAGACTGCAAAGTTCAGTCTATTTTCTGTCTGCAGTGCGTGAATTCCGTCYCGCGTCCGCTCATTGGCGCAGCTGGAGAGTTGGGGGAGGAGAGGGTGGAGAACTTGTTTCCAAGCAGTTTTGGCTTCATACAATGAAAAGCTTTCTTCCCACTAGGAGAAACTCCCACCAGGAAAATCTGCGGCTATTCAGTCCTCTCTTCTTCAGAGTAGGCTTTACTGATTGTGAAGAATGGTCTAACTTTTTTTTTTTTTCCAGTAATAATTTGCTCTTCCATTGCACCTTCTACTTGGGACCTTCAGCGCACTTTATTTGTATTAATGCAGTCTCCCAACCAAGCTGTGAGTTTGAACAGTATTATTTTCACCTTGCTGATGGAAAATGGGTCACAGAGATTAGAGGCAGTCCTTTTTCACAGAGGTGCTTAAAGTTGGATTCTTACATCCATGTTTGGGACATAAACCAAAAGGGACCAATTTTCAAATATTCAGCAATTGTAAATCAAAGTGCCGTGACTGTCTAGATCTAAATAGGATTTTGGAAGGAGACGTGCAGGTTTGAAAACTGTAGTTTGCATTTCCTGTTTCCTCTGATCACTAAGTTGTAATTTCATCCTGAGAAAATGCTGCCTTCCTAGCAAGTTGGAGAGAGTACTTATCAAAGCAGAGCCCCAGTTGTTGGTGATCTGGTTCTTGAGAAGTTTAAATTTATTGCTAAATTTTTAATATATCCACCACAGGGAACTTCTCTTCTTGGTTAAAATAGTAAATTCTTATTTTAATATTTGTTTTAAGTGTGCATATGTGTACTTTTTTTTAAGGCCAGACCACTTGAATGGACACATCAAACAGGTGCATACCTCAGAGAGACCTCACAAGTGTCAGGTAGGAGTTGGGGGGGCGTTAGATTGATGTTTGGGTAATTTTTTTTTTTTTTTAAGGCATTGGATTTATAAGTGTGAAGAGAATTACCAAGTATCAATAAAAAGACCATGAATGTGTGAATTGGAATAAATGTTTGTAAATAATAGTGTTCAACAGTGACAGCTGCTTTACATCCCTCCCACCCCCCGGCCCCCTGTGTCATCTGATGCTTTGGTCCTTCTGCCTCCCTCCCCTTTGGCCAGATGTTCTTCCCTGCTGCTCTGTCCCAGTCTCCACCCTGTATCTCGTACCCTGCCACTCTGACCCTGGCCTTCGAGTCGGTGGCCCAAATGAGACCCCTTTTTTCTTTGGTGTTGCAGTGGTAACCAGCAGGAGGCTCCAATGCTGACTTCATTTTTTTTTTAGAATAATTTCAAATAAAATTGATAATTTATCATCGCTTGCCAAGATGCTCTTTTTTATCACATAGCCTTCAGAACATTGCACTGAGCAAAATTGGAAGCTTTTTTTATCCCAGTGAGAATACAGAAAACACCACCATGGTATCCTTTGTAATACGATGTCATAATGTTGCGTATAGTTTTTTTACAGTTAATAAATTATTCATCGGGATTTGGAAGAACAAATCAAGAAAGGTCTTCTGTAATTCATTTGTAGAGGGATTTAAGAGGTACTTGGAAGTATTAATTAAAACTAAAGTTGAGAATCGGCTTCCATTTTCACCTACTGTCTTCACGTTGTAGGATAAACTTCTAAAACATTTGTTGGGCTAACAGTCTCCATGCTTGGTCTCTGAAGGAAGATTTTATATTTTTTTCTTTTATTTTAAGAAAGTTGGAGCAAGATACCTTCCATTTTCTTTGAAGACAGTGAAGGTTGGAGAACTTTTTTTTCTGTTTTAAAATTTCTAAGCACATTTCATGAACCTAGTCCATCCTACTTGACTGCTGCCTCCTAATCTGCATTTTTTTCTGTCTCTTGACACACCTTTGCTATGTTTCCTCCAAACTGAGAGTTTTGGAATATTTTTGCAACTTTAAGTAATAGAGTGAACAAGTTTTCAGACATATTGAGCCACCTAAAGGTTTCTGTTGACCTCAGCAGGATTTGTGGAACCTCAGCACCTTTGAAAATCAGGCCATAGAGCCTTCACATTGATTCATCAGTTTAACCGATCTAAAGTTTTAGGTTGCTTTAAGCTTCCTAAGATGATTTAATGCTATAAATTAATTTAAATTGGAAAATTCCACTCACAGTGACTACCTCACAATTTGGGGATAACAAGGGGCCTAAGTAGATGAACTGAAAATGACTAAAGAATTTTAAGAATTTTGCCCATAAGCATGTATTTGTGTGCAGGTACAAAAATGAATATTTAAGACCCCAAACTGTCCTTTGCCAGCTGATACCTGTTACATGTTTTAAAGATTTTTTTTTTAATTTTTTTAAGAATTTTAAATATATGTACTGTGTACGCATGAATCAGGATACACTCAGAGCTGAAAAGTCAGGAAAAATGGAAATCGTACAGCCAAGCTCAACCCTGTCTCCTTGCATGCATGTATTTTATGACAGTATTTTCTAAGAACAATATTTCACATTTTGTGTTTGTTGTTTAAAGTGTCGTAATATTATAGGCACTGTTCATCTAATTTTAGAGCTATAGTCCTTAGGTTATAAGCATGAGGGCAGAGTTGAGGTTGCCTTTTCAGGCTTGATTTGTTCTTCATTTTTGGCTGCTTAACCTTGCAAGGTTAACTTTTCATTCATATCAAACAAGGTGTAGAAAATCTGTTAAAGACCTGCTGCATGTCTTTGCAAAAACTCCTTGACAATAGCCTGTCAGGTTTAGAAAGTCTTCTTAAATATGCACGGATCTGATATACATGGTACAAACCACAGAAAGGATGCTTTCACACTGAAAATTTGTTTCAAATCTGAAAGCAGATGTGTAAATTGATAAAATTCTCCTTCTGATTATCTTATAACCGGTAACACTTCCGTTCCTTGATGTTTTTCTAGACACAGAATTTGGCCACTAAGGAGGAAAATAGCTTAATATTGGCATGTTGTTTCCCTGCTTTCTATTCTGTTTTTCCATTGATTTCATTTGGAAATTTAGATCCCCATGAGAACAGATTGAGCAGCATTGAGCAACCATTTTGAATCTGTTGAATTCCTGTTGAAAATTCCAGTTATTATCAGACTATGTTTACTGCAAAAGAGAAGGACTCTTTTGATAAATAGAAAAGCTTTCCAGAATCCCATATCCCAATGGCATTCTTGGAAGTGGCACTATGTAACGATTTAAACAACATCCACTAGCCATTTACCTGATCCCTTTGTGTATCTTTGCAAACCAGTGTATATCTAACATTTTGTTGATGTGGCATCATAGTACATTTTGGATTATCAAAACAAAAGTGGGAGGGTATTGGCACAACTTCAGGACAGATAAAATGAAACTGTGAGAAGCAGGATAATTTTAAGTTAAACATCATTGTAACAGCTACAATTTGCAGTGCTCGGCATGTCAACCTGCACTCATCCCCCTAAAATAACAGTTGGGCATCACAGGTATTTAAAAAACTATCCTAAGATTCAGCACCTGTAGCACCGGGTGCCAGACAAAGACCTGATTCCAACTTTTTCGTTAAACAGACTCAGAATGGGGAAGGAAGGCCTCCGAGAGAGCCAGGGCATCTGAGAAATCGGATCCAAGAAGTTGCTTTGGTGTCCAGACAAGACACCAAATGGAACTCTGGATACTTTTCTCCTGGATTATTGTACTAGTGATATCTGAGTTTTTAAAATCTGACAGCTAAGTTCTTGATGTGGGAGAAGGGGTAAGTCAGTTTGCTGGCCGTAATGGGATAGTTCAGCTTGTTGACTTGTCATGGGAAGGGGTGAGGCTGGGTATTGGCTTTTGAGTGTGAATGATGTGAATGTTGGACTGCAGTTCGGGAGGAAACAGCGATCTGAAAACCTGTGGATGGAAAAGGGAAGGGGGAGAAAACAGAAGTTCGTTCCTTCTCAGAGACGAGAGGCAAGTTGTTCATCTGGCAATTTAAATAAAAAAAGAGAAAGATGCAGGTTAAATTACAAAAAAACTTTTGAAAAATAAAAAATATTTAAAACTATTTAAATTAACCTAAAATTGGCATCCAAAGTCCAGTGCTTTTCCCATTGATTTCAATGCAGAATGAGTTTCTTCCTGTCCTAATTTCTCTTACTTCCTGCCTATTAGCAGGAAAATGGCAGCCACCATGGAATAAGCTCAGAGACATCCACAACCATAGAAAAGTTGAAACTTCAAGAGGTATTTCTTAAACAATGTTTTTTTAAACTTTATATATATTCTTTTTTATCTATTTATATACCTGTGCAATGTTTGATAGGAAAGCACTGGAGTTTTCTTCTATTATTAACAATTAATGATAAATACTTAGCACTCATTTAGCACTTATATCTTTTATAAAATAAAACTTTTTACTTTTTACTTTTTTGCTCTATACCTTTTACAAATATTAACTATTTGAATATTAACTTTGGGGTTTTCTTTAAACCTAGTCCTGTCTCCCATTGTTATGATTCAGCTAAACTGGTTCTTGCTTTCTCCACTGGACTTTTTTTTTAAGCTTCTTTGCAGATATACTTAACTATATAGTTTATCCAAAGGTGAACTTTGCAAAACTCAGCAACAAGACTAAGAAATCAAACAAAGAAATGATTGTATTGCCTTTCCCCAAGCTTTCCACTTGTTCAGTTCAATATGGGACAGATCTGTTTTTACTTCTGGCATCCCTGTATTTATGTGGTTTGTCTCTGGTCTGCTTCATAAACTGATGCACTTCCAATGCTTTTTTATGGACGCTTACTGTGGCTCAATATTAGAATTATAAATACTGGACCTTTTGGCTGTCATCCTTGATTGTCTAGGAATACACCTTTAGATGATACCCAGCAGGTTGACTAGTATCAGTCCTGGAATCCTGACTTAAATGAGTGTTTACTTCTAAAAACGTTTTAATAAATGAAAGCTGCACCTGTTTTGCTCAGCGCTGTGTCCTGAGATTTCGACTGAAGAGAAGTCTTCCATGTTCAAGGGTTTGCTTCTTCACCACTAGTGATTTATGAATCTTTGCCTGGTGAGCTTAGTTCAACTCTGTGTATCACAGAAATCCAGGTTATTATACTGTAGTCTTTTTAAGTATATTAAGTCCTGATCCTGTGAGGTGCTAAGTCTGCTGCCTGCTGCAGAGTAGCCTCAGTTCTATGGGAGTTTACTATACTTAAGCATCTCATAGGATTGAACAAGTAGAGTCTACAGCCTGTTGAAATCAATAGATACTTTCCAGTTGCCTTTAGTTTTTTTGGATTAAGCTCTTGATTAACTAAGTTACCTAAAATTATACGGGTTATTCTCTTCTGTATTGTCAATTTATTTTAATTTACCATTTTGTAATTTTAGTAGTTGTCACTTTACGAGTCTATTCTATAGTGAAACAGGTGTCTTGTTTAATTACACACTGATCCTTAAAAAGGCAGAATATATCCAGTTCCCATGTCATTTAATATTCTCATATTATCTCTTAGGGGACTGTGCTTATGCATCTTGAACTGCATTTTTCTATATAAAGGATACTCCACTATAAATCAGATGCTGTAGACTCTTGAATGTCACTGTTGCCCACTTGGTATGGTCATTCTAACGTATGTTGCTTTGGTTTTTCTTCCTGCACTTGTGAGCAATGGTTTCAGACTATACCTTTAATAATTTACACAGTGTATTGCTGATCATTTATTACTTTTATTCACGTGTTAAAGCTATGGCAAGCCTTTCAGAATTGGCAGGCCAGTTTAGTAGGCCATATACACGGTCTGTATGCCTGCCAATCGCTATGATTATGATAATGGCAAAGAACCCTCCCTCATCTATCCTGTGACTTTCCTCTGAGGAGTGGGCAAGTAGAACCAATATTATCTTATGCCAAATCAAACTTGTTTCATGGTAGTAAGTGGAATACGATACCTTGATTGGGGTAAGTTATAAACAGATTACAGTGTCATGCAGTTATTTTGATATCTGCTGCCTTCCGAGGTTTCACTTCTGCACTTAACTTTTGTCTGCCCTGTCACTGTGGGTACCAGGATGGCTCTTTTATAGTGTCTTTTGTCATCTTCTCATCCCAGCCAATTCTCTGATGCTTCATTTATGTGTTGTGATAGTCTGAAGGGGAGATCCAGTGCAGTGAAGTCAGACTGATCAAATCAAAGAGTAAAATTTAGGAAGGTGACAGAGAGGACATTCTGAGCTGTTTAAAGTGATTGTAATGTCTCAGTGAAATGGCAGAATTTACAGTAACTGGAGCGGTTTGTGCTATTTCTGATATTAAATATTACTTAAAGTTTTAGTATCTTCATCCTCAGTGAGGAACTAAGGCTTTACAAATCTGTCTTGATTTAAATTTTACTGACTGTAGTATGTTAGAGCTGTTTGCCTGCTTTCTTAATTCTTCTGAGTAGTAACATCACATCTTGTGTAGTGTGTTGGTGATCTGAATTTTCTGTTTGTGGGGAAACGGCTCATACATCATGTCATTTGTGTAATTGCACAGGGTCTGACATATTTACTCTTAAGAATACTAAATAGATTCAACAATATCAGTGTTTTTAGCAGAGTTGATAAGTCACATGGTTCTCATTGTACCCGCAGACTTGTAATGCTTCCTTTGCCACTCGTGACCGGCTGCGCTCACACCTAGCATGTCATGAAGACAAAGTTCCGTGCCAGGTGTGTGGGAAGTACTTGCGGGCAGCATATATGGCAGATCATTTGAAGAAACACAGTGAAGGACCAAGCAATTTCTGCACTATCTGTAACCGAGGTAATGAAGAAACTGTTTCTTTATTTCAGTGGGCTGGGGCAACAGCTGAGGGCAGCTGTAAGGCTACGTGATTCTGTCTGCAACAGGAGGAGGTTGTACCATGCATGTGGACATATTGTTTCTTTGCTTCCTTATTGAATACTTAGTTTGAAACTGATGGAGTCATAGGTCTGGCCTTTTTACATGGCTAACAGTACCTGAATGAATTCAGTTTAAATGTGAAGCAAATTATTTTTAGACAGTTTGAAGAATTTTACTTGCCAAACTGCAAGATCCTTATAAAATAACCACTTTGTGTTGCTTTGCCACTATTCACCATATACCTTTTTTCCAATACCTGGTTGGAACTGGGTCCTGCATTCAGTTTGAGAGAAGAATCTTTGAAATACACACCAAGTTGAAACTGAGAAAGTACGTGAAAGAGCTACGTGATGTTATCAGTCTTGCTTAACCTCCTGGTGCAGCAGTAAAGTCAAGCTGCTCCTCCCTCTTAACCCAAGAAATGGCTTTGTACTAACTTACATTTCTAAAACAAATCTTGTAAAGAAGAGCACGAGTAACATAGTTTTATTTATATAAATAAAATTTGGAAGCTTTTCCATCTGTTTGTGGTACTCTCAAATTGGAGAAAGAGTGTAGATTTAGGCGTTGTGGGATGTAAAGCAACCTGGACAAATTTCAGAAAGAAAAAAAGTAATTTTGTCTTACCAGTATTTTTTTTTTTTTTTTTGGTGTGTGTGGGGGAACAATGAATATACAACTTCAAAGTATGTTGTTGGCTCACACAGACGTACTGGAGTACCTAATGACTGTAGGAGGAGGCTGCTGTTGCGTTTTGGGATCTGATTCTTGTTTTTTCTGATGAGTTAGTTTTGGATAATGTGTGTTCCCTTTTCTAACTGAAGAGAGGTGAAGTCTTCTGAGAGAGCGTGGGTGTTCTGCATTTAATGTGAGGACTGTACAGGAATGGAGCTTTTGGGTGATTAGGAGATGATGAGTAATGTGAGGCATTAAATTGTAAAGGAGACATTTTCCAGTAGCTGAACTATCTGTTAGGTCCTGAAAGTGGTATTAACAGTTCTTGTGGAAATGACATCTGGGTTGAAAATCTTCAGATTCTGAAACTCCAGGTAGATGATACAAAATGAAACGCGGCCACTTTTCAGGTAAAGGCCCATCTTCTGAAAAGCTGCTGAAACTTATCCCAATTCTTTTTGTGGTAACAAGACAGAGGACCCTATCCAAGATCGAAGCTGTATCTTGCTTTCCTTCGGTCGGACGTGGTTCTGAGCAAGAACTCTTTGGCTGAGGGGAATTGTCATGTTTCCAGGGTTTGTAAGCCTGAGCTTCACCGTGAATACCACTGGATGTCACTGCAGCTCTTCAGAAATTCAGCCAGCATGACAAAGACGGGTCTGGCATTCAAACAATGAAATGATTAGATGGGTTATTCACATTTTACAGGTTGAAATGTACAGTGCAAATGTAAATAAAATGTACACTTCTGTGTAGAAGGATAGGGAACCTGCTGTACAGCAAAGTATAAGCAGCTACTTTCTTCCTGCAGCTTGTGTATTTCATATATTTTGTCAGTGAGAATTTAGTCTGCTGCTGTGAATTTCAGTTCACATCAGTACTTACAAACAATAAATAATCTGTTAAATTGTTGTTAAAGATTTACCCTTTGTTAAAATTCAAGGAAAAGGGAAGTTACAAACTGGATTTGTCAAACAACTGTGTTATGAACTCAGTATTATATCCTGTGAATTCTGATTACAGCTTTATGATCCATGGTGTCAGGATTTATAATTCAGTGTTCTAAATTCAAAAGGTAATGATGTTCATTGTTCTAAATATCTTTTAAATTGTAGGGTATGGAGATATGCAACGTGCTGGAAAATTTCTGAATTAAAACCCCTATTTGATAGGTGCTGAGATAGTCGGAAGCTATATGATTCTCCCTGCGGTCCCCCCACCGTGACTGTGCCATGGTTATGGTGCTTGTGCAATGAAATTTTGTTTTATTCTTCCCTCAGCTAATGTGCTGGTGTATTTTTGCATTGGAACTTAATTGATGTTGGATATAGTAATTGTCAAGGAAGAAGGCAAAGATTTAAAAAAAAACTCCTTATAGAGAGAAGTTTGGATGCTGACAGAAAAAAACAACAAAGTCAGGATTCTGAAATGGATGAAAAGGTGGCTCTTATCCAGCTGAACATATCCTAGTGTTAAAGTCAGAATGGGAAATACAGGCTTAGAATCCATCGCTTTATCCCATCGGCCTGAGGGCTTTTCTGTGGAATTTAATAAAGTGTATCTTGCTCTCTTAAAGCTTTAATGGATTTAGGAGATAGGGAAATCAGTACCTTAACTGAAAGTAATAGCCACTGGTTGACTATATAAGGCGTGTTCCCATTTGCTGATTTTGTTTATTTACTTATTTATTTTAGAAATGGCAGTATCATCTCCAAAAATTACCAGCTGTGAGTTGATGGTTTTTCCAGGTTATTTTCTCACTTAGGATCTTTCTGCTTAGAATAATTAAGTAAGCGATCAAGTCTCTTTCAGTCAGGGAAGCTGTGCAGTGTTTTTTTCTGGAAAGAGGYATCTTTAAAGAAAACATGCAGTATACTAAGTAATTAGATTTCCAGGTTTTTGCAGTTAGGTAAACAATTTTCACAAAATGTATCTCAAGATTTGTATCTGTGCCCAGTGAGAAAGACTACTAAGTTAGAGGACAGCCATCCTGCCTTCCTACGTTAATATTGATGCCATGAGGCAGACTGACATTTCCCCCTCAAAAAAAAAGTTTTTTAGATTTTTTTGAAAGTTCTTCAGTTCTTGTTAATGTTGAGCTGTTTAAATGAATGTTATTTTTAAGAATTCAACTAACGTGTGCTCATGAAATCTAAGCATCATTTTAAGACAAATTCTCTTCAATCCGTTTATGTTTAAAAGACTTGTTACTACTTAGTTGTTGCATATTCTTATCTTACCATCCTTAGTAACTTGATTAGCTTTTGGGGGGGGGGTTGTTCTTTTTTTTCCTCCCCCAAAGAACCTAAAATAGAGATTAATCACTTTGACAAGTCTAGAGCTGGTATTTTTGTAGTAAGGTGTGGCAATTAATAAGAGCAACTTAGAACATCCATTTCTGCACATATGCATTGTGTGTTTCACAGAAATCAAGTGAGTTAGCAGAAGAGTACGTTTTCTTACGACACACTGGATGGAATGTTTTTTACTATAACATGAATTTTTTAATTTTTCATGTTGGATGCAGGGTCGATTAAAGCTAGAAGCATACTGCAGATGTCCTAGCAAAACCCAAATTAGAGTTTTTGAAACGGGAGCATCCTGCAATTATTTCTATAGCCTGTCTCCTTATGGATGGTATCTAAGAGACCAGCAAATAGATCTCATTTATAGGAAGCAGGCCATTTCCTTTTTATGCATGTTTTTAATGTTGGTTTCTCTGGTTTGAAGAAATATTTATTCTGCAAAGCTGTGAGATGTGTATGGATAAAGCAATAAATACATTCCTATTTTAAAAAATGAAAAATACTGCCACTTTATCCTTTGCATTAAGCCTGGTTTTGTTTTTAAAGAGTTTAACAAGTACTGTAGAGGATTACTATTTAGGAATCCCCTCCACTTCTTCCTAGGGTAGGCACACCTAATTAAGGCCTGGTGAATATAAGCCATCATTAGTGTCTCAGAAAAAAATTAGCATAAAAATAAAAATCTCACTTTAACCAGTTTCCTGTGAAGCAGTTGGCACTCTTAGTGCTTTGATGGAAGTTGATGACTCGCACGTTCATCAGTCAAGCGCATAAAAGGGGACTAACACACTTTGCATGCAATTTTCATTATATAAAGCAATGTAATCTGCAAATAGAATTGCAGAGGTCAGGAAATATAGTGTATTGCAGAGATTCTGACTCTAGAGTTTCTTGTGTCAATTGTAGTATAGGAAAACACTAAATATCTGTATGTAGTCCTCTCTTACGGCTGGCTGTGAGATTTTGGTGCATTGCCACATGAAGAGACTCATCTCGGCATGCATGTAGTCATTAGACACCGGTATGAAATCAGGGAAGTACCTTATAGTTGGAAGTATCACTGGTGTAGCCGTACATTGTGTCCTTCCCTCTACCAGTCAAATTTTGGTTCTTCCTCTGTCTGTAATGAATTTTGGTAGATAGAGAAATATATCTTCTGGTGGCATTTTATGTCTTAAGGTAGATCTTGCATCATTTCAGAGGAGAATATCCTTATCTTAATTCCCCAGATGACTTGGCCTAGACGATTAGGCTTCCTTGTATTTTGAGAGTTGTTTTTTGTTGGTTTCTTTAGTTGTGGTTTTCTTGATGGATCTGCTTTTCTTTACTTTTATCTTCAACTCAGGGGTCTGCAGTAACTGTCTTTCGTTCATTCTCAGCAACTTGCCATTTTTCCCCTCCGGCAGGTTGCTGTGGAGTTCTGTCTTGTTCTGTCGGTCCTGTATATGCAATTCTTAATAACTTCTGCAATTTGTAATAACTTCTGAAGACTCTTTGACCCCGGGTTCTAAGAAGAGTCTTTGCAGAGGGATATTCTGTAGGTTAGGCGCAAGGAATTCTAGTGTAAAGCTACTTTCATTATTAAATTCAGCGCCTGAAAATAATGGCTGCTATCAGAAAATCCACCCCAGAAAGGTGTGCCAGTGCTGGTTTTGCACCCTTCCTAATAAATTGTTACATCTCACCAAGTTTAAATGCAGTTATATCACTATAAAAGTGGCTTTGCAGTAGTATATCTATTCATATTTAAAGTGAAGTATTGGTATGAAAGCTGTCTTGCAAGGGCTTCTGCTGTAAATGCTGTATTAGTTTAAAAAACAGTACAAGTTTGTGTGCAGACCTTGCTCACATTAGTAACAAAAATTTGAGTCTCATTTTTTCTTTATTCAGAAAGGGAACCTGAAGCTCTGTGTCTGTGACAGTGGAACTTGTAGTGTGTTCTCAGTTCTGAAAAGAAAATCTAACATGAAAGTACCATAATATTCTATCTGAAATTTTAAAATGAAGGTTGTTGTCAATAGGTTTGCCTGTGTAGAAATTCTGCAGAACTTTGTCCTCTTTGTGCGTCATGTATGGTCCAAATGCTTCTAGTACTAATTGCAAAGCTTTTTAAAATATGATTTAAAAACATTCCCAAATATACTTGAGAGGATTTATTGCATTACAGGAAAAGGTCATAGTTGCGAGACTTAAAAAAATATAAAATAAAATTTAAAAAGCACATGCTTAAATGTCAAAAACTGTTGTGTTTCGAAATCAGTGGTTTGAAATACATGTTTTTAATTTCCATGTTTTGGGTTTACAAATCGGAGCTAATAGATGTTTTGAAATTTCATCAAGAAAAAATAATTTTTCCAAAGTTGTGCTGACTGCAGACAATCTAAGGTTTTTAAAACTCAGGATGAACTGAATGGGAGAAATACTATTTTTCAAAAATTTCTATAGAACAAAATTATAGACCTTTAAAAAAAAAAAAAGTTTTAACTTTCTGCCTTCCAGGAGTCATTATAAATGCTAGAAACCTAAGGGTAAACACACTAAGTGCTAAAAGGGGTGTAATTAAATGGCATTCCTTTGAAACTTAACAGCATGAAAGAAACCATTTTAAACTACCTCTCAAAAGTACGTCATACGATGAAGTCTTTTTTTATTAAAATAAATGAACCTCCCACAAACTGGTGAAGAGACATGGGTGCCCTTTGTGTCATGTCTCTTCTGCCTCTTTTTTCTGAACGTTTCATATGATCTAGTTTTTTTTTTTTACATAGGATCTGTTTCTCAAGGAGGCTGTTACTCTTTCATCATGACTTCCAAAAAGCAAATGAAATGAAGTCTAATGAAGGGTATGCGTTGGATTCATTGCCTGATTATGTCTAGGGATCCTACCTGAGCGTGTTATAGGTAACGAGAAATCAAGCTAGTATAATGGCAACTTTGTAATAGGGAGTAGGAGCAAGAGAAAGATAAGAACAGGGAAGGCAGATGTGTGTCTTTGCTGGTGGCAGGATCTCATCTCCTTTTATCTTGTTTAGGTTTCTCCTCTGCCTCCTACTTAAAGGTCCATGTTAAAACCCACCACGGTGTTCCCCTTCCCCAGGTCTCCAGGCACCAGGAGTCCATCCCGAATGGGGGAGCAGCGTTCCACTGCGTCAGGACCTATGGCATCAAAGGCAAGAGACTCCCTGCTCTGCACCTTGCTGCTCTGTGCAGAACTTTGTGTTGTGGGATGTTGGGCTGGGCGTGAGGAAGGGGAGGGAGGACAGGGAAAATACTAGGAAGCAGCTTAGGGAGATGCAGAGAAATCATGTAGGGTCACGTACGTAGGATGTGATGTCTGTGCTTGGATACCAGGTTTGACAAGGCTGGGGGAGTGAGGTGGGCAGGTCAGGGTACCTGGATTCTTGGCAGCTTCTTTCACTTTAGCGATGGAAAAGGCCATGTTAGTTCATCTTGACCGTCTTCCTAGGAGCAATCAGTACTTGAATTTTACCTGAGGGATGCGGATCCTTGACAGTGACTTAGTCCAATATACTTGAGTCTCGCGTCAAACCGTTTCTGATTTCTGGTGAAGAAAGGGGGAGCCACAGACTGCGGTTCATAAAGATTCTTGAATGGTGAAAGCAGTATCCGTCCTCAGATTGATGAGGAACCATACAGCTATCTGTTGTTAAACTTCTACTTTTTAATGCTGTTGTTGGGGAGGAGAGGTAGAGGATGAAAATAGTGCTATTACTTTTTTTGTTTTTAACCTGCCATTACTTCCTGCAAAAACAAACATAAGAATTATTTTTGTAAGAATAACTGAAGAGTATTTAACTTTTGAGTATGTAAAATTCTGTGTTACTCTATGTAAGATAGCTTGCTTTTTGCTTCTTGGTTCTGAGCTATCAGTATGCYGGGTGAAGCTGAAACAGCAGAAAATTCTTTGAAAGCATGTTTGTCCCAGAAGTTATGGCTACTGTTGTCTAGGAGAACGCAGCAGTCTGGATTAAACAAAGTCTGTGCTCTGCCTTAAGCCTTATGCCAATGGGATGCTCCAGCTGTGTAATTTTTTTTTTTTTTTTTCTGTTGAAGTCCTCATAGAGTTACTACACAAGCCCTTTGGTTCTGGGTGGTGTGCTGATTTAACACGAGATTGACTCCAGCTCAGTGGTGTATTGATTTCATGCTTATCCTGTTTGGTTCGTAATGCCGAGTCCAGAGCAAATCTGTCTTTTGGGTTGTGCCAAGTGGTTCTTTGGTCTTTTAGAGTTAACAGTTGATACAGCTTATTTGTATTCAAAGACTTGTTTAGGGAGTATGTCTGGGTTTCCCACGCTCATTCATCTGCGCTAAGCAAAAAGTGTGGACAAACTTTCTTGGCGTAATGTCAGAGAAGAATGGGGAACACTCCAAACATACCAGTGGCTTTGCCAGGATATGTATCCAAATGACTTAAAATAGTGTCTCTAAACTCTCTCCTACTTCACGCTACAGTGTTTAAGGATGGAACAATTTTAGGTTATGAAGTCTGCATCTTAACAGTGTTGTACTTTACTTGTAAAAAGGAGCCCCACCAGATTAAACGCAATTGCACCTCTGAGATTGCAGTAGCTCCCTGCTGCTTTGCTGAGATATTAATGGGTAAAATATTTCCAGGTTTCTTCACAGCTTGTCATAGCCTGTTATACTTTTGGGGAGAGCCTAGAAACTTAATAAAATATTAGCTCTATTTCAGAAGTGTGGGAAGTGACTTCTGTAGCTAAAAACTCATTATCAGGTCTACGTTTTTATGATGCCTGAGGTATAAACTTCATAAAACACCTTTGGGGATTAAAAGAAGTATTATATAAGCCTGAGACACATCATGGATGCACTCAGTATCATTATAAATCCTTGATTAAAAATCTGGATGTGCTCTGATAGCAACCGTATTGTTTGTAAAGAAAACTATGGTCAAGGACTTTAGAATGCGGGGGATTGCGTTGTTAAGTGTGTTTCATTCTTTCATGATGGGCATTAATGAATCAGGTGGTAACCGCCATCACCTATTTGAATGCTTGTTAAATAAATGTTTGGGGCAGGTGAAGTTCTGAAAATTTTTCTCTCTTCTTTTCTTTTCCCATAGAAGGCCAGAAATGTTCACATTCGGACCCGATTGAGAGTTCTGATTCATATGGAGACCTCTCTGACACCAGTGACCTCAAGACTCCCGAGAAACAGAGCACCAATGGGTCCTTCTCCTGTGACATGGCAGTCAGCAAAAACAAAATGGAGACGGAGGGAGAGAAGAAGTACCCTTGCCCTGAATGTGGCAGCTTTTTCAGATCGAAGTCTTATCTGAACAAACATATACAGAAAGTTCACGTCAGGGCCCTTGGTGGCCCATTGGGGGACCTTGGTCCTGCTCTAGGATCCCCCTTTTCTCCCCAACAGAACATGTCTCTCCTGGAGTCATTTGGGTTTCAGATCGTCCAGTCAGCATTTGCATCATCCCTAGTGGATCCAGAGGTCGACCAGCAACCAATGGGGCCAGAGGGGAAATGAGATCAGTTTGACCTTAACAAAGCAAAGCAGCAGTCTGGCTATAATGATAAGATGCTGTGAATGAAAGAGAAAATAATGAAATTTGGTTCTATAGCTGAGAATTTTTTATTCATTTTAGCTTCCCTCTTTGTCTCATGCCCCACCCCACCTTTAAACCTTCACTGATGAGAGGGAGAAAAGGCTTCTTAGCTGATGAATTAGAGAAGATCGTGACCTTGAGCAGGAGACATGATTTAAAACATCAAATAGAGCTTTGGAGGCTCCTGCTGGTGTTCCATCATGATCTTCTAGAATAAACAGAAGTTGCCAGCACTGATCTGAGAATTAGAGACTGTCCTAGTGACCCAGGCACCTGGGGAGCTACAGTTTATGCTTTTGTTCTCTCTCTATTCCCCACCTTCCCTAACCCACCCCAGAAAAACACAGTAAGTTTTAAAAACAGACCCATTATTGACTGAATATAACATTAAAGAAAAAGCCCCATGGTACCTAGCAGGTTACAATGCAGTTGTCCTTTTATAAACGGAAAGATCTTAAGAAGGTGAGAGAATTTGAACCCCTTCTGCCATTTGTGAGGCTGTGAGTGCTGCAGCAGGACTGAACTGCTGAGTAAAAATCACCATTCAGAACAGGTTGTTTTTGTTACTTTTAACCATTAAACTTGCTGTCAGGTTTTTAATTCTCTATTATTATTATTATTATTATTATTTTAGGACCTGTTGTAGTGAATTGCTACTGAAAAGCCGGTCTAAGGCGATATACAGAGCACTCTTAAAGCAGCAGTCACATTAGGGTTAGTATTAATTTTTTTTAGATGTATCATAATTAATAACTTGGCTAGTTGATTGTTTTAAGTCTATGAAAGAAATAGTTTTATGCAAAAGAAAAAAGTAAGGAAGAAAAAATACCATTGCAGTCTGCTTGACTGGTGCTCATTTTTCATGTGGGGACCTAGAGTATAAACATGATCAGCTATTGGGTAAACTCTATGTACCACTGACTTGTTTAGTGTGAATAAACCCGGGGGTTCACAGAGTGATTTTGGTTTAATCGGACTGGACTCTATTAAAGAAGTTAGTATGTTACTTTATATCCCCTCGTTTTGTCTGGTTTTTGAGCAATTTAGCCACCTGTCCAAAAGGTGTGCAAATGAGAACCAGTAAGTAGGAGGTTAGTCCCTCTCTCAACTGTACTGTACTCTCAGTGACCTGGACTTTTGGGCTCCAGTCCTGCTTCCTGATCTGCCTTCAGGCAGGTTTGCAAAAGCCAGTCTTACTCCTTTCTTTTCCAAAGAAGAAGGGTTTCTACTGTAAGAGATGGGAACTGCAAGCAGCAGATCTCTAAAAAAGAACTGATTACAAAATACAAAGAAGCTGGGCTCTAGGCTGTTGGAGGTTCCATTTCATCTGAAAATACCGCTTGTGCAGAGTGTCCTTTCTTGGCCCTCCCTTTTCTCCCATGTAACTTGTCAAAGTCTTTATGTACCAAACCCAGGTATAAATGTTGTATAATAACTGAACACAGGGTTAGGAGTTAGGAATACTCTGAGTTATAATTATGGTTCTGCTGTTGATGCTCAAGGTCACATAGGACAGCTCACTGAATTTATTCCTTAATTCCCTATCTCCAAAATGAAGAATTTTCTCTGCATCACCACATTGTTGTGAGGGTTAACTAGCAAAAGTTTAAGCAGTGATTTGGTAATGTAAGCTGCTATATATCTACTCAATATTGCTGGAAAGGCCCAAATGAAGAGCCTGAGTCCCACACCAAACTTACATTCTACAAAACAATAGCTGTCTCCATCATTAATATGGTGCTGGATCAGGATAGACCACCGCAAGCCAGGACCTGTATCCTCTGTAGGATGTATGTCTCTGTTAAAGGCAGACGTTGCCACAAGCTGCTATTGCGGCACTCTGCATTGCCCAGTTGTTCCTAATCCAAACCCCGCAACTAGTGCATAGCTTAATTAAGACATTGGGCGATACGTGTGATAATGCTTTTTTTTTGTGCTTGTTCTTGAGTATTTTAAACCAAGGATGAATAATCAATGGCTTTCTCTTTATAGCACCAGCACTTTCTAAATTGAGAGCATGTTGCTGTGGACTTGACATTTTGCTATTAATCTGGCTTAGGAGACTGAAGGACATGCTCTTCTCCATTCATCTTCCCCCAGAATCCCTGGAATAGGTATGACTCTTTTTAAAAGGGAAAAAAACAAAACTTCAAACCAAAGCTTCCTGGAGTTGCTGTTGCTGCACTGATAAGCTTGGTGGACAAGTAGAAACAGAACTTTTCAGAAAGGTAACAAACATTTTAAAATACCTTACTAATCTAGACCATGACCAGACAACCCTGTAAGCTGCCAAGACTTGCATCTGATAGGAGCAAGTCAAGATAGCGCAGGCTTTCCAGTCAGCAGAACAATTCATCGGGATCAGCAAATGCAGCTGCAGCCACACTGGCTTACTGATAGCTCATGTTTAAGACACCAGCAGTGAGCCAACAGGAAAATGTCTGTTGAATTGAAGCTGTATCCTGAAAAGGGCTTGAGAAGAGTTTTGTGTTGCCTACGTGGGAATTGCTATATAATTGAACCTAGGACAGGAGGAGAAAGGAGCTTTAAGTAAAAAAGATATAGGAAGTTTCTGTCTGCAGTGTTCCTATATGCACTTGAAGAGAGTGCATTAGTCATAAAATTCAACTCCAACTGCCAAGTCCAGAAAAAAGGATACTTTCATCCTGGTTTTAGCTCCACTGACTTCAGTGTTACTAGCGGGATGAATTTTGGCCATGCATATGGGAATTAATTTTGAATGCTACAGAACCTGACCTGATGAAACAAATGAAAAGCCTTGAGCTAAAAAGGAAACCTTCTGAAACACTAGCCATGCATTTTGATTGTCAAAGAAAATGCTTTCTAAGTGGGCATGAACAAATGGAATTTAAGCTACTTACTTCTCAGTCTAGTGGACAGGGAAACAAACAGACAGTAATTTAACAATCCTGAAATGGCAGTTCTGGATCATCCAGTGTAAATGGGAGAGATTTGCACCAACACAGTGAGCAGTGCAGACTAATGCCAACAGTGTAGGAAAGCAGATCTTTAGCAGTTGTGTGTTTTAAGAGCTCTTGGCTTCTTTGGGGGCACATTGTTCATTTTTTGATAGGAATTTAATCTACATACAGATTCTTTACGTTCTCTACTTTGGGAAGTGTCTGCTTCTCACAGAACAGAAGACAGCTCCAAACAGAAAACTTGGCCTCAAGTTCAGAGTTCAAAGGGAAATACTTAACATGCCCTGAGCTGCAGCCTCACTCAGCTTTGTTTCTGTTGTGTTTGTAAGTGGCATATCAGTGTATTGATGATGACTCTCTTTCTGGGTCAGCCCTTCTTTCCTTATGTTCTTTGATGGGATTGCAATCCAGTGTTTGAGTCAGTGCACTTCTCTGCCAAGAAGTGAACTTCAGTTCATACAGATTTTGATAATCAAAGTAGTAGTATCTCTTTGTATTACAGAGGTGCTTAAACCCCTCAACTGAGGCTCAGACCCTTGTGTATGAGATGTGATGAAAACATACAAGAAAGTTCTTATCTTCAACACTTTATAATCTAAACATAAAGATAGGACAAGAAAGGAATAGTTGCTATCRTTTTATGGATTAATGAGTGAAACACAGGAGTAACTTAAAAACACTTGCATGCATGCTTAAATGTGGTGTTGAATTTAGGGGCTCAGACTTACCATCAGGTTTCTCTTGTTGCCTAAAGTAACTTTATCTCTACATGCTGTTAGTCCACAACAAATGCAAGGTAAAGCAATATAATGTGATTTCATATTGAGTTAAAATTAAGTGACATTACCTTGTATTTGCCATGTGCTAGATGTGCAAACAGACTGCTGGTGTGGCTCATCTGATGCATAGTAATGTGATGGAGCGTGAGCTCTCAGTCTTAAGTCATTTGCCTATGACTGTGTCAAAATTGTTTGCAGAACCAGAAATTGAACCCAGATTTTCCTTCTCTCAATCCAGTGCCTTAACCATAGTAGGACAAAATATTATGTGTTTGGGGGATTGTTTTGTTTGTTTTTTAAAGCCTAGAACTATAAGATGGTGTGGAGTTGGTCTTTATACCAATCTTTGGAATAATTGCAAATGCCCAGTCACAGTTTTAGACCTGTTTTGAGTGCCAGTGACTTAGGAAATAATTGTTATTTCCCAAGCATTCCCTAAAATTATTGTTCCTCCCTCGACTGCTATCAGCCGTAAGGAATGACTTGAATAGAAGAACTGTGTAACTGAATGTCTATCTAACTCAACTAATTGAATTGATAGTATGAAAGCTAACCTAGATTTTGTAGGCTCTGTTGTAACTTTAGTGTCTTGTTTTTTAACTAAATCTTTGTTCCTAGAAATTAATATCTGAACTTATATGTGTTGAGTCTGGAGTGGGGTACCACTTTCAGCTTTAATTTTTTTTAAGGTGCTTGCTTGAGGAAGTAGATGCCAAAGTAAATTTCAAAGGAACTCCAGACTTCAGTGTTGGAAGAATGAATAGAGAGCGAGAGCCCTGGGCTTCATGAGAGATAAATGGACAAAGTAAAAACCAGCTACCAAAATTTTATATAATGGGAACAGGAAAGGCTTTTCTTTATCGCTCACAAATATAGTAAAATATTTTCAATTGTTCAGGATGACAGAAACTCTGAGAGCAAGTGCCAAACAAAACTGTGGAATGTGTTGGCTTTTTCAGCATTATGAATATACCTTAACAGCATTATGAATATTTTAAGATAAATTAAGCCAGCTTTGCAYCATTCACCTTTTGCCTGGGCACAATACCTGAGTTTTAATTGAATAGAATATAAACTCACATTGAGTCTCTGAGCTTAGCTCTCAGTTCCACCCCAAGAGAAAGAACGAATCAGCAAAGAGGGGAAAAAAATAGTAAGACTTAAAAGGAAAAACAGATTTGGGAAGAATCCCATGCCTCCTGAGAGTCCCACCTTCTTTCCGGAACATCCTTTTCAAAACAACATCCTTCTGCTGTTGTGAATGAGCCTTTGGGTAGAGATTTGGCTTTCAGCCCAACCTGCTTCTCCGTGTTGCTTTAAGAAGGCAGCGTGTTGTGGAGCACTGAGCTCCTGCACTGTACGCCCGAGGCCACGCTTTACGTTTAGAGTCAGCAGCAACAGCAGGCTTAATGTATTCCTGCCTGCTCCCCTGTCGTCATCTCTCTCCGCACAGATTGCTTTGCTAGTGTGTGTACCTGCTCAGGTGTACGCAGCTCCACAAACAACTGTGCTAGCTATGAACCGGACCAGAGAACTATCTGGCTTAAAAAGAAGCCTTTAAAAAGTAGTTATGGGACGTAAGTGCAAAGTGGTGCAGAACAGGAGCTGGAGCCCTGGCTGCAAGGGGCTATGGGGATGGCTGGAACTGTTAAAGCCTTATATTGGAAAACCACAGTTGTTTGCCTTGTGGTAGGGGATAGYGACTGCCTATTTGTAAAGAATTAACACCTTGTGTCATCTCTAGTCTCTCCCTGTCTTTTGTTCCTGTCTGTAAAATGAGATGATGATAACCCTTGGGTAGGACTGTTTCAAGATTTGAATGGCATCCTGAAGTGTGCTGCGCAATTGTGCTGCTGAACTCTACTACAGACGTGTGCCCCCTTGACTTTAGGCATGATACAAAGTTAAACATTTGGCCACATTTCTCCTAAAAGGTGAAGTATTTAAATTAATTTAAAGACTGCCTGCCCTTATTGATCTGCTCTCAGGGTTTATGGGAATGAAGCTCTTCCTGGGTGGCCTCTCTACTTGCACTGCGGTTTTGCAGACCTGGAAGTGCTCTGAGCTGAGATGTGCTGAAGGAAGGAGGTGCTTGGTGTCTCACTGACGTTCCAGTGACTCCCTCTCAGCTCCTGGGTTCCATGTGGACCGTGGGGTCACTTCATAAGGCCACTGGCTGCCATATATGCTCTTGAGTTTCCTGCAGTCACATAGTGAGCTTGGGTAAGTGCTTTTTTAATAGATCAGTCTCTCATTGTTGCTAATAGATTTCTGACTGCTGTGTCTACAAACTGGTGCCTTCTCCAGGCAATTTTTACATGCCCTCTGCAAAGTTGTCACACTGACTCTGCTGGCTCTCAAATATCAACCAAGCCTTGCTCTTGGGCTCAGAATTTCTCTCTTCAGTACTGTTGTGATCTGAAAGTTTGCTGCAATTAATGCTAATACACAGTGTAAGAGAGAAAATAAAAGGCCGTTCTCAGATGTCCTGTAGAGTGAACAACTGAAACATGAGTGTGGGATGAGCCAGGAAAACTGGCATTTTTCCTTGGCTCCATGCCGTGTGGAAGAGACAGTGCCTTGGAAGGGAAGGAGGAGAAAAGCTTGCCATTGGCTCTGATGAATCCCAATCCTGCTTCTACTGAAGTCGATGGGAGTCCTCCTGTTATCTTCAGTGCAAGCAAGAAAGGATCTTAGGTGAGGATGGATAACTCTTTCCCTACTTCAGTGAAGTCTCTTGCCTATTTATAGGCCTGCTTCTATTGAAACCGAGCCTGTTTAGCCTTTTTGGGTTCTTAGGGACCTGTTTGTATAAAGCAACTTACCTACCTACCTTTTTTTTTCTRTTGTGTGTATTTTTTGTATGTTCTGTTGGAAGGTGAAGCCTCTGTAGAAGGGGATACAAAACCTGATTTTTAAATAGTAATAAACCAAAAGAGAATTAAACTCTGCAGGCTGCATGCCTTCATTTCCTGGAGACAGAGATTAGAGACCGTGAGTGCACAGAGACACAGCCTGTATTTCTCATATTTCCAAATATTCGTCTTTTCAGAGACAGTTCCTGCCTTTGCCTGTCTCCACAGCACTACATGAAAATCTGCAGTGTCATGGGCAGGTTGCAACAGTGTGTGCCAGAATGACCTTATTTTGACTAGAAAATCCTTTCTCTGAGGCTGTGTGATGAGATTTCTTAAATTCCTTTAGCATAAGTGGATGGAGTAACAAATATCTGTGTGAAAATCAGTATTGTCCCTGTTTAATACCTGGAAGGCAGTGGAAGTAAAAATGAAATAGGATACATAAACATAATTTGCAATGTTTCTGGCCTGCCTACCTCAGGTGCTAGGTCACTAGTCAAATGCACAGTGGTCTAAGTGCAATTACATTATAAAGAAATAAGTAAAGTGTGAGGTGAAACTTCCCTACATTCGTCAACCCTGTGCTCCCTTCCGGTCGTTTTGCCTCCTTATGATTTTACCAGTTTGAATCCTAACTCTATAAATGGTGAACTCAACACCACAGTAGCAATAGATGTTTGTTCTATTCTGTAGATACGTTTAAGGAACAGACTCTTCCCTTTCGCAAAGGACGTAAAAAGTCCATGTACGAGGAGTCCATGTATGAGAGCGGTGGAAGGAGCTCTCTCTGCCTGCCTTTGGCATGGGGGCGACTTACTTAAAGAGAAAATAAAGAGGTTTGCCTTTCTGCGAGGGAAAGAAAAGGCAGCTTCCCAAAATAAACACAACCCCTCCCACGGCCTTCAGGCAACACCTGTGGAGAGAGAGTCTTTCCCAGTACCCTCTGTGCCAATGTTTTTATCTACTTTCTGGGCAGGTAAGGAAATCCAGAGGTGAGAGCTCTGCATTGTAAATGTGTTGTCTGTGGATCCTACACTTTCACGAGTAAAGACTAGTAGCTCTGCTGAACAGTTTGGTCTCTGCTCACATGTTGAATCACAAAGATGGCTCAGTCGCCAAAAGCCTAGCTAGGTAGAAAAATGTAGCCTCTATGAATAAGGATCAGCTCATGTGTTACGGATTTTTTTCAGGGATACACGCTTATATCCCCATTGCCTTTCTGTTGGCATGGGGTAAAGGAGTTGCTTGGTTATAATCAGTGGTTGTGTTTTTTAGAGGCGGTTTGTTTTCCGCAGCATCTGGAAGCCTTGCATATTTAAGTGCAACTCTATAACCTCATTCTTTCCGCAGTGGAAGCTAACTCTTACTCTGATAATATTCCATGATTATTGATGTTTAGACAGCAGAGTTTTAGGCCATCAGTTCTGTTTGACTGTGAAATCAGCTTCCACGGTGAGTGAAATATTAGTAGAAGGACATTTGAATAATCCTGTCCAATTTGCTAGAAGTTCATTTGTCTGTTACCAGAATAGAAATCTTCATTCCCTTTGACTCAAATCTCCAGGTATAGATTTTCATGCTGCCTTTTTCATATTTCTCATCTGCAGATAAACTATTATTTTTAGATCAACATTTGCTAACCAGTAAGAACATTGGCTTAGCTGACTGCTTAGCTTGCCAGTTACTGCTGTGTACAGCAATCAATTAAGAAACCAGAAGCTAAAAGTTACTTTTATACATTACAAAACAACACATTCCCATATTTTTCTTCTTGCATTAATGTTTAGTTGTGCTCTTCATCTGAGCCAGTACTACACATGTAGGACTTGGGAACGTCTTAGACTTTCCATGCATATCCCTTTTCATGATTCCTTCTCCTTGAATACTGTTTCATAATGTAAATATCGCTTATCTTAGGCTTTCAAAGCAGATGTTTGTCTTCTGTGGCATAAGTAGTATTAACATGGGAAACTGAGGCAGAAACTTGCCTAAGGTCAGACAGCAAATCAGTAAACGAATTTAGATTAAGGCTGCTAATTCTTGACTCATAGACCCATGTGTTCTCTGATTAGATCACAGTATCTTTCAAAATAACGTCCCTTCCTCCACCCCTAAATGCGTGCTCTGTTTTTTGTCAATAGCAGCCTGCATCTGCAGAAGGAAGCAGTGCAAGCGAGACTGAAAGCTGGGACGGGGTATCTGTCTTTCCCTCTTCAGGCAGCTGTGCCTTGTTCCTAAGAGTATCGCTACAGTTTTATACCTTGCTAGGAGACGCACCCACTGGAAAGCAGGTAAAAACAACGTGTCTGTGATCCAGATAATGATTCTGAAATGCTCAAGAGGGGGAAAGGGCTGAGAACAGTGATCCAAACCGAGACCCTCACAAGAGCCACCACCAACCCGCGGGAGCACGGATGTCTGTGGGCACCCGAGGGCGTTGTGGTACAGCGCCGTGCAGCTCGTCRCGGCGAGGACAAAGAGGTGCTGCTCTCGGAGAGGCCTCCGCGTGCRGAATCTCCTAGGTCGGTGGCTGCTGGGAGTATCTGCTGCTGATGGCTCGGTGCTGGAGCAGCGTAGCTGCGCTGCTGCTGCCGCCGCCGCCGCGGGAAACAGCAGGAGCCCGACTGCCCTCCCGAGGCCTCCGGCCTTTTATTGCAGCGCGCACAAAGCTCGCCGGAGCAGGCGCTTTGAGTAAGCAGAGCAAACTCTGAACCAGTCTGAACCAGTTCAAATATCACATATGGTTGTTTTGCTTCTGCAGACTTCCTTGTTAGTCCTTGGAGGCTGTGGCTGGCATTTACTTAGCAATAGCTCATGCTGTCAGATGGAAGGGGGAGGGGAAGCCTCTCCTTGCACATGTCAGCGGGGGGATGCAACAGTGCAGTCAGAGATTTCTCTGTCGCTCCACGCTGCCTCCTTTGTAGTGGCCGTCTCTGTCTCGAGCTTTGGTTATACCTCAGCTCACCATTTCATAAACTCCACAGCTGATCTGTTTGTTCCAACCTTTCTTTTTTTCTTCTAATGTTGTTTTTAGGTTAGGAATAAAATGTATTTGTTCTGACTCCTACGTCATTGCTTACAGAAGGCTTTTTATAGGTGAGACCCACGGCTATTTTTATGATCCAGAGGCAACAAAGGAGTAAAAAAAAAAAAAAGTGCTTAGCTGGAGTAGTAAGTACTTAATAGTGTTTAGTAGCATTTGATGCTTACAATATTTTAAGCTTTAAACAAAATTGCTATTATTTTGTTCTTGGTGGATGAGGCCTCAGAGCGTACTATCCTCAGTTTCAGGCATCACAACTTACAAAGGATGCAGGAAAACTGGAGAAAGGGTGAACTGGAATTAAAAGAGGTTGGAAAAACTGGTTTGGAGGGAAAATTTGAAAAAAATATTTTGTTTTGCCTAGAAAGGATAAAGGGAGAAGTGGTGGGAATGTGACATATGACCTGTTTCAAGGAGGGCAATGGTCAGCTTTCTCCATTTTAAGCAATCCATATTAATTTGTCTAGGAAAGAATGCTTAGATTTGAAAATTGCTTTTGCTTACTCCTGCCAGTATCTAGTTAATACRATTAAGTAATAAAGCATATTAGTTCATTCTCTAGGAGTCTGGACAAACTTTTCCCAGGGAAGATCTGAACATACTTGGCTGTGGCCASAGAAGGGGGTGGGTTTGATGGCTTTTTGCGGGGTCCCTCGCAGAGCT
This sequence comes from Apteryx rowi, assembly GCF_003343035.1. Taxonomy (NCBI): domain Eukaryota; kingdom Metazoa; phylum Chordata; class Aves; order Apterygiformes; family Apterygidae; genus Apteryx; species Apteryx rowi. The sequence goes on from NW_020450530.1 coordinate 1,423,851, forward strand.
GCACATCTGTGGTTGCCTCCCCTTGCACAGCGTGCTGTGCTACGTGTCAGCTTCCTGGTATTTTTCTTCTTTCAGAAAACTTCCTATACACTTTGAATTTTTCCACAGGTGAAAAAGTAGAACAAAATAAAGCCCAGCAGACAGGCAGGAGAGAGAAAACAGACATTGTTCGTTCTGGAACCTGTGTAAGGAAAATGGCAGAAAGGTACCAGCACAGTTGAAACTGGTTCACACTGAGTTTAGGGAGGTTTGTTAACATCTCCCGCATTCCTAAAATAACATATTAATTCTCCTGTGAAGTGTTTGTGGGTGGTAGCGTGTGTATGCTTTGTGGTGCATGTATGTGTATGTACATACATACCTTTATACGTGAAATATGTGAGGGTGTAGATGCAGAGCTAATTGCTGGGTTATAGTTCAGGTAGTTCTTTTAAAATCAAGTCTTAAGAAGTAATGTCGGGTTTCATCTCTAAGAATGAAGCAAGAAGAGCAAACCTGTTCCCCAAAAGCAAGAAGAGCAATCAAGTCTGCCTTTGACAGCTGCCACTGGCATCCTGTTAAACTGAACTCTGTGAAACCGCCAGGCATAAATCTTCCCTCATCCTGGAGAAAACTAGAGATGAAAGACAAAATTATGCTTAGAAGTCAGTCGTGGAAAAGACTTTGATCTTTGCCATTAATATGAAGGTTTTTGCATTTCTCCCAGATTCCCCGTTGTCCTTCCATGGACTAGAAACTCCAACTGTTTGCTGGAATTTGGCTGGGTGAAACGAGAAGTGCAAATTTATCCTGTTACATAACAGGAGAGCTGGGAAAGTCTGGGATTTGTTTCCACAGAGATTACTGCCCGGCCTGCAGTTCTGGGATCAGTATGTACAGGAGGAGGTGCTTTCTGTGCAGAACGGCAGCGAAGCTTTAGTTAGTCTCATGAAGTGAACTATAAGAAATTAATTGAACTATAAGAACTATAAGCAATTAACAGGTTGGCAGCCCTCTGCAAATGGTTTTGGACAGACTATGCCTTTGGATGCACGTGTGGTCCTGCGATTTCCAGCTGAATGGAATTTGGCCCTTAAGATCTCTTATGAAGAGGTATCACATGCAGCAGGCCTGAGCTGGTAGTCATTAAAAATTCTTGCTTACTGCAGTGAGCGCTGCGTTTGTAGAGAGTAACCGGAGAGCCGAAGGAGCAGAGTGGCCGAGAGTCTGTGCGCACAAGGAACGAAAGAGCATAAAGCAGACATTTTAGCTGGTGAGGTTGGCCAGGATTGACACACGGGTGCTTTCTCCCAACTTAGCAAGTCTGGCTGCAGTATTTTTAATCTGACGTTGGTAAACTAAGTTTATTGTGGTGTTAAATCATAATGTTGAAATGTGAATCACAAAAGTGCTAAGGCTTATGGTTTCCTGTTCAGTTGTAGCGCTGCCTAATTAACCTGCTCCCCCGTTACCCCTCTGTCATGCTGGTGCATGTGTGTTTTTGTGGCTGCATTGGGGACTGGATCCAGCAGATGACCTGGCTGAAAAGGGTTAAAGTGCGGGTGACTGTCAGAAAAGGGCACCGGCTGGGCTGGATCAGCACAGTGAGCCCGCTTGTCACCCCAATACCTGTGCCAGCATGACAGGGAGCGCTGCCAGGAGGGAAACATCTGGGAGCGGAAGGGAAGGGAAGGGAAGGGAAGGGAAGGGAAGGGAAGGGAAGGGAAGGGAAGGGAAGGACTGCTGCTCCAGCCAGCACTGCCCCGAGAAGTGATTCATCAAACACTGAATACAACACGCAGCTTCCTGGCATAGAAGTACTTTTTGTGTGTTCACTGTTTTCCACATGATTTCAGGGTACTTTAAAAGAAGGAAACTTCCCTGTCCCCCTTTAAGGGGGGAAGGTTTGATTATCCCTYATTTAATAGGTAGAAAGTGAAAGAGCAGAGAAGCGAAGTAGACAAATTGGCCAAGGTCAGAGGGACTCTGGGGGAAAGCCAGAGCAGCACCTTGTGCCGCAGGCCTGTGCCTTGGCCGCAGACCCAGCAGTTGCCCCAGGCCACCTCCGAGAGCTTTGAGCATTCAGCTGCTCGCTTTGCACTCGTGTGAACCAGAAACATCGCTGATGACTCTAGATGCTCGCGTACAGTCACTGGCGTCGCAGTATCGGAATACCTCTGCCTGTTCGGAAACAAGCCTATGTTGTAACTTGTTGGAAAGGTCTGCAAGAAGGCTTTATTGCTGTGGCCGAATGCCTGCACTGTAATTACTGTAAAGCTTTCTTCAGGCTTTTTACTTTGTTTTTCTATAAGCAGACGCAGCTCTTTTAGTGCATGTGGAGTCAAAGCAAACCAATCGATTAGGAGAGGCGAGAGGAAGGTAAATCTCTAATGTGGACGTGCCCGGCCGCCCCGCTGGCGTGCGCCGCCGCTCCCGGGCCCGCACGGGAAGCAGGGAGCAGGGCTTCCCCGCTGGGGGCAGCTCTGCGGGGAAGGGCAGGGCCGAGAGCCCGGGGAGGCGCCGCACCCCCCGCTTTCCCGGGGGCGGCGGCGGCGGCGCCGGGCGCAGGGGGCAGGGCGCAGGGGGCAGGGAGCAGTCGCCTTCGCTCCCCGCAGCCCCGGGGG
>NW_020450530.1:1427076-1467384 GCF_003343035.1 Apteryx rowi
CGCGGGGCCGGGGCCGGGGCCGGGCAGGGCCCGCGCTCACGGCCCGGTGCCTCCCGCAGCCGCCGAGGACCACAGCAGCTGCAGGAACCCGGACGGCGCCGCCGCGCCCTGGTGCTACGTCCGAGGCGCCGACGGGGGCCCCGAGCGGAGACCCTGCGACATCGCCCCGTGCCCAGGTAGGAGCCGGCCCGGGGCGGCCTGTCCTCCCCGTCCTGCCTGCTGCCCCCGGGGCTTGTCACGGCGGCGGGGACCCCCTGCACCCCAACAACACCCCCGGCACTCCACATCCCCCCGCACACCCTCCCCCTTGCACATCAATAACCCCCCTGCGCACACCCCTTGCACCCCAACCCCTCTGTGCACACCCCTGCTCACCAACACCCCCAAACACCCCCCCACACTCCAACAACCCTCCCCACGTACCCTCTCCCTTGCACATGAACAACACCCCTGCAAGCACCCTGTGCACACCAACACCCCCCTATATACCCCCTTGCACACCAACACCCCCCAGCATACAGCACCCCCCCACACACACACCAATGCCTCCCTGCACGTAAACAACCCAGGCTGCGGCAGCCCCGCTTCCCATCCGCGGGAACAGGGACCAGGTGTCCCCAGGGCTCCCCTCCGCCCCTCGCCGAAGCACAGCCCTGGGGGCGCACATCTGCCTCCCAGCTGTGCCGTGCCCCCCCCCCCCCCGGAGCTCTTCCCTTAGCGCCAGGAAAGGGCTGTGCGAAGCCTTGACCCCCTGCGCTGTCTCACTTGCTGCCGTAGCTCTGGCCGTGCAGTGTGCGGCGGAGGTCTGGACATCTAGGAACTGCAGAGACGCTGGTAGAGCATCAGGGTGGGGGGTTACTGCTGTCTAAACAGTGAGTGCTGGGCTGAGCTGGGGGGGAAGGGGGAGGCTGCAGGCAGGGGTGGGAGAACTTGGAAAAAAAGAGAATTGAGGGGAGGACGGTAAAGGAAGGAAACCCCAAAGTCTGGATTCCTCCTGGGTAGAGGAGTGTGTCAGGGTGGGAAATAACCTGCCGAGAGAAGAACTCTAGCTGAAGCCTGTTTTAGGGAGAGGAGATGTTTGTATTGACCAAGTTCAAAGTAACTGCTACTTTTCTGAGCTATTTGCTTCTCTTTGAGCCCCCTTAAGGTATATGTGCTCCATGTCCCTCGGGATTGCTATCCCTGCATGTGAACACTTCCCCCCACACAAACACCCTCCACTTTCCTTCACTCCTCGTCTTTTGCCTGCTTTTCCTAAAGATAAAGCAAAACAAATGTTGCTGCCAAGATCTTTACTCCAGACACTCAATCCTGCAGCTTTGGGATCAGGGGAGCTGACTGACCTTTCAGCCAATTCACCATTTGCATGTTCAAGGAATCTGGCCATTTTTGTGTCTCGGAGTGGGCACCTTTCTCCTGCAGCCATCTCCTGCTGCTCCCCTTAGTTGAGCTTCTCTGGCTGACCTGACGCAGAGTAACTGTGCAGTGCAGGAGCCCCGATTTCCTGTCTCTCACTCCCCTTCTGCACTTCCATTTCACATTCCACGGAGGACTCAAAATGGCTGCAGATACCAACCCATGCGGAGGTATTGCGAGCTGTGGGGGGAGATCCAGGGCCTACTGAGAGGCCGAGGGAGTTTTCAGGTGCAGATGCATACTGTGAATGGCATATCCAAAAGGCATGGGTTTTTTTTTTTTTCATTTAGGGCTGGCCCGCACAGGCAGTACATATGTTCCCCTGGCATAGCTTTGCTGTCCTACAGCTCCCATTTAACCTGTGGCATGAAAGAGGGAGCTGTCTTGAAAACGGGTCTCAAGGCTGTTGATAAAAGTCCACAGGGCTGGGAAAGAGTCTGTGCCATGAGTCATCCATCCTTACATACCTTTCTTGGAGCTCTGGCTGAGGAGGGAGTTGGTGTAGTTGCACTAGTCAGTGACTGTGCTGCCCAAAGTGTTGCTGTGACTTAACCTGTCTGTTGTGCTAAAGGAGTTTGCTACATGGCTGCAAGGGAAGACTGGGAAAGAAGAATGTCCCTGGGTTGTTTTCACACCAGCTGGAGTCTCCTTCCATCAAACCTTTCTGTGTCAGGAGGATTGAGGCAGAAGAGAGATAAATGGGCTCCTGGGAGGTTTGGGATGGAGATTCTGATCATCTTGTTCGTGTCTGTTCAGCATGATTGAAGTTGCAGCCTGTATATTGATCTATGCGCTAAATGAAGTCATTGTGCATCCCCTGGACTAATGCCCTGAACCTGGGTTTCATTCTGCTGTCTGACTCCTGCCTTGTCTGTGGCGGTGCCTTGCACTCCCTGTTAAACAGATTCGGGTCAGAGCAAAGTGGGGGAGGAGCGTGTTTCTTTCCTGTCTTGGTAGGATTTAGGATTTCTGGCAACAGTGTAAGAGGGAACAAGTGTTTGTCAGTGTACAATAATGCAGTTCAGTGATAACAGACGGGGTCTGTCCTACTCACTAGGCACGTGCTGCTTTGAAGTACTCACCTCTGCTTGGTATTTAGTATGTCTCTGTTTTCCGCCCAACAGATGCTACTTCTACCGCAGCGCCAGTCCCTGCAACGGAAGTTGATGTTTCTCAGGAGGTCGAGCAGGTGTTTGAACYGGCTGATAACTCACCCTCCCGGAGCGAGGCAGCCGCTGTGCAGCCCGTCATTGGGATCAGTCAGAGAGTGCAGATGAACTCCAAAGAAAAGAAGGACTTAGGGACACTAGGTACAAACCCAGAATCATACACTGGATCCGTTCCTGTAATTCTGGCAGATGGATTTCTTTTGAGGCTCTGAAAGCAATGCGGTAGCTGGATTTACAGCCTCTAATTTTGCCTCTTTTCTTCCTTTCCTCACAGGGTATGTGCTGGGGCTGATCATGATGGTGATAATCATTGCCATTGGAGCCGGTATTGTCGTGGGATACATCTACAAGAGGTCAGTGGCTTCTCTCCTTTGTCCAAAAGCTGGTGTAGGCATGAAACAATTATACAGATCAGGAGTCTGAGCTCCTGCAGACCCAGCCAGATCCTAATGAGAAAAGGCAAATGGAAGCATAAGTTCTCATACATTACTGATGCTGCAAGAGCTTGTCTTGTCACACTGAGAAAGTAACTATTTAAGAATTAATCCCATTCTTCCCCTTTTGACCCATCAGTATGGGATTCTGTCCCATTTAAAGTTTCAAACTGCTCTTCTATGTTTTTTGTTTGTTTGTTTTTGTCCCTCACTGGGGCCCTCACAAGAACTTTCTTTTGTGATCAGAAAAGAAATAATTCCCCCAGCAGGTCAGCTTCCCCTGTGGTCTTCTGGTTCCACTAGTCTAGCTAGCCTTGGGAGAAAAATAGATGGCAAAATCTTTTCTGAACGTGCATTGTGTCCCATAAAGCACTTTTCTTGGCAAACAAATTATATTTTGCCAAAGTTTCTGTCTGCTTTGAGGTCAGTTTTGATTCACCCTTAAGTTATGGCTTGTGCAGCCACTTCACTGCGTTGGGCATAAACCTTTCTGTAGCTCAGCAGCATTTGAACATCAAAAGTGTTAGTGGTAATAGCAAGCAGCTTAGTTGTAAGAGTCAGAGCAGGATTAACAAATAGCAGTGAACGTGGTTGCAAGCGAAGGCCCAGGCTCCCTCTTCCGGGAGGGTTTGCTTTGTATTTTGGCTGTTTGACAGCAGTCTGACACAGCCAAGCAGAAGGAGCCCTTTCCCAAGCTGGGACATGTCCTTATGTAAGTGTTTATAATAAACGTGGACAGAAAAAACAGAGGGAGGAGTGTTACATAAGGGGCAAAACACAGAGCGCTGCTTGTCGAGGAATCTGATTCGAGGTGTCACTTCAGAGAACGCTGTCTGGTGTGCTGGCAGGAGCAGCYGCCGCTGCTGCACACTTGTAGGCAGCTTTGAAAGGCAGCCAAACTGCTTGTGTGCTGACTGGAAACCCCCAGCAGCTCTGCCTGCTTGTGATCACGAGCCCCGCGAGGAGTGGGTGGTGCCTGTCTCACTTCACTCCTGTCATCGGCAGGAAGGAGCAACAGACTGAGGTTGAGCTTTGTCCAAACGCAGCTTCACTCYGCGCTCCAGCCCCGGAGCCGGCAGCAGGCCTGCAGTGCGGGATTGCCTTCTCTCTCCCTCCTTCCCCAGTGCCTTGCTCTCAACGCCGCATGTCCAAGCTGGCAGGTGTGGGTGGGTATGGTGAGAAACCTTTAATGGTTTAGTAGCGCTGTGGCTTTCAGTGTGCACAACGTTTCTGGAGACAACATGCTATTAATGCCATCCATTTTTAAAGCGAGGCAGTTCTTCAGCTGTRCAAATTACAGAGGTGTCACCTCCCTTAGCAGCAGGCTGAAGAGCAGGGTAGGTTTGAGGAGCTGGTTATGGTATAAAGCTGTTAGCTGCAGCCACAGCAAGCAGGACCAGCTCTAAAGTAGGGCTTAATACTTTCAATAACAGCTTCATTTGCTACGTAAGTCTGTTTGCTGCCACAAAAGGCAGAATCTATCACCACAGATGTATTTGTTTCTGTCAGATGAAGCAGGCTACGGAAGCTCTTCTGCACAGCAGTGGGCTCTGTGCTGTCTCACTGCTCCCCTGGGCCTGCACTAGCCGGTGCCGTGAAACTATAAAGTATTAGGAAGCAATTGTCAGTGCTATGGCTTGAAGGAGAAGCCTGGCTTTACAGTCATGATTTAGCTGTAGCTCTGTCAGTGAATAAGCCAGTTTATGAGGGAGGAACAGACACTACTTGGCTGCTTCATGTAGAGGTACACACATAGGTGCTCTGCTTACAGCAGTGAGAAGCAGGGAATGTTTCTGGGCCCTGTGTGTGTGGCTGGAAGGTCTGTTTGTTTAAGAGCTGAACCCCTTTCTTTCGACTGCGTCGCTCTGCTGGGACTCCGCAGCCGAGCAGTGGCACTCACCTTTTGCACGTTTTTTTTAAATTATCTAGGGGGAAAGACCTGAAGGAGAAGCATGAGCAGAAAGTTTATGAGCGTGAAATGCAGCGCATCACACTGCCACTCTCGGCGTTTACCAACCCTGCCTGTGAGCTTGTAGATGAGAACACAATCGTGGTGCACACCAATGAGACGCCTGTGGAGGACACACACGACGGTAGTGGTCCGCTCATGGGGCAGGCGGGTACCCCTGGTGCCTGAGCAGCTGGGGCAGGAGAGGTTCAGGCTGAGCGAAGCCCCCAGCTTCCCACTGTGAGTGCAGGGGGCAGTGCGTGTGTTCATTTCTATTTTGTTTTCTTTTGGATGAAAGCCAGATGGAGGTGATGCAGAGGGACAGAGCAATGGGCTATTCATCACGATCTGTCTGGGGGAACCACTCAGTGCATGACCAGCTGGGGACTGGTGTGGTAGACCCTGCTGCTTCCTCCCGCCTACCTCCACGGAGTGCCAAGGGGGTAAGGGGGATGATGGGCCAGGCTCACACCTGGCCACAGATCCCATAGTCCAGAGCATGGTCTTGGCTTCCTCTTTTTCTGTTCCTTTCCTGTTGAATGGTGTGCACTGTTACTTGTGTTTCAGCCTGGAACCCCAGGAGGGAGCAGTACTGCAGGGACTGAGGGGAGCTTCACGTCAGACATAGCTAGATAATTACACTCTGATTATAATTCCTGCCTTTTCGCTTTAGTGGCTGAGAGCTGGAGACACTGTCCAGCATCCTGCTACTGAATCAGTGTTTTTTCTTTTTTGAGGGAAGAGTGTATTTGAGGGATGGCTCTGGCCAGGAGCAGTATGTTTAGCCCAGTGTCAATTTGGAAAAGCTCTTCTCAAGCTGCTGACAAATCCAGGTCTTCCAAGGCTGAGGCCACATCTCCATTCCCCTGTGGTGCTACATGCACAGCCAGAGTTGTAGGTGTCCAGGCAGTCTCTGCCTCCTGCTCACTTACTTACACAGATCAGGAAACCAGAAGGCCAGCAGTAGATATTTGTGAAGAAAAATAACCTGCCCTTCAGTTACCTACGGCAAGTTGAGCACTGAGGGTAGCTAGCGTCAGCTTCCAAATTCCCTTGACTTCCTACAGGGCCAGCTCTGCCCCGAGTGGCCAGGCCAGCTGTGGGGGTGACCCGGACACAGCAGCTCCTGCTCCTCGGGCAGGGCAGGGCAGCTGCTTTTGCAAGATCCCAAAGTTATGGCAGGGCTTCTGGCCCAGCCTCCTTCACACACACTCTGCTTGTGCAGCAGGACTCGCTTACAGAGCCTGGCCCCCTTAGAGTGGTTTCGTAGCAACTTTTATCAGCGAGTGTTTCAGGGCGCTTGGATGGGATGGCTGCTGCAGTGTCTCCCAAACAGCACCGAGGCAAAGCCAGTTCAGGGAAACATCCATCCCCATTTCAGGGGATTCAAGCCATTCAAGTAAGTTTTCTAGCCCTCTGCTGTATGGCTGAGGGACTAACAGGGAACAGCACTTGGCAGCAGGGGTTTTAGTGTCAGTGTTTGATTCAGAAAAGGGAAACGTTTTATTTTTAAATGCCTTTGAATACCATTTCTTTGTAAAATGTTTTAAATACCTCATAATGAGAAGGTGCAGATTATGCTACCTTGTATTAAAGCTTAAAAGAAAAATGCTGTGTGGACACCTGCATGGGCTGTGGCTCATCTGTATGTTCCTGCCTGCCGGAGTACCACCCTTTTGCTTGTTGCTGACTTCAAAGTGAGGAGAGGGGAGGACGCTACTTCAGCTTGCCAGGCGCAGAGGTAAATTCCTACAAGCAGTACCTCCACTCACCGGCACTGGCAAGGGGGCAGGGAGCTCACGCCCCTGCTGCCAGCAGCTGGCTTAGGGCTGGGACGCTGTTCCTGAAGAGCAGCCGTGGGCGTGCAAGCCAGCGAGCCGGCTGACTAAGCAGGCAGCCCGCGGGGAGACGCGCTCAGTTACGGCCCCTTCCTGCGCTGATGCAGGTCAGTTCTGCTTTGGAGCCTCTCGGCGGCAGCTCTGGTCCTCGGGGGCTGGATGGACACAGAGCACAGCAGGTTACAGGACGCACTGACATAGCTAGCTTTTTCCTTTGGTCCTCGCATCAACAAATGCACCCTAACTACATATTTGGAGAGCGCGGTTACTAAAAAATGGGCTGTATTGTTATCCCTGCTTCAGAACGGGTAAGCGGCTGGGCCGCTGGAGAGAGGCTTCGTCTTCTCTTAAGAAAAGCAAGCTTAACAGCTTCTTCCCTTTCCACCACTCCAGCTAAATAGTGCTGTAGCACATTTGCACTGCATCAGTGCTACAAAGCTTTTGTGCAGTCCTGTAAAGGTGGCAGCCCTTTGGCTCAAAAAAGTGAGTTCTTGGATCATAGCTGATCTCTGCAGCTCTGATGTTACTGTTTTGTGACAGCACTAGAAACCTCAAGAAAGCTACAACTTCCTCCTTTATGTACCACAAAGACAACACAGTGTTTCCATAGCATAAGTTTATTGCTTTTAATTTAGTTAGAACATGGAGCTGTGCAAATCACAGTTCATAAACCCCACCCACACATCACCCAGGACTCTCCCCTTCAGGGGTCCCCTCACAAACCAGCCTGGGAGGCGGAAAGACAGGGCAAGTCCTATAATAATACTGAATCCACTGGATCCAGTTTAGTGAGGCTCCCCCACTGACTCACAGCACAAGGAGCCCCCAGTGTTTCTAAAACACCACTACACAAACTAAAAACACCCCCCTCACACACACACCTTTTGTCAGGTGATGGCTGATCCCATGTCATTTTACACAGTACTTTAAATTCATGGGTAGGGGGAAGAAATCAAAGTAACAGCAAAGAYGTAACACCCATTCCCCACCATTCAATACTGAAGGGGGGGCAGGAAAGGAGCACACAAAATCCAGTTAAACCACGAGGTTTGTGGAACTTAAGAGCAGGACTTGAGCCAGCTTTTTGTTTGGTTCTGCCAACCCCATGTGCTACTGCAGGAGTAGCTTATTTCTCCTCCTCCCCCAGAACAGGTGGTGGTGAGCGCTGGAAGACAACGCCCCTGCTGACTCCCAGCCCTTTCTTCTCCCCAAAAGCAGGGCATGACCCTGAAGAAAGTTTCTGCTTGGAGAATCAGCTCAGGTGCTGCAGCAGCAGCAAGAAGGGACCTTCAAAGGGAGTAACTCACACAGCCTGCAGGGAAGGATGAGGTAATGGCAACTGAATTATTAGTTCCCCAGCTGCCACTCCCAGGGGAATGGGACAATCTCCAGCACTTTCCTGTTCATCAGCAAGTCTGTCCTTGAAGTAACCTTGGGTGCATTCCCCTTTATACCATCATGCACACATGAAGTCTGAGCTATTTCAGACCTCAAGTGGGATTCTTCAGCTTTCTGAAGAGCACCTTCTGCCACCCTTTCGGTCACCTCATCTCCACAGGCCAAGGGCTCCAGCAGCCTTAGCTCTCCAGGGACGTTCACAGCCAGTGCAGTTCCCCATATTCGGGTTCAAATCCTTTCGTCTGGATTAAGGTCCTTGGGCAGGCAGACTCATTGTGCAGGCTCAGAGTCTGAAGATGCTCAAGTGGCTCATTTGTTGCCTGCCTTGTTCACGATCAGGAGGGGCAAGCAGAGCTCAACCTTAGTGTTTCTGGACAGGCTTTTGGAGGTATTCAGAGATAGAGAAAGAAAAAACCCACAAAAAAAAAAATCATACACGCTTCCCCACAGACAAGATGTTTCAGGAGAGCTGCCCAGTTCCTGGGGCCTTTCACTCCCTCCCCTGACACACGCACTAGAGGCCAAAATCTCAATAGGCAGTTCTGGAAAACACACACATGAACACACACACTGTCCTGGTGGGGTCTTTTGCCGGGTGCCTGATTTCCCCAGCTTTCTGAGCAGAGTAGTCAGTCTGGGAGAAGCAGTTCCAGAAGTGCTGGTCTTTTTACCAGGAGTCTCCTAAAGCAATTCCCTCCCTGGCAGACAGGCCAGGATGGCTTCACAGCTTGCAGCCAAGTTCTAAGGCACCACAGTAAAGAAGCCTGAAAGGGCCAGAGAAACACATTTCTCAAGCCAGAAAAATAGTGTTGAGCAGCTTTCCTAGGTGCAGTTGGCAGGAAACAGCCCTTTTCTCTTCTGAAACATGCCACAAATCCACAGTGAATCAGGAGGTCCAAGAGGAGGGGCAGGTGTGTTGGATGTGGGGGGGAGAGGCACACAGCGTGGTGCCCCATTAATGCCCTGGAAGTGGCTGAAGTGCATCTCCCTCCCTGTCGCTCATCTCAGCTCCCACAGAAGTGGTGCAGGCAGTAGGACGGACTGACTAGGTTGTGTTTTCAGGTAGCTTGTCGCGGCTCAGTCCGTACTGCACGCTCACGTTGTGGTCCAACTCTTCCAGCTCAGATGGGAGGGGGATGGCCAGTTCTCCCAGGAAGAGAGAGAGAGCTTCAAAGCAATCTTCCAGCTTGGAAAAAGTGGGCCTAGAAGGAGAAATGAGTAGATGTGAGTGGGGAAGAGGAGGAAGGACAGCATCTGGAACAGCTGGGCCGGGTGTCTATCCAGGCCACTGTCCCCTGCGGAGAGGTGTGAGCTGGGATGTGATCCTTCCCCATTTAGTTTCAGAGACTGCAGAGATCACATCTATCTGGGGTTATCAGTTTTTACAGGGGATGACCGGGGAGGCCTGGCCCTTTTTGAACCCACTTGGCATCAATACTGTTTTGAAGCTACACGTTTCACAACTGAAATCACATGTGAAGTATTCGCATTTCAGACCTGCTGCCAAGGACTGCCCCTACTTTTCACACATGAGAAACTGAAGAATCACTTCCTCTTTACCATCTCCATCTCAGATGCTGGTTCAGAGGTCTGTCATAGACAGCGGTATCTCCCAAGTTGATGAGTCCTTAGTCTCCCTTCACATGGAAGCTTCTGAGCATTCCCACAGAAGGTAGGAATACAACCCTCTTCCATCCTCTGTGCTGAGCAATCCTTCCACCAAGGACGTAAGGACACATCCTCCAGATTTACAAAGAAGAGTCCTCCTGCCCAAAACCTACCTGCTCTCCGGTTCCAGTCTGCAGCAAATGGCAGCCAGAGGGAAGAAGGCTGGAGGACAGTCAGCAGGAACAAAYTTCTCCCAGAACAACTTGACATTAAGGCCAAAATCCAGTGTGCGTGGGAGGCAGTCCGGATCAGCATACACCTGGCCTATGATCTAGTGGGAGAAGAGAGGAATGCTTAAGTACCGCAACAGTCCTGGAGAGTTAACAAGCAGGAGACTCCAGCATCAGGCAGGGGCTTCTTCARAGTATTGGGGCAAAAGGGAAAGAGCAGAAACATTGGCATTGCATGAGTCCCTCCTGTCTAGTGGGGCTAGTTGCACAATGGAGCAAGCAAGGCACTGAATACAGACAAACTTCATGTGAAATTTTTGCAAGACCTGGCAAAGTGGCTACTGGGGTGGAGGGAGGCCCAGCCACCTTCTTTTTCTCCCCAGRGTTTTCTGCTGGAAGGTACACAACAATGTGCATCTCCCAAAAAGCTGCACAGCAGCTAACTGCTGGGTCAGCTACTCTGCTGTCTGCTGCTGGGGACAACACAGCCCCTCCCGATCGCAGGTGACTGACACAACCTGCATCACCATTCCTTCCCTCCCCCTCCYACACAATCTTACTATATCACCAGCAAAGCTCTACCCTACAGAGCTTGTGAACCATGCTGGGAAGGCAACAGCACCACAAATTGAGCTCTCTGCTACCAGCAAACTCAACCCACCCACAGCCAGAAAGGAGAGGGAGGAAAGAAGAACAAGCATAATAGATGCTCAGGGGTTGCAGAGCCGGTAGAGGACAAGGATGGGTGGAACAGAGAGAGCCTGCCCCAGYGCTCAGAAAGTCCCAGTACTCAACACATACTCCACTGAGGTGCACTCACCACCTCTGGCACTAGGTGCCATCAAGGAAAGCTCAGAAGTAAGTGCCAGACAGACACAATGGATAGTAAGAGGGAAGGAACCCTCAGCAGGCAGCTGTAGGGTAATCTGGACCCAGAGAAGGTCAGCATTACTACGGTCGCTCACATGCAGAAAAGTATCAGGTTTAAAGCCTCATCAGGTATCATGAAAAGGGTGTTCTTACTTATAAACACCCCGGCTTTTCCATGCCAATAACTCAGCAGGACAACCAGGTCCTGTAACTAGACAGTAGAACAACCATTATGTATTTTGGCAGAGTTATTTCCTTATCTGTTCTGAGTATGCTACTTCCTTTTTTAGCATCTTTATTTTGGTGACAAGGGAAATGCTTATCTGCCACCACCCCTTTGTCTTTTCTCTAGATGAAACGGTTGTTTTAATCTGTCATACAGATTTTTCAAGTTCCCAAATCCATCACTCACAACCACAACGTTCTCTGAGAGGAGGGCCCAGTGTGAAATAGAGCTCCAGATGAGGCCACAAAGGTTTATACTCAGATATTTTCTTCATGTCCTTCATCCAAGCATGGAGGAAGAAACCATGCTGGTCTCCCCTCACATTCCTGAAACTGCTGTGTTATCTGTACACATAGCAACCTTAAAAAGCCACAAGGTATTTTCATTTTAAAAGGCGTATGCTACAGTAGAAATGCAGAGGAAGGGTGGGGTGTTCTTTGCTCTGCAGACAGAAAAGCCTGATACAGCAATAAGATCGTGCATCAGCTCAGAGATATCCTAAGCCTACAGACTTCAGGGTGAAAGCTTCATTAATCAACCTGCAAAGACATTTCAACTTCTTTGAAATCAACTGCCATCCAGGATGGAGGCTCTGAATCTGTTGAGGTAATTATACAGCTGATTGTTCTTTTACTGAGGCAATAGGAAATCGAGCTGTTAAGTCACAGGCTGCAGACCCAGCCACTGGGAACTGTCAGATACAATGTGTGGCGGAGATGACAACGGGGAAGGAGAAGCACAAAGATACCACGTAATGACCTAAGCCTTACCTCACAGAGAACAATCCCAAATGAGAAAATATCCACGGTCTCATCATAGCTCTGTCCTGCAGGAAACATAAGAAATGCAGCTCTGTGAGACAGTTCCCCATCCAGCTATTCCAGGACCTGMCAGCATTGTCCCAGGCTTGGCCTCCAAAGCTTAACTAAACCTATTCCCCTGAGGGCCCTACGAGCAGAAGATACAGCAGCGCTTAAATCTGGCCTGGGTCAGTTGCCCCAGGATGGGAAATGGTGCATGTATACCAACTGCTTCTTCGCACACACGACCACCACATATTTTAACCCTGCTTCTTACTTCTACATGGGAAAGCCTCATGTGTCAGAGGTTTGAGCAAATTCCAAGGACACCTCTGGAAAGCTTTTGCCCTGTTCCATTGATTGCTGTTCTGGTGCCTCTCTACAGCGCACTTGAGTTGTTGTTCAGCTTCCCTGGCAGTCAGCGAGTGCCCAGTCCCTGCTGCAGTGACTGCAGAGGTAATAAATTACACACTAGCAGCACTTTGAATCTGGGAAAGCAGACTGGCTCCTGCAGGCTATTCTCCATTTGCAGACACTCCCCCCTCCCCAGCCAATACTGGAATAACTGCTAAGAGCACAGAGCAGTGAATCTGGTAAACAGCCTTGTCTTGAGAGGTGATGTCAGACTGCACTCTTGCTGTTCTGACAAATGCCAGGTCTGAGGCAGCCTCTGAGAAGCAGGCTCAGACTCCAGCAGGGCCTGCAGGCCTTGAGAGAAGAAGAATGGAGCAGCATACAAGCAAGCAACACAGAGAAGGGTTGAGTATGGGGGAGAAGATCCATGTCCTCCCTTCCCTGGTGGACTATGTCTAACCAATTAGGCAATGTCACAGCCAGCCCAACTGC
The DNA here is from genome assembly GCF_003343035.1 of Apteryx rowi. NCBI lineage: Eukaryota > Metazoa > Chordata > Aves > Apterygiformes > Apterygidae > Apteryx > Apteryx rowi. The sequence goes on from NW_020450530.1 coordinate 1,439,860, forward strand.
CCAGCCTTGTCAGAAGACCTGCTCATTAGGAGAAAATTGTGCCCATTGTGTTTCACCCTTGCCTCAACTCCTGCAGAGGCAGTTTTTCCCCTAAGGGACATGGTTCATCCCTAACGCAATYGATTGTCACATGCCAAAAATAGATTTCCAGTGCCCTTAGACACCCCTGACCCTGAGGCTCCAGCAAACCTGGTAGCAGATGGCTTCTCCCTGGATCTATGCAACAGTACACGTAACCCTCATCCTGGAGTTCAATAACTCCCTGCCTCACAAAGCGCAGTCATAAAGCACAAGGCTATTACAGAAATTGATTTCAGGTTCAGTCTTGTTTCAAGCCTCTTTTTCTTCCCYGGACCATAACAATTTTAGGTCTACCTGGGCCATAGCAAGTTTAGGTCTGTTGCTCTCCTGCGGAGTCCTGCTGCCTGCTAGGAAGATTGACTCTGCTGGTACAAAGGCTTATCAGGGCAGGTACAGCAAGAGGAAGTGCAGCTGGGGCACTTCTGCGTACAAATAAGCTCACCTATTAGCAGGTCTAAAACCATATGTTCTAATAGGTTTGACTGTTAATAAGGGATAGGAGCTTTCAGTAATCCTGTCATCCCTATACCTTGTCACAGGCTGGCTCCTCATCTGCATCTGGTATCAGTATCTTACCATTTAACATCTCTGGGGCCATCCAGTACGGGTTCCCAACCACTGTGTAGCGCTTTTTCCTGTCRCTCTTGCGCAGCGTTCGCTTCTTGGCAGAAGGCTTCTCCAAGGTGGGCTTTTTCCTCTCCTCCACAATCAGCCGAGACAGACCGAAGTCAGCCACCACCACCGTCTTATCCTACACAAGGGATTTAGTACAAGCCACTGGTTCCTCTCGGTTCCTTTCAGGAGCAAAAAGGCTGCAACTCCTGTTCACTACTGACTATACTAACAGGGCTACTGGCAAGGTTTCTTGCAGCCAGATGAGTACAGCAAGCCATCTGGACAGGTGTAGGACACCCAATTCACAATCCCAACTTGTCATTTCCTTTCTTTGTTGTCTAATTTCCTCCTGTGTGGTCATCAACACTAATCCCATTAATTTGGCTACACTTGCCAGAGCAAGCTTGGACTTTTCTTTTCAGACCTCCTATTCTACCTGGCCAGAAATTAACCGAGACTTTGAGCTGGGTCATCTGAAGCCTAGATACCAATCTCATATTCCAGCCAAGTGACCAGAGGCAGGGCTTGAGGGAATGAAGCTACACAAAAATCTTGTGACCTAGCACTTCAAAAAGAGGGAGCACGCACAAGTGCACACACACCCACACATTTTTCTGAATCCTGAGTGGCAGTAAAAGAGTCAGCAAGTGGTTAAAAGAACAGAATCAGCTGTAGAGAATGGTTCAGAGTTGAGATAAGGAATATAGCTGATCTAATTCTCATAATATGCCTGTTAACAGGAGATGCTACCACAGGAGAGAAGGTGAGAGAGCAGGATGAAGAAATGGTGAAARCAAGATCAAATTGGAATATCCTATGTGAAGACGAAGCTCTGTAGTTAAAAGGCCCCCKGAGATCAGTTCCACATCCTGACAAGAGAGGGCTCCAAACTGAACATCACGTGGAGAAAACCAGAGAAGGAAGAGGATGAGGAGGGAAGCAGCATGCTGTGGGGAAGAGAGGTGTAGCTCACCAACTTGATTAGGCAATTGTGTGAATTCAGGTCTCTGTGAATGATGCACATGGAGTGCAAGTAGGCCTGGAACAGAAGGAGAGAACTCAGCGTCAGGGGGTCCCAGACAAACACCTTCACATTTACAGCCTTCAGCACAAACCCAGTTCCTAGCAGCCAGGCAACATCCGCAAGCCCTCATACACCACACTGCTGAAGCAGCTAACCCTGACCCTGGAGGTTTGCTCCGTGACAGAAGGGGCAGTCTGACTCACCATTCCAGAGGCAATTCCTTTGGCAAAGCTGACCTTCTGCTGCCAGGGAAATGGGTCCTGAAAGACAAGTCCTCAACAGTCAGGGAATATCTTACCAGCCAGGTAGTGACAGCTATTCCTTCTCAGCAGAGACTCTTACAGCAGTCAGAGAGAGATGATACAGCCCCAAGAAGGCAGCACTTCCATGCTCCARGCCCCCTATAGCTAGGAGAAGCTTTTCCATGAAGCTCCACAGGAGAAAACTAGCAACAAACACCATAAGGTAGACATGACCACAACGCAGTGACAACCTCATCCCAGAGGAGTAGAGGTCTACCAGACTCCCTCTCAGTACACACTCACCGCATTGCGGAGGAAGTCCTTCAGGGTGCCCCCCTCGATGTACTCGGTGAGGAGATTCAGCTTCTTGTCCTTGTACAGTACTCCAATGAACTTCAGCACATTGGGGTGATCCAGGCTGCGCATCACTTTCACCTAGAAAGCAGAGATATCCAGCCCCAAAGAAGAGAATGGAACAAGTCCTGACAAATCTGCGGTGATATTCATACTGCTCCTGCCCCAGAGGAGAGCACTCCAGTCCTGGAAGTCACCTCCAGGGATCACAGAGTGCACTCAAACCTCAACCTTAAGGCAGTCRATTATCTGTTGCCTCTTCATTTCCATATTGTGTGATTAGCCTGATCTTAGACTTTAAGGAGACAGCCCTTAGGTTTGGCCAACTTTTAAGAGATGACTGCTCTCCAGGGCACCCAGCTGTTCCGTACTGCATGTGTCAGGGCCAGAAGAGCAGCACTGGGTGCTTAGGGATCCCTTTAAGCTAAATCTGACTTCAATAAACATGGTAAGTGGCCACCAAGAAAATGGTTTAGCTTAATTACAGCAGGAGTCTTAAACATTGCATGGATATTGGCCCTCACCATTTGTATTTGTGCATAAGGCTCAAGGGATAAATCCTGCATATATTCTCACAACTCAATTTGCCTTAGACTCAGAATGCTTTTATCATTGAAAAATTAATGAACTGGGAGCTGATGCCATGTCTACTGTTCAGTTTAGGTGAGTCACATTTCACTGCAGCAAACATTTAGCTAGAGTCAGACTTTTCCCAGCACGACATCTCCCTCCTCGCTGCCTGATTCCTGCCAGAGTGCTGGCATKATCACTCTCCCACTGGAGAAGAGAGGGAAGAAAGTAACACCACACTATTAGCTCAGAAACTTCTTGAAATCTTGCTCATACCTCTGTCAAGAAAGTCTTCTGTGTTTCCTCATCACAGCGAATCAGCTCCTTCATCACCATCACCTTTCCTGTTGCTTTGTGAGTAACCTGGTGGAAACAGACAGCACAAATACAGGGAAGGTCTCAAATATATAGCTCCAATGCTCTTGCAGTTCTTCTGAAAAAGAGGGTAACATCTCCCTCCATCCAGAGAGGGATGTAGATGGGAGAAAATTCAGAGCCCAGGGAGCTGCAGAAAACAACATAAAGTTTCTCCTTTCAGAATTCAGCAAAGAATCTGTAAGTGAGACAAAAACTACCTAAAGCTGACAGAAAGTCATACCAGGAGATCAGCAGCATCCCAAGAACCAGAGCTGAAGGCTCCATTTTAGGTAGCACAGGGCTGAGCATGCACACAGGCCGAAGCCTCTGAAGGCATCAGTTCCATACTTGTGCAAGCCTCGAGTTCCCTTATAGAAGGGGTTTGCCCAGCATGATGCTCACATTTTGTACACAGACCTTAACAGTTATGTTCTGTATCAGCGGAGGCACCAACGTTCATTTGCATTAGAAATCAAACCAAACAACCCAGAACTACATTTACATGTGCTTCRGTGCCATGGGGACTCTGGAGCCCACTAGCTTCTGATAAGCTTCTCAAACTGACTCTTGTGCAAGCTGAGCTGGGATGCACAGGCTATTCAGTTAAGGCAGGAAGCAGTTGTCTTTCCCTGCTCCTTGGGAGTAGTGTATTGCTACCTGCAAGGAAGGTCCCAGAATGGTGGCCAACACCCAGGAATCCACCCTAAACATCAGACAATATACTTTCTGGCTCKTAAACATGAAAGCATTTCTGGTTCCTTAAGAGCTGTTTGCCCTTATCCAATCGGTTCCTGGCATTTTGCTGTGTTCTGGAGGCTTCTTTTAACCAGATCTCTCCTCGCTCCCACACCCTATGGAAGCAARGTAAAGAGGCCAAATTCTGATGAGCAGGTTTTCCTGGAAATCCTCTCCCCCTTAATTTGTTTAGCTTGGACAGCTCAGTCTACCTAGGATCCTTGGATAATTAAACAAGCACCTTCTCTCTAGGAACAGAAGGGAACTATTCTGACCAGATACAAAACTTGTTGCATCAAAAACATTCAATCTGAAGCTCAAGAAAGTTGTCATTTCTTTTTGCTCCACACCTTTTAAAATAAAAAGCCTTTCAGAAAACCTCCAGATTGGCAACTCAGAACACAGGACCAAGTTATGGTATTTAGGAAACTGGTGAGCACTTGCAAATATTGTGGCATTTTAGTGCTGTTTGGAACCATTGGATTTAGCAAGGTGGAATATCAATGCATGGAATGACAGAATAACACAAGAGAAGCAAGAGTACGATATTCTTCTGCTCCTGTCTGGAATGAAGCATCCAAATTTAAAYAGTCAGCCAGGGAACACTACACATTTCAGCAACATGGAAGCCAGGGACATCTAATACCCAAAGGGAAGTGAAAAGACAAAGACAAGACAAGGCTAAGTGTAATTCTTAAGCTGACATACCAGCAAAACTGAAATAAGTGCCATTGAACCCCAAGAGGGGGATTTTAACTCCTAGAGCATGCACCAGAAAAGAATGGCTATCAGGCAATTTGAGTGGAAAAGAAATGCCTTTGTGCCATTAACTGTGTGAGCGCACAGTTGACGGATGACAAAAGCATGCGACAGAGGAAAGGTTCTGCTTACCTGGACCTGCTATTTCTCTATGAGCAGAGGAGAAGAGAAATATGCTCATTAGTATAGATCAAAAGCATCAGGTTTGTAGTACTGTCTCACCAACTCTCATGGAAGCATGAGATGGATATGGTGGCTGGACACCTGAAGTTTACGCAGGTATGAGGAGAGAAGTCCCATAGCATGGCAAATGGCAATCAGAAGAGCTCACATCACCTTTGGTAAGGCAGAGGAAGCTGCTCCCTGATGCTATGAGAGATGCCAGGATAAGAGCTCCTGAAGCACTCTCAGTCAAGACAAGAGTGTTTAAATACAAGACAGCAGAACTGTTATTAAAGGAGATTTTAATTCTGAGGGTCATGCAAGCCCTGACAGCTACCACCATATTGACAAACCCATTTAGGCTCTGCTGGGTGTTCAGAAATGGTCACTACATCCTCCACACACTCCTGAATGTCAGGCTGATCCCACACTAAGGGCAGTGAGAAGTGCTGAACTGAGGAGTCAAATACACCTCTTCGTAAGAAAGATTCTTGTAAGAGCAAGTTTCCCGTTACCCCCACCTCACCCGGATGGTGGCTGCGACACAGGCACTCTGGAGCTCTAAATCTAACCCAGGAAACTGGTGTGCATGGGCAAGACTGGCATTCAAAAGGGACAGTCAAACCCATCTACTGCCAGAGTCGCTCAGGGACAGGAAACGAGCCAGAGAAATGGATCTCACTGAGTGAACCAGGTGAGTTCCCAAACTGATAACTATCAGCAGGGCAATGAAAGGCCACTGAGACAGTGGCAAAGCTTCCTGCGATACGCAAACACCGGTGGTGCAATCAATGTCTGGGGAGCTCCCTCACCTTGATTGCTTGCCCAAAAAATCCTTTTCCTAGTACTTCGCCATGAATCAGGTCGCAGGGCCGGAAGATCTGCTGGGAGCAGCTAGAAGAGGAACGTAGGGATTCAGAGCGACTGATGTCACGACTCAGAAGGAGTGGTTCCTTTGGAGAACTGGGGCCAGGAGACTTAGAAATGCTGTTACTTCGCCTAGAAAGCAAAGGAGACAGGAAGATCAGGGAAGCTGCTAGGAAGCTTTTGGTTCAACATATATTATCATTAGCTCCTAAGGAACCAGTTTCCAGAGGTGCTTCAGTATTCTTCATATCTCAAAAGCCAGACACTCTCCCAGCACCATGGAAGCTCTTTACAAATCCCCAGTAGCTTCCAAGCCAGAGCTGCCTAACAACAACACATCTTCTGCCCTGTCAGTCAGAGGGGGAGTTCCTGAGAAGGAAGCAGCTGTGAAGAGGCAGCTCTTGCTAGCTCTAAACAAAAATTAAAATATTGTGAAATGACTGAGTGATCAACTGAGGGCCCTGGTGTAAGACAAGATTTTTCCCAAAGCTGAATTCCCAGCTCTCAGTCATACTCCCATAAAGAACACATCTTCCCCCAGCCATTTAAGGATGGTAAAAATCTGACCTTTCCTTTTTCTAGCTATAAAACTAAGCAGTTTTTCTAGCTTAAAAGTAGAGGTCCTTATTTTTATTAATGAAAGATTGCCAGCCTGGAAGGGAAKGGAGAGCATACATGACAACAGCAGGACCAAGAGCTCTCCACCTCTTTGCCAGTGGTTCATACCACAGATTAGTCCTGTCTCTGCAGTCATTTGCAATCACAGGGCCCAGGCACAGAGCAGCCTAGCCAGGTAGCACAGGTCCAAGCCAAGCTAGGTCAGAGGCAGCACTTCCAAGTCTCTACCTGAGGGAGCGCCGGCGGAGCGTTCCTTCCAGGTTCTCCTTGAGGTCCAGTGGAGAGATGGAGCGGGGGGAGATGGGAGGTTTTATGTGGGTGGGAAGCCGGGTGTCCAAACGGAGCCTGTCTAAGCGCTGTGAGACAGGGTCATGCTCTATCAGCAGTTGAAGCGTCTGGCTTGTCTTGCGAATCAAGTCCTCCACCTGAAATCAAACCAAAGGACAAGATGATAGCAAAAATAGGAGGAACATGAAAGACAACAGATAGGAGACACAGCAGAATGCCCCTCAGGATTCAGAGTAGCAAGTTCAGTGAGATCACTCCATAGTTGTGGTTTAGTTGCGCACACCACAGCTGTCTACCAGACAAGTCAAGCTAGCTACACAGAAGTTCCTCATCCTATCCAGATCCTCTTCTGTTCTGGTCAGCTACAAGAGACCAAACCCTTTTTTCTGAGAAGTGGCCAAAACTACAGAAATTTCCATCCTGAACAGTACTGGAAAAAATAACTTTGCAAAAGAATCATTAAGCTACACAGAGATTTATCTGAGAGACATCTGCTGTGCTCCTGACATCCTCCTCAACACCAACAGTAAATAAAAACCTTGTGTAGTGAAGATAATGGAGGTTTCACTATACCATCTCAGCATCACTTGATATCTATATAAAGCACTTACTTGAAAATACAGACACCAAATACATTTTTTTGCAATGTGAAACTCATCCCTAGGGTCAGCTGAGCCTCTGTCTATTCACAGTTGCCTCTAAAGGGATCAGAGCAGCAGACTTTGCTGGCAATACACAGATAGTCTTCACAGCCCCTCTGTTCTTAGAYGTCAGAGCTCTACACTTTCCTTATCACCTTCCTTCACCTTTGAGTGCCATGAGTTCAGAACTGCATCCTAACTGCCTTTCCATCTGCTACATTTCCCTCCTCAACTGGAAGGGGTAGCAAAGCTTATCTTTATACTAGCAGTAGAAATGAACACAAGAAACTATGCATCTACACACAGACACTGTATGTATGGTGAGAGAACAGTGCCAAGAGACAGAAAAATTGTACAAAGGCAAATGAGAAGGATGCTTCACGACAGAATTCTACCCACCTCCTCCACCTGTAATGTACGAATAGGAGCTCCGTTAATCTCCAGGATACGATCCGCAGGGTGGATGGCATTCCGGACATCTGGGCTGATGTGCATCCTGTTAACTCTAAACATGGGGAAAAGGGGGAAAAAGAAATGGGGGRAAAAAGTCAGTTTAGCCTGTTTTCTTGAAGACCATTTGGTCTCTGATGCTTCCTTTCCTACTGGTATTTTGAAATAAAGCAATGCTAATCTACCAAGACTACCAAGTGAGCTACCATTAGAGCAAGTGGTTAGGCCTGAGCTGTTTTAGGGAGGACTTTTCATTTGCCCAATGGGAAAAATCGCTAGTTCATTACAATTCCCCAAATGTTACATGTTCATTGAAGGAGACATCACCAAGAAAAAAAAGCTACCTTTTAAAGTCACTGCAAGAGCAAAATGGAGACCAAACACAGATGGCTATTAGCTTCTGTATGCTCCTGTTGCACTGAGACAGATTCCCATAGCAGTTAAAGCAGCTGGCAAGAGAGCAGCAGAAGTGGAAGTTTTACCAGCTCCCTCTGCAGAGAGGGATGTGCCTAGCACGCAGCCTTGTTGTACTCACTCTTTCACCTGGACTCCAGTGGCATAGCTGGAGCAGCCACCTTCAACAGACACAGAGAACCCCCTCTTGCCATCAGTGGCTGCCGGCATGGAGATGAGGGTCAGTGTATAGGGCAGCTGCTCACGCAGAGACTCAGTTGAGTGTTTTTCTATCATCGGTGTCAGCACAATCTGGTTATGGCATTTTCCACTAAAAGAAGCAAAGAAAGTCACCGTGGCAGTGTCCCATCTCTCCCTGCCAAACCCACACATCTAAGTTCTCTTGTTGACCCTAAGCTGTAATTTTTAGTGCTTACTCCCCTCCTCCCTCCACCAAAGGGAGCTTCCTAGAGTTCCTTATTGTAGCATTAAACCAAACCACCCTGAGCCAGCTGACAGACTGGGGAATGCGGCTTATACATACAGCCAGGTGCAACACAAATTTTCAGTGACAAAGTGTAGAGCTGCATCTTACCAGTAGAGACTGGAATGTTGCACGAGTGCRTAAGTGTCCCCATCTTCAATGATCACTTTGCAGCTCATACAAGCAAAGCACTCGGGATGATACTTGTATTCGCCTGCCACCTACACAGACAGAAAAGGAAGCAGCTTAGTAGGGCAAAAATCCATCAGGGGATGCAGAYAGAGCTTTCCTCTCATGAGCGTGTTCATCCAGATCAAGGCCAAGTAGCAGCTTTTTACTGGAGAGTAATATTAGCCCGGTCTACCCTTCCTGAACCCCATCCTTGGCACCTTGGTCACAAAACTTCTCTGAAACAAACATCAACATGTGAAGCAAAGCTTGTGCCCCAGGAACCTCTGCTATATTTGGCAGCTGCTCAACTATCAAAAATACTGCTCTGCTGCAGCTTAGTAAACAAGATATTAAACCTTCCTGTTCAGTTGCTCTTGGCACAATAACTAATGTTATGCCTGAATCAGTAAAGCTGAAAGGGCTTTTTTTCTTTTTTTTTTTGGCAGACAGGCAAGGTACAAATTCAGATACTTTACCAGCCAGCTGACAGGAAAACAAACAAACAAACAAACAAACCCCCTAAAACTGAGGCAATAGAATACCTTTAAAGAACATTTTGATTCATTGATCTGGTCTGTTGCTGTCCTTGCAAAAACTTCCCCTATTGACAGTATTTTGTAAAGACTTCCACAGGCAATGAGAAATTGTCTGTGCTCTTCTCAGTACTTCCCTTTGAGGTAGCAAACCTGTTACTGAGTACCATGCTGCTTTTATTTAGGCCCTGGAAAAATAATGGTTACTTTCATTCTTGACAGTTTTAAAGGTTAAGTTTTTGGCAAGGAGGGGAACATTCAGGTGAACCCCATTTGTGCAGGTGGAAATCAATGCTTCAAGCAAGCAGGACTAACACTACTTCAAGACRATTCTGGCTGGAAAGCCACTGTGGCCATAGCCCAGATGGGACTTGGATGGCAACCTTCCCCAAAGCCAGAACCAGCACTGCTGCTTCTCCTGAGCTGAGGGAGGACTCCACAGTGTGATAGAGAACCACYGCATGGAGGGGCGAGGCACTGTGCTACAGAAGCTGAACAGAAGTCCCCTCAGTCACCTTCCTATTTCTCATGCTTGTGCATTTCAGGGCCATACTCCCATCACTTGTATATCCTCACAACTCCCTCCTTTAAGAGCTGTCACCATTCAAAATAAATCTATACCTCAAAGGTGGACAAAAAAGGCTAATTTTTAATCTGTTACACAAAAGCTGAGTAGCAAGTAGAATATTAACATGAGTTTATTTGGTTATCTGAATATCTAGGAGAACTCCCAGCTGAGGACAAGGAATTGAGGGCAAGCATGTCAGAGTCCTTACCATCACGGGTCCAGTCATCAGCAGAGAGCAGCCATGGCAAGATTCCCCAAACTTCCCCCAGTAGTCTTTGTGACAGTACAGCTTCCCGTCTTTCTCATAGTACCAGTTAGTGAGGGGATCCTGACATTCAGAGCACCTTGAAGGAAACAAAGGAACAAGGTTCCAGTTAGCAACAAGTCACAAACCAACAGAAAAGGTTCTCTCACGCATGGACAAAACCGACWTTTCAGCCGCAGCTTGCCCCGAGCTGTTCTAGTTACAGATTTACCAAATCCATTTGCCAATGCGTTTTCAACCAAAGACTGGCACCAAAACCAGGGTTTGTAAGGAGAGGTGGTATCAGCCAACGCAGTTGGAAAAGACAAGTTTTCAGACATAAGAACTTTCAAATAAGTCTCACTCATTTCTTAAAACACATCAGTTGGTTTAAGGTATTACCTTGCCTTAAAAATTTTGTTTCTCTTTGCAAATGGCAAGACCCACCTCTGCTTTCTCCTTCTTTCTTTGAGGATGCAAGCTTCCATTTGCAGAGTTGTCCAGCACATGGACAGCTTCCCTACCTTTCTACTTCGTGTTTCTGTAGCATCATGCCATCTTGTGTCAGAGCACCCGACTCCTCAGCCACTTTAGGAGGGAGAACAACAGAGAAGCTGGATCCACTTCCCTATGCAAGGCAAAGCCAGTTTTGCACCAGCCTTTAGGGAAAGCCCCTCTAGTTTTCTATAGGTAGTCCTCTCCCAAAAGGTCAGCTGCAACATTTTTTTTTTGAGGGAGAGCTTTCAAAGCAGCTCGCCCTTACAGCTCCACATACTTAATTCATCCATCATTTAACTGTGATGAAAGTCTCCCACCTCTCTCCATCAATTTCTCTCCTCCTCCTTCTGCTCAGGACAGAGCGTGCGCACACACATACACAAAAAACAACCAATCAACCAGCCAACCAAAACACACCCAAGTACTTCTCTAACTTCAGAAAGGGAGTCTCAAAACCCTTCAGACATCAGTGTCAGTCCTCTTTTCAACAATCAACCATTATTAATCCTTTATCTACAAAAAGCAAGGGAAGAGATGCAGCAATGCTATTGCAGATACCATTTTAGCAAGTCAAAAGCAGAACCCAGATCTTCAGGCTTCCTGGACACACATCACCCCACCTTAACAGGACACACTGGGCAGGGGAGTTTACCTTCTTCAGGTTTGCCACAGAGGTGTGACTTAATAGAGAGATAAGGCACAGACAGGACTACACTCCCTTGGCAGTTGCATCACTACAGATCGTTCCACTAGCCCTGGGCAGCACGTTCTCAGACTCCACCAGAAAAATTAGCCTGGTAGAGGCCATTTCTCAGTGCAGAAGYGAAGGCAGGTTAGTCACCATTAACTAACTTCAAAGGAACACCTAGAGGATCTATGTCTTTGTCAGCGCGATGCCTTCCCAAAGGTGAAAGAAGGAGTTGCTTCTGCCCCCACCCCAACAACTGGCTCAGCTACCACACGGGGGGAACCGTCACACTGCGGGGARCGTGCCTCCCTGAACAGCAGGCCTCCCTCCCCACGGCACCAAAGGCACTGGAGTCAGCCAGTGGAGTGGGGGAGCACTTCTTTTGTGCTCCTAGGTCTAAGATGAGAGCTACTGTTGGCTTCCTGAAAGCTTGTTTGTGCCAAGACATTCCTTGTAAACTCCACCAGTTCGTAACGGGCACGCTGATCTAAGAAGCAGGTTGTGCTCCAACATGGAGAGGTATTCGCTCCAACTCAAGAGACTGCAAAGCAACAAGGCAAAGTTGCGTGTAAACAGGCTATAGTTCGAGGGGAAAAACACACCTCACAAGGTATTTAGTGCCGTACCCTCCCCTCAGGAAAGTTGCTCCTTCCAATATACACTTTTATAGTGTTTGCTCTCCAAGCTGCGGAGCTCCAAATCCTGTCCCCACTCCTTTCCTCAGTGATGGGAAAGAACTTCAACACATGCAACAGCCCCTGCCTGTTCTGTCTGAGGTAGGGGAGCAGTGACTTCTTACATTTTGATACAGGGTACACTTATTATCACAGCCTCAGCCTTGGGGCACTGTCAGGGTTACACCCTGCTAATGGCATGCGAAAGACCTGGAGGGCATTGCAATGTGTTTTGCCTTCCACCACTAGCCTTCGGCTTTCATTTGCAGTAAATACCCCACACTGAATGATCAAGTAGGTGAGTGGGAGGGAGAACAGAGCAAGTGGAGACTAACAGCAGAGATTTCTATCAGCTTGTGGCAGGAACATCTGGCTGAGCATGGGCAAATCGGATCCCTCACCCTCAGCCGACTGCTGTGTGCATGCCTGTACCAGTGCACGCTCCAGGAGCGATTACATCTTCAAACAGGGAGCTGTGACCAGACCTGCACTTGGGATGCAGATGGCAATAYTGGAGACAGGGGACTGCTTCACCAGGGCTTCAGGACCTGTCCTTCCATCAAAGTTCTCTCCAAGCAGGTGGGTGAGGTTTTTTGTTTGCTTTTGGTACTTTTTGATTAAAAAAAAATGCAATACCTTTCCTTCCTCACCCCTCTCCAGCTTCAACCACTCCCCTTTCTCCCTAAGAAAATCTAAAGTTTCAGCAAAAGCAACACTTCCGCACTTTGATTTAGGCTCCAGAGAACCATGTGCATGTGTCCCCCCTTTACCTTTCCCCTACTTCTTCCCAGTTTGGTCCAACCTTACAGCACTTGATTAGTTTGCTTCCATCCGGAAATAAGCGCTGGTATCTCACTTGCAACACACCCACGGCAAAATGAAGGTGAGGGGGTGGAGTCAGCAAGCAGTCAGCTCTTTGCTATGCAATTAAACAAATCTGGGCAGGACAAGTTTGCAGCTCGAGGCTCAGGACCCCACCCAGGGCAGTGAGGCAACAGGAACAAAGCGCAGCCAGGCCCCGCAGATGCTAGATGCTGCTAATGGGTCTAACCGGCTGCTTCATTAATCGCTGCCAGCGAGAGGACGTTGCTGCGGCCCACGCTGCCAAACGGCACCTTCAGCTGTTATTCGCCATGCGTTCTGCAAGGTGGGAAAGGCTTCGGGTTTGTCAGTCATGGAGAAGTGAGGGACAGAACCTCACCACAGAAGATGCAAGAGTTACTGCTGCTTCCTTCCCCTCCTCACCAGAGAGCAGGGCGCTACAGCACTGCCACTCCCAGGGCTCACAGCAGCCGGGACAGGAACACTATCACATCTGGAGGCGTTAAGCAAGCTAATCTTTGCCAGTCACCACAGTCAGAAGAAAGAAAGATTTCTTGCTCTTCTGTCTTTTAGATTAGAAACTGCTAGTCTTCTAAATGATTTGGTATTGTTATTACAGGGCAACAAAGCATGGTAATCGAGTTTCTCGGAGGACTGGAAGCAGCTACATTTGACGTGTTTCCTCTTGCTGTCCAGCCCCTGTTCGCAGAGCTGCAGGACCCTTCTCTGATTATACAGCCCCATACACTGTGATTCTTCACTTCCCAGCCTTGGCAATTGAGAATAAATTAATCTGCCTCCCATCGCCATCGTCCCAGAGCCACAGGCAGCATCTGGAAGGCCGCGTTTGGCCCCGGTGCTCAGAAACACAGCAGGTGCAGAAAGAGTTCACAAATCGCTGCTTGATGGCTGCTGGGTTTCGTGGGGGGTAGGAGGAGGATCAGGTCACAACAGGTAACCAGCCCGGTTTTCAGCAAGAGGGAGATTCAACTGATGTGGCAAGCATCTCTTTTACATCTAAATGAAAGCCAATACCCTCATGGAAGCAAAGACCTCCCTGGCACCAAAGAGACTGATCCCTTTGAGAAGGGCTCATTAATAAAATCCCCCCCAGACTGTCAGGCTGGATCAGTTAACGCTAGACAGGCAGCAAAGAGCTGTGGCTCCGATTCTGCAGGCAGAGTGGGGGGCAGGACAGCAGGCTGCAGACTACAGCCTAACCCCAGCTGCCAGCTAACCCAAAGGCTGCTAGGCCTGGGTGAGGAGAAGCAYGTGCACTGGCTACATAGGAGACACTAGCCAAGGAAGAACAGATGCTAGAAATCACAGACTAATTATGAGAAGACTGAGCATTTAAACCCTGATTATGCAAAACCATCTCCATACTGCCTAGTACAAGGTATATATGGCTACACGCATGCTAAGCCATAGCGTGTGCATTCCCATACAATTCTGAATAGCGAATGGCTGCTCACTTCCCTTTTTCTGAAAGCAGGTACTTTTTCAGAAAGTTGCCTAGATAAGCTTAGCAATTTGCACAACAGTAYGTACTCCTATGAAACAGGAATCTGAGTCCTGAGCAGTTCCTAGATTGTTTTAACAAAAGTCTCCTTACCCCCAAATCAGTGCTACAGTGTTTGCAGGAACAGGATCAATAACAAAAGGCAAATCTGGGTGGGGGGAAGAGGAGGGAGACGCTGAAACTGCCGGCCTTGCCCTTCCCCATCCATCCACCTTATCAGCACATCAGCAGTCTGTCAGCATCATGGCTGTGTCCAGCCCCACTAAGAGTTTTCACCATGGAGATATAATGCAAGCAAAGCTTTACTCTATAGTTAACACCTTCCTCAAGCCTTATTTGTTTGGCCAGACCAAGAAAGGACGCTAATATAAACCAAGTATCATGGGGCAGGAATCCTTTCTGTGTAAGTGAAGTGTACTGCCAAGTCCCTAGTTACCTGCAAAGTTCTTGATTTCTTTTCTCAAACAAGATTATACACTGCCTCGCTGCAGATTACATCACCTTCCTGAACACGCAACAGCAGCATGTGGCACTCCCTCACCCTGCGCTATGCCCAAGCACACGTAGTACTGGAAGAGACTTTAGAAGGAGCAGCCATAGCAATCTCGATCCTCTGGCATGGGGGTGCAGAGCAGGCAGGGGGCAAGGCAGTGCCCATAGCGTTGCTCTGACAGGGATCCGCTCATCTGGGCTACGCGGACGCTGCCTCACCACCCAAGTGCCAGTCCCTCTTACCAGAGAGGGGACACAGGAGCTGGCAATAAGACTCTTCCCCGTCTCCTGCTCAAAGCACGACAGGCTCGCAGCCCGAGGCCAGCTCTTCTCTGCACACCAGCACTGGACTTCATTCTTCACACCTTGCACACTTAGCTGCTTAGACAGCACTGCAGGGGAGAAAGGATAATTTGAAGCTCCACTGCTAATCCTGTGCAAGACTTACCGAAAGGGATCCTTGGGAGCGAAGTAAGCTGGGGCAGACAAGTAACTTCCCATCTTCAACACTGGATAAACCGGCTCAGCCACAAACCTGTCCAACAGCCTCTGAACAGCTCTGTTCTGCCAACATGGCAGCAGCAAGTGCTCATTTCATCTTGCGCTGATTCAGATACCTCATYGCTCTTTGAAGCTGCCCAAGGAATGCCAGGTCTCTCAGCTGCTCGTTCCTTCTCAGATTTTTCCTGGCTCCCATGGCTATAGCCATCTTCTCCTGCACTCAGCAGCCGCTGCACCCTTGGGAAGGATAGAATAACTGCTAACCGGGCTAGTTGGACATGCTTCTGCAATAGTTCCTACGAGCTCTGCTGCCTGCTAACTATTGTCAAGTTTTCCCTTCTCTGGTTCCACCCAAGGGTGGGAGGGAGGAGGAGCCATTGCAGGACAGCGGGTGGCTAAGGAGACTGAATAAGCTCTAATAAGCTCTACTTCACAGGGGTGGAGCTTTGATCCAAGGGGGACTGCATTAATAAGTGCTGAAAGGTAGCAGCTTTTGCCAAAGTAAGAGCCAAGCGCATTAATGTGAAACTACTCTGTGCAGCAGTGGTACGTTCTGATGGAGAAGTCGGGGAAAGCAGAGTCTGGCAAAGACCGCTAGCCAGGTCTCCAAACACACCAAATTAACRTTTTACTACATACCTTCCTAAATCCCACACAGTGAGCTGGGTTATACCACTTTCACGGTGCCTTCAACTTGTTCGCTCATCTTGCAGAAGGTAACTCCACAGTGTGCTTCATCCAAAGAAAAATAACTTTCTTTCCAATACTGTTTTAGCACAGAGACCACTGTGATCATTTAACCCAATCTTCATCTCCTGAGTGAAAGCTGAGAGGTATAAATCAGACCAGACAAGTATTCTCTCCTGCCTGCAGCACACGCAGTTATATTGCTTTGCTAACTCTGAAGCCAAGCGTGATCTCTAGTGGCCTAATCAGCTAAAGCTGTTTGCAAGACATTCAGAAATGCAACAAACATACATTGCTACACTGAGCCCTCCCATTTTTGTACAGTCAGCAGAGCCTGGCATGCCTGAACACAGCCTGAAAAATCATGCTCTGTTCCAGAGGCAAGAGTATTAAAATATGCTTTTGCTGGAGATGCTCATCTCAGCTGGCACATTGTTCAAGGGACGCTTGGGGCTGGGACAAGGAGGCAGCCTTGGCTGCAGCTCTGACAGCTGTTGCTAGCTATTGCAGTAAACAGAAAGCCAGGCAGCCTTTTGGCACCCCCCCTCCTTTTTTTTTTTTTTTTGGCAAGGGCAAGCAGCAGCCACATTTATGGAGAAAAAGAAATCATCATTTTCCCCCATTCAGTATGGTTACTAAGCCTGGCTGTAAAAGCGCAGCGAAACCTAGCGCTGCAGAGCTCGATGCGGTTGTCAGCTCCAGCACGGGTCTAATTCCTTCTGACATTTCACACAGCCCTGCTGGAAGCAGCAGCCCGGTGAGTCTGTGTCTAGGAATGCGCTCTGGTCTCCCACGTCCTCTATACGTCGCACGCCGAAAAGGGGCCAGCGCTCCCAGCGCAGTGCTCCCCCGGCTGCAGCAGCACCCCACGTCGCGTGCGTACCTCCGGCGCATCGCGGAGCCCCTGCCCTGCCCGGCATCACCCACGCGCAAAAGCTGCTCCCCGCAACCCTGCTGCCAGGCGCTGAGCTCCCTCCAAGCGGGAGCCCGCGTGACCTCGTAAATCCCAACTCTTCAGACAAAACCTTTGAAGATCTGATTCGCAGATGCGATAAGCGGCCAGCTAGTCTGTGAATGAAGCCAGCAGATAAAGCCTAACTTCAAAGTAATAAAAACCACCCAGACAGCTAAGCAACTGGGAAGAGATTTTGTTTGAGACTTCCTTAAAGCCAAAGGACACATAGTCAAACCTCTATTCAAACAGGAAACATCTTATCAAAGTAATTTTACTTTTGCAGCACGTCCCAGCAGCAGTCAGTAAAAGTTAGCTTTTCTACACAGAATTCTCTTATGTTACTTCGTGCCTTTTTTATCATCTCCAAGACCTATTTGAGAACATAATAGCCCTGATAAGAGGGCTCTGGAAAAGGTGTTAATCTATTAATTCACTACGTCAAATTCTAGGTCTGGATTCCTGACAGAACGACTGTACTTCAAAAATACAGATAAACAGGTGGCAGAGGACGTGGGGAGAAAAAACTTCTGTATAATTTTACTGATACTATCCTGAGGGTCAAAATATATTGAAGTAAATTTCTTTTTAACCAGCCAAAGTCAGATATCAGCATCTTCTCTCTTGCAAATGCTGACAGCATTTCCACTACAAACATGCAGCCATCATAAGCGGTTACCTTCCTTACTATGACTTTGATTTGTATATCCATTGTTCAGGCTTTCATCTCTGGCAAAAATATACCTGGCAAATAAAGGGAACAAATGGAAAACCCAGACAATGACTTAACAGGAAGTTTATTGCAAATTGAGTCTCAAAATTTCATAGCTTTTACAGTTTTATTCCAGTTTCATGGTGTCCATCAGCATGTCTGCGCACAGATGCATTGCTCAGCATATCTCCAAACCTAAGACCTGCAAATTTATCCTGGCACAGACAGGCAGCTCAGTATGCCTGTGGGACTGGTATAAACTGGGGAAGAGGCATCTGCTTGACGCCTGAAGAGGCTGCAGCAAGTCTTTGTTTCAGCCTGGGTACAATTTGGAGTCATTCCAAATAATTTAATGCAATCCCAGTGCCTCATTGTATTTCCAAGGCACTGACATTAACACGTGTTTTGCTGGTGTTGAAAGACAGAGCCAACTCCTGACATCAGCTGCTGAAATAAATATCATTTCAATATGCCTTCACCTGTGAGTGAGAGTTCTTGCACACAGCTCTTGAGTAAACTAAAATGAACAGTGAAGCTTGGCTCATTTATTTCACTGCATCTTACTTCTAAACACAACCAGAACAGAACCAGAACCTCAGACCAACACAGTAGTGCCTTCTCAGTATCCAATATCACTAAGCACAACATTAAGATGGAGATGTAGTTTTTCTCTCCTCCATACCTGCCTAATGGCTGTAGACGTCATGAATAACTGTAGGCTGGGAGGCAAGTCACGGTAATTCAGCCTGCTGAAACTTCATGATTTACAGAAGCAGTGACTTCTGATAAGTAAAAGCAGCATGGCACCTACTGCAATTAAGAGTGGCACTGAAACCACTGCTTCTTCACTTGCTTCCTAAGTCACTGCTTTTGTCTGTGCAGACCGCAAAACTCCTCAGGGAAGGATCCCGTCTCATTCATGTGGAAAGCCTAGCACATACTGAGCTGTATGAGTAATTCTAATTACATTGGTACAATAATGCTTTGATAACAGTGCCCTAAAGGACAAGCTGCACAAGTCAACTAGAAGAGTTCAGACCAGAATGCCCAACTCCTCCTTAAGGAGTTGTCGCTGATGTGCTGTAGCTGCAAGACTCCTCTGAGGAATGTGGCCACTGCCACCTGCAAAGTGCTTCATTGTCACTTTGGATTTTTAAACTCCTTAAACCCAGTTCATGGTGGTCTGTGTGCAAACATGCTCTTAGCAAGAATTTCTCCCTTAAATCTGATAGCTAGCTGTGGAATTTCAGTAACATTGAAGACACCATTAAAATGGCATTCCCAAGAATCTGCAGGATTAGTGGAGAAAAGCACCAAGCTTTCACTTCTAAGACCCTATCATGAGCTGTTCGTAACTGCCAGAAGCTGGAGAAGACCAGGAAGAAGAGGAGATTCTCACCTTCCTGCTTCTGCAATAATTCAGCTCCCCTTTGTTACAGCCGATATTTCCCTTGCTCTCAAACTCAGCAGTTGTGTGTTCAAACCTGACCGCCTTCATAGTGAAAAGCCAGAGGAAGCTTCGAAGCATCAAAGGTCCCCACATTCCAAATTCAGCTTAGTATATACCTTTGCTTAAGTCTTTATTTGCCAGCTTATGCACATTTCAGTTTCGTATCCTGTCACTACAGATCTATTTGTCCTGTTGTCTGTGGGGAGGAAGCAGCTCTTGGAAAATGAAGGCTTATGCCAAACAGTTTGAACCAACAGAAGTGATCCAAAGTCTAGAAGATACAGCCTATGAAAAAGCAGCTAGAACTAGGGCTTATTTAGTCTAGGGGAGTACATGACTGCTGCTTTCACATATGAAAAGGTTACTTGGAGAATAGAAGGGGAAAAAAAATTGTTTTGGGATGTCCATGGAGAACGTGGCTAGAAGAAAAGGATTTTTATTGCAACAAGGGAGTCTTCTGAAGACAGTAGATAGAAATGTCTAACACTAAGGATAGTTAAGTGCTAGAAGACATAGCCTAAGAGACTGAAAACCTACAGTGATGGGAGACCATTAGATGACCCATGTTAGATAATTTCTGACTTAGGAATGGTCAAAAAACTGGTTATTTCCTTCAGATAGAAGCTGAAGTTTAATAGATATCCTGAGAATCATAGAAAATACATCTGGAAAATACCCTCATAAGTCAACTAGTCCATCCTCCAACCCCAAAACAGATTCAGCTAACTATACATAAGCAATTCCTAACACAAGTTTGCCTAGCTTGTGCCCCCCCCGAAATGTAAACAGAATTAAGGTGCTTCATTAAGTTTTGCTCAGCAAAAAATATTTTTATATTAAACCAAATACGCCATCCCATGGACAAGAACACGTCTCTGCTCTATAAGAAAATCAGTTCATTAGAACTGAGAAATTGCTAGTGGCTCTTCCTATTCAGTAGCTTAGAGGACTGGGCACCCTCTCAGTGCATGGAATATCGAATTCAGTCGCGCTTTCCGAAACGTCGGCAATTCCCACGCTGCAGGGGGGCGCGCAGTGAGCAGGTAGCAGAGGGCTCCGAGGGATCTGCTTTTGACCTTGTTGCACTGGTGAGAGATGGGCGGAAGAAGAATTGTTTCAAGTTCACTTCAGAATACCAGCAGAAGACAGAGCCAGGTCTTCGCACTTTGCCAACACTGTTTCATGTTTTAAGTACTTGTTAAGTGAAGATGGCCGCCTGGTGGTTAGGATACTCTGTGTGCGGTTAACAAATCTCAAAACGGTTGGAACAACATATCAGGAAGTCCAAGCACCTGACTCCAAATGGTCTGTCAGGCAAACTGATTTAACTCTAAGTGATAAGGCAAATTTTATTGCAATTTAAATACATTTCATCTTATTAACTTAGACTTTTTGCATGTGTAAACATTTTCTTAAAAGTTTCAAGACTATATTTAGCTGTATTCAGCATCTTTTACTGGAAAATCAACTTGCAACTTACAATTGCTTAATTATCTAACGTAGCCCCTGATTAAGTATACAATAAATCTTTTATGATAATCAGATACCAAAAGCTTACTTTAAAATCAAACAACTGTTTATATTATTAACTTAGTATCAAGCTACTTCATAATATAATTTAAATAATTCAGAAAGCCAAGACACCATTTCCCCAGGTCAAGCTCCATTGTACATGCATTAAAGACCTGGTGCCTTAAGCAAAAAGGAAATATTTGTCCAAGCTGAATTAACAGTTTCTGGTTACCATCATCTCCAACACTTTAGACCTACTAATCACAAATTTTGGATTCATACAGAATTTCCTGTTCTTCCTTCCCTCTTCCAGAAGAGGGAAGAGGATCATCTTCACTCTGCAGATTCCTGACGATTTTTCAGCTTTTAATAAACTGTTTTGTGGCATAAACTAAATAGTCTGTATTTAAACCTGTACTGTAAAACCACCAGTAACGTATCACCTTCAGGAACTCTGGGTGAAGGATACACTGCCAATAGTTTTTCCTTCATGAGGTGTTTTTTTGTTGTTGTTGTTTTGAGATATTAGCAGCAAGCCTGTGTTGCTTGGCTACTTAAATTAGATTTTATAGACCATAGTAATATACATCCTCTGTTATTTCACAGTTAGGAAGGAACAGCTGTCTTCCTTCCTATAAAGTTCTTAAACACTCTGCTGCAGTAGGAATTCCTACCACCGTTTCCAAAAGTTTTGTTAATCTGGCTCCAAAACAAGCTTGATCCGAATTCATGGTTTTCAAATTATCAAAACTACATTTTTAACAAATGCTATTTCCACAAAATGAAACCACACAGTTATACCTGGCTCTTCTCATCCTGCCCTACTCGGATTCAAATACGCAAAATCCCTATGGAAAGAGTGAATAGTCTTTAACTTCATTTGTCTTTATCTGTGGGGGGAAAAAAAAGCCATGGACATCAAAACACCAAGTGTCAATAAATTGTTCAAACGTATCATTCAAATCAGCACCCTTTATTTTGTGATATGGAAAAAGTAAGTCAGACTGAAAGCAGCAAGAACAGCATGCTCTAGGTCAAAAAGAAAGTTTTCCTTCCAAGAATCCCCTTGGATAAAAGTGATCCAGACCTAGAGAAAAGACACATTACATAAAGCTTTGAACGCTCCACCAAGATAAGGAGAGACAAGTAGCAAGGTAAGTTCCAAACCCAGTGGAACTATGCCAGAGTGAAAAACAACGACCTTTGAGAAAGGATGCTATCACAGCAGAATTCAGTAGAATCTGCAGGCACAAAAGTACATTCAGAGTTAATGCACAACAGACTGTGACAGAAACATCTAAGAAACTTCCTCAGCCAGCTCTAAACCAACAGATTCAAGCCTTGGACCAGCCTGCCAAAGAACAACTTAAAATATCCAAGATACACGAATAGCGATTTGCTTGTCCCTCCAGCCACACCAGAGTAAATACAGGACTCTGGGACAAAGCTTCTGTGCATGCAGTTTGAGGAAGGAGGGAAGTGACAAAAAACTTAAATCCTCAGAGACACGCATGTACGTCAGCTACTGCCAGTGCCAAGCATGATCAGCAGCCCGGCCTGACCAAGAATAAACAGAGCTAACGAGCCTGGAGAGGTGCCAATCAGCATCAGAGAAATTATGTGCCAGGCCAAAGAGTCAGCTAATCCACAGGAAGCCTGTAAAAAACACTCCACAAGAGCTGCCGGAACTAACGGCTACCAGCTGCCAAAGGCTTCCTACCCTTAGAGGGTTTTTAAAGTTTGGCTCTGGGATACTAAGCACAAGACTGCTGCCCAGTATGGCTAGGGGATGACAGAAGAGAAGGGAGAACAGTGGAAACTGGGAATTTGTTTTCATGTACAGTCCTACCCTGAAACTAGGAAAAAGGGAAGGGCAGCTTCCTTTGCTGCAGGTTCTAGTTGTTCATCCAGCATGGCAGCTTACCAGGGTGGTGGAGCTAGTCAAAAGCACAGGGCACAAGAGAAGCAGATGACACCAGCAAATGCAGATAGCTGGTACATATCTCAGAAGGGAGTTGGCATCTTCACTTGTATTAATAAATAAATAAATCAGACTTTCATTTTGCACTATAATCTAGAGCATGTCAGCCTAGACCCTGTACTCAGCCACACAAGCGCTGTTTCCGAAGTTGTCATTAAGGGCAAGATTTCCTTCCAACCCAGCTGTTATCCCACCTCAACAGCCCCAATAGCAAGAAGCACCTAGACATTTGCAAATCAAGACCCACATCAGAAATATCGTCAAAGGCAAGAAAGAAAGACTTACTAACACATGCAAATTTGGGTTTGACTACTGGCAGAATCCAGGGAAGCTCAGCAACAGGATGCCAGTTTGTTAGGGAGAAGACAAGACCAGCATTCAGAGAAGCTGATTCTACATAGCCATACATGAATACTCAAACCAACAGAAACCCACAAGATTGGGATTTGCAGCAATGTAAAGCAGTAATTGTGATGATCAAGAAGTCATTCTAAATAATAGCATTTTCCAAGCAGACAGAGCTAGCATCACTTTGGCAGCCTAATATGCTTTTTTTAAACACCAATAACCATAATCCTCACTTCAGCAATATCATTTATTATTATTTTTTTTTAAACCAGGACAGTAGATTCCTCACTTGGCACATGAAACATTCCTCCAAAGCCACACTTTGGCTTCTTTTCCCCCTCATCTGTTTTGACAATGTCCAAAACATCAGCCTCTCCAGATTCAAGCCAACAGCTGCTCCTACAAAAAAGCCCATAGAGGCTGGAGATACTCAACCCCTCTCCAAATCTAGGCCCCCTCAGAAGCATGGTTCTGGGGCATGAAAACCAGACTGACTATTCACAAGACAGAGCAGAGGCATTAATCCTACTGCCAGGAAGCAGAGCATGTTAGAGACCCCTTCTTGTCCTTGCTGCTAGCAACACTATCGCAAGAGGTTTCTGGCAAGTTTGTATGTCTTAATAGTCTGAAAGGGAGAGAAGGCAAAAAGGCAGATCTCCCTCCATATCAGCAACACCCTGATATCTCTCTTGTACCACATAAGGAAACAGCAACAGGCTATCCAAATTGCCTGGGCATTACTTCGGAATGCAGCTGTAGACAAATATGCAACCCATGGCTTCTGCTACCACCAGTAAATCAGAGCTTTCATTTGTACTTTATCTGTATTCCCGGGTGTGTTGGCGTCAGCATGGCAACACTTTGCCAGACAGTTTCAGACTGCTATTAGAATGGAAAATCAGTTCCAAAGTGCTACTGCCAGCACTGAAGTACGGCTGCAAACAGGAGAGCGCAACTGTTCTGCAAGAGGCTCCAGAACAGGTTAGAGACAGAGATGACAGCAAGATATTGTCACTAGCCTAACTCCCTGTTAACGTTGGTACTTCATCCACTAGGTTCCTAGCTAGTTTATTAACACAAGGAGAGTTTAATGGGCTAAAGTTTTACCCACCGAAAGCAGGAACTATGCCAAGCTTCATTAACAGTCCTGTAGATGCGCTGACCAGCAGCAATGCTGTCCCCACATCCTAGGCATCTCCAGACCTCTTCACCTGTATGCAGGAATAAGGTGAGTTAGAGTAACCATTTTACATTGAAGGAAGCAAGGATTCCTGCATCCTGACAAAGAACATCCTTAAATTATGTAACTGACATCAAAGCCCTCACGCACAGAAAGTTAAGCCAATACCAGCCACTCTGTAACCCCAGAGACAGAAGTTTCTAAATTGAACATCTAATATACTTTTTTTTTTCCTCTCCTTCATATCCCACACCACCATCAGCTTCCTCATTCTCTGCGGAAAAAAGCAATATTATTTTTCACAAGGCCAGGAAGCCAAGCTACTGTTTCCCCCATGCCACTGACTCAGCACATAACATTTGCACTCATTTGTATAATTAACTGGATTTCCCAGAACAGAAATAAAGGAAAGGCAAACTTTATTCAGTAGAGAACAACTTGACTACCAGGAAGGAATTACACACTTGAATAGATATTCCAGTAGAGACTGTACAACGAACACCAGACTGGAGCCAGATGCTAGTGGCCTATTATCCCTTCAGAAAAAGCTGCGAATAGTCAAAGAACTATAATAGCTTCTGCTAGAAGTGCCAGAAAGCCCCTGAGACAGCTCGTTCTTTAGAGGCATACAAGCTAGAAAAACTGTATGAAGATTCTTGCACAAAGAGCATTTGGCACAAAGATTAATGCTATCCCAAATCCAAACAGATACGCATACTATCTTAAAGGAAGATTCCAGGATCTGGATGGGCATGAGATGGTGCAAGGAATATGTTATACAGCTGCTTGGCAGGTCTCAAACCTGTTTCTTCCTGCTACCAGAAGTTTACTTGCAGTAAGGTTGCATAAAGGAAAAAAAAGCATGCTTAGAGAAGGAAAACCACTAACCACAGACTTCCAGTTTCCAAAGAACAGAAAAACTCAGCAGTCACTCAATTACCCCTTCTTTCTAAAGCATACATTAAAGGAGACAGTTTTTCTCTGGGATCAATTGCAAGTATCAAATATTTGCAGCTGGGTGAGCTGCACGCTTGCAAGCAGTAAGCTGTCAGATGCACTCAGCTGCCTTCTGTAACTTCACCCTGTAACTTATACAGATAGCTCTTAAATGGACCAAATCCTTTTCAACCATTTCCCTACAGTTACTGCCTCTGTAAGGTCACATAAAACAGGGGGAACACCTGCCTATTAGTCATTTGTGAAATGAACTTCAGATCAGCCATTATAGAATCTACAGGCTAGAAACCACCCGGGATATGCAAGTCCAGCACAGGAAAAGCCACCACTACTTCCAGGGTTACGCTTTTCACTTACTGCCCAGACTCCGAACGGCCAAGTCAAGACTAAACAGGTTCAAATGGCTACTCCAAACAGAGCCCAGCTAACTTTTACTCTCCAGAAATGACTCAGCTGCAGCAGAAGCAGCCAGTTGTATGATGCTAGAGAAGAAAGCTGCAGAAGGTCAACAGGTTAGTGTTTATAAAGTCAGTCTCAGTTTCACAGGGAAGACAACTTCTCTATCTCATAGTCTCTCTTTAGCTTCATGGTTTAAACTGAGAGAATGTCACCATCTCCAACAGATGCAATTCAAGACACACAACCCCTAGATTATGGGCCATCAGAAAAATAGTATTAAAAAAAAAAAAAAAGACAAATTTAGTGCACCAGTAGCATCAGTATTGCTAAGAACTCTGGGACTAGTTAATAAAAGCCCCTGTGACAGCAATCAAAAAAGCGGCATTCAGTACGTATTGTGACACAGTAGTTATGATTACTGCAGTGTGGATGGGTGAAGCATCTCCTTGAAACACCAGGGCAAACAGCCTGGGAGAGTTTAAAACAAATAGAGCAGGGAACCAAAACAGAAGAACAAGAGGAGGAAAAAGCCTGGATTTAGTGATTAAAATAAGAGCTAAATATTCAGCATAGACTATGTAGAGGTGCTCAAGGCAAAGTACATTCCCCTTGCTCACCTATAGCTTTCTAAACATTAACAGATATTGAGGCCAAGTTCCTTGAAGTTACACAAAACAGAAGTCATTAGACTTCTATGCATTCTCACCCCACCGTGTGGGTCAGTTGCAACATTTAAAAATAACTAAGCTGGAGATGTCCTCATACATTTTCACAGGTGACTGTTTCAGAGACAAGACTTATTGCTCAACCCCAAACAAGCACCACCCTTGTCAGGCAATGAGCAGTACCCATAAAGGTCTCTACACAGGCTATACTGTTAGATAGGATTCATTCAGATGTGACATTTGGCATAAGTTGCTACTTCATTTCCCAAGAAAGCTTCAGCTCAATACCTGGAAACACTTCTGCCCCCTCCTGCTATCTGGAACAGAGCGAATCTCAGCTGAGCTGGGATCACCACCACTGGATGAGAGGTAGGAGACACTTGCAAAAAGCTTGCACTACTTCACATGTGCCTCTGTAAAGTGAAATGCTTTTCAGTGCACTACAACAGGCTTAGAAGTGAAAGCCATATCCACATATGCCCATGACATAACGGATAGGGAGCAGGAGCACTCCTCTCCCGGTAATGTGGCACAAGTCCTAGAAGTCAGCTGAACTACTTCTGGGATTCCTGCCATTCTGCAAGCCAAGTAAGTCTGCAAATCAGACATCCGTCAGCTCCATGCCCCCAGAAAAGAGAACCTGTTTCAAGAAATTTAAAGGCTAATTATTACACTACTGATGACTAAAAGCAACAGATATTCATCCACAAGGATCATACAGCTTTACAAATTAGCTTCAAAAACCCTGTGCACTAGTCACCTTACTTTCAGCTGCAGCGCTGAAAGTTTAACTGTATCCASTAAGGCTGATTATCCCACAAAAGGAAATGAATAACGCTATATCCAACTGAAATTGCTTAGGTATCCAGGAGAAGYGAGGGAAATGAAAAAAAACAGCAGGAAATAGCGCAAAGGAAAAGCAAACAGACATAATCAATATAACAGGTCTGTCCAGTCCCCCAGGACGGGAGGAATGCTACGGACAGACAGCGGCAAACCAGTACAAGGAGCGAGACCTCACTCAGCAGCGAGCGCCGGCGGGAGCGCCGGGCCGCAGCGCCAGACCTCCGCCGCAGAGGCGAGACCGGCAGGTCTCCAACGACGGCTGCGGGGAGGAATCACAACCAGGAAACAAAAATCGCCTCTCCGCGGCAGAACGAGGCCGAGCAGCCCGCCGCTCCCGGCGCAGGAAACCCCGGCGGAGGCCCGCTCCCGCTCCGCGCCCGCTCCCCGAGCCCGGGCCCCGCACGGCCTCCCCCGAGGCTCCCGACGCGTGGCAGCGAGGGAGGCACCCGCCGGCCCGGCCCGGCCCGGCCCGCGGGCCCCACG
>NW_020450530.1:1468129-1482871 GCF_003343035.1 Apteryx rowi
GGCGCGCGCCCGCCCCGCGGAGGCGCCGCGACGGGGCCCCGCCGGAGCAGGGCGGCGCGGCGGAGCACGGAGAAAGGCCCGAGGCGCTCAGGTCAATGTAAAACCATTTTTTTTATTCTAAATCACTTTCACAACAGTGAAAATTAGTGAACAGGAATGGTGACGCACTAACCGAGCCGTTAGGGGCTGTGTGCGGCCTGAATACAAGGGGGGAAGTGGTATAATACAAAAGCACACCGAGGAAAAGGTAAGAACAAAAGCATTAACACTTTCAGACTATTTCATTCTTGCATTGCCTGGGAGAGAAGGACTCTCGGTCATGTTTCTGCAGCCACCTCAGTCTAAAGCCCTTGCGTCAACAGATGGCAAAACCCCCCAAACCATTACAATTCTGTATTTTAAAACATAAGTGTTAGTTAGATCTCGTTTAATACCTCTTCTGAGCCTACGACAGTTGCTTTTCCGTCCTCTTTGGAGGAAAAGGCTTTAAAGGGATACCCTGCTCCCTCCGGCAGCAGCCCCTCGGCACCAAGGGAGGGGAGAACCGTGCCCTGTACGACCGCCTGAGCTTTCCCTCGCCGGCGGCAGGTGGTGCTGCCTGCTCACGAAGGCAAGTCAAAGCTGCGACGGTTTTTGCAAACGACGGCCGGTTGCCTGTAAGAATGCAGTAAATTGCCTTTCTCCTAGAAAGGGCCCTACTTACCGAGTTACGCACTTGAGAAGAAGCAGGTGTAGAAGAAGTTAAGCTTCTCAAAAGTGCCACACGACAAAAGTTGAAGCATCGCTTCAGCTATTTATAGTTGAGTGATATATTCTGCCAGATTATCATCATCAAGTCAGGTATAAATTTGACTGGATGTGACAAAACACTGCAGAAGGTTTGCAAAATTATTCTTGCCGGATGGAATTTTGGAGGCGGGAAGTTAAAACTCAGTCATCCTCTGACAGGCTGATACTAGAAGTGAACAGTTTATAATTACAGAAGTAGCTTCTACAATAATTAATCAAGGTGCCCTGCCCAGGAACCTCATCCATATACATGAGAAAAAGCCTAACTATTGAAAGAAAGCTTCTATGAGTTGATTTGTTTTGTCAACTGTTCATCTACTGCCAAGGAAGTCACAATATTCATTTTGTAGGAAATCATTATGACTATCAGTGATCTGAATCAAAATGATCTAAAAACAATAAAAGAAAAAAAAAAACCCTTTTGGAATTGCCTAGTCAGAAGAAAAATCAAAACTGTTCGTCTTGCTAGGGAATCCCTCTTATCTGCTGTTCTGAAGGAATCTACTCAAATACATCAGGAGTACATTTTAAAGCTGTATACCCAACAGGATTCCAAAAAGGCTACAGTCTTGTGTGCTCACCTTCTGAAACATTTTTCCCTCAGCACAGAAATGGTTGTAGTTTCCTCCAGTATTTCCAATGAATATCTTTGGTAGATATTGCAATGACTCTTGCACTATAGCCATTCTGTTGTGGCATAGCGCAGCTGTACGCACCTGTAGAGAGAAACTCTTCCAAATGCTCCCTACTGTGGCTAGCAAAGGTAGGATTTCATTTCCCCTCCTGTATGATTTTACAGTATGACAAGTTTAACTTCAAAATTCACTTTAAAATGTCCCTCATTCCTCTCCCCCAAAAAGTTGATCTCAGATCTGTTAATAGGATTTTATTTGGAGTACATGATCTTGCTTAATGTCTCACAGCCTTGGGAAAAAGAAACGTAGCTACAGTGACAAGGTTGTGAGGGGATTATCCATGAGTGCAGCCACAGACTGCCATGTAGAACCAAGGAAGACAACACTGTTTTGTCAGTGGGGAACTGAGCTGGGTGAGGCAGACAGGTGTGTCGTACTGTTCGGCAACCCCACCCAGCTCCACGACGAGAGCATCTTCCAGTGTCTGGCTCCAACAAATGCAGGCTTTAAGAAAATGCAGCATAAATTTGTATCCTTTCTTATAACAGCCACTGGAACTGCTTCAGCAGAGAGTTTTCCATCACTCCATCAAATAACAGCAAGAAAAGAAACCAGTCTCCAAAGCTGGTTCCATTTGCATCAAAAGTCACGCCCAAGGAGTCTCAGCAGTGCTGCAGATGACTTCCTGAAGAAGGCTGGATGTTGATGTGAAGACATTAAACAACATCTGCAGCTCCAGCTGATCCATCGTGGTTGCCAAACATGAGATACTGATCACACTGCAGAACTTTGCTTACCTGCCCAGCCTACCTTGGGGCAACTGTCTTTCAYGTAAACCTGTTGTAACTGATTGGCACAGGATTTCAAAGCAGCACTCCTTTTAGAAGTGGAGCTCAAAGCTAGGCCCATGGTTTGTGGCAGGAACCTGTTGTACAAGATAGCTGAGCTGAAATACGCTTTTAAACCAATGTTTAATTTCCAACTCTGGTGCAAAATGCAAGATTCCTCATTGTGCTGTGGTACCACCAATTTCTGGAACCTGTGATTAGCTATGGAACCAGACACCAAGAGGTTTAAAATGGGAAGGGGATGCAGTTTGTAACTGTTTCACAGGCCTTGCTGGCCATGAATATACAGGATAATGGAAAAGATTTATGCAATCAACAGCCAGAACATTATCACCAGAGCCACAAACAGGAAGAGGCGGGATAGGAACTGTTCATCCACATATTGAGGAGTCCCTGGAACAGCTGGAAAACAGGAAGTAAAAAAAACAGTTCAGCTCTTTCCACTTCTCCAGAATATTGTATATTCAGCATATAGCACATTCATAAGTTGAAAAATATGCAAGAAATCCACGTGCGGAAAAACTGTTGCTGTCAAGGTTTCCTACCCTTGGGTTGCCTAGCCGTGCCAGAAGGTCAGAAGGAGGAGCAGCATCAGCTCCTCAAAGCAAAACTGGCAGTAGGCCTGCTCGTGACTAACAGGAGCAGGCAGCTCCAAGTGCTAAAGTCCGGACAAATCTGTTCAGAGTACTCCTGGGGACAAAGCTGAGCTAAGTTCATTGTTGCCAGGTGTTTCCATCCTGAGGAACTTTACAGCCTCTACCTCAGCCTTCCTTCCCTCTCAAGGTGAAACACTTCTCTGCATACGCAAATGGTAATAGAGTCAAAGCTGTGCGTCTAGCCTTGTCCGAGAGAACTAATGGAAAGCACACAAGCTCTGGACGGGCCTTTCTGGAACTGCTGTATTGAGTCCACAGATGAAGAGCAGATAAAAGCGCTGGTTAAACGATGGCTGTTACATCAGCCTACATTTACATACTCCTCAGTTCAGGCACACCCCACACAATTTTTCAGTGCAAAGCAAAATATAGCTAATAGGCAAGTTCATTTGGCCCAAGGACAACACAGGTCCTTTTCAACACACATGTGAATGAGCTTCTGTTTTTTTCCTCATAATTCCTAGGCCAAAACGCAACGTATCCTCAGCCTATATTACACAGTGAAGTAGATTTACCAGGTGGAATCTTTCACACAGGAAGTCCAGAAAAGGTTGGGCAGTAGGTTTTCTTGTTCAAAACAGGCAGATTCAGTTTTTCTACAGTGCTGATGGGGAGGAGTGTTTCTGGGGATTACCAAACAATTTTTAGAGGTTGAGGCCACTATTTGAAGTAACTGAACTGGTTTTTCTTAATTAAAAAAAAAAAAGTTAAATTATTTCACCAGAAAGTTACTTCTTGTGGAATACAGATGATTGTGTAGGAGATAAATTTCTGAGAAAGAAAAGGAGCAGTCTTTGCTTTCATTATTTTTATGAGACAGAGCACCAGTTTAATTTTTTCCTTCTAATGTTTTAGAAAATAGTCCTTTCCTGCTGTTTTCAAAATACGGAAATTTCAAAAATACCTCCACACACCTTTACCAACTCCTTTCTAATTTTAGAAACTAAAATTCAACTTGGCTGTTTGTTTGTTTTTCTCCTCTGAGGGGAGTTTGCTGGATTACCAGAGGAGAAATGTAAACTGAAGAGGAGAAGTGAATGTCACTATCCCGCTCCAGTTCTGCTGTCCTYTTAACAGGGCCTTCAGCAAAATACAGGGAAGTGACAAACTTTCTTCTTATGTATTCTCTTACAAAAGCTGTAACACACAGACTGTGTTCTCTACTGGGTGTTTTCCCTAATCCCATGTCTCTATATACAACACTGAGTTACTTCACCATTCAGAAAATTTTGTCATTTAGCAGACTGTTTGTTTAAAAATTACAAATAAGTTTGTAAAACATTTGTTTATGATAGGACTCTCCTAGAAGGTAGGATGCACAGTACCTGGAGGAGGTCGCCCATCATTTATGTTGAACGCTGTGGCGAATATACCAAAGGGAAACGCCCCAATTCCGAATGACATTTGGAAGCCACCATCGCCAAACCCAAAGCCCTGGAATCCCTGYAGAGAACAAAGCAACAGAAGATAAAAAAGGTTACAAATCATTTAAAACATGCTTCAAAATATTTTGCAAAACTGCAAACAAACATTCCCTCTTGATGGCTTTCCTAAGACTGAAGGAGTGGCATGCTGTCTGACAGCTTCCAGTTTGCCACGCTATTGTTACCTACCTCCCTACTTCTCCTGGTTATGAAATGTTTCACACAGTAGCAACTTTCCCAGAGCAACCCAAAAATTTGAAAAAAAGAAAACCAGGAACTGCAGTTCTTGCTTGAAGGCCACAAATTAGCAAAAACATTTTCTAATTTCTCAACCTAAAAACAGCATATATCTGACAACATATCAAAATCAACATTACCAATACTATTTAGAACATTTAAATACTGCAATTCTGTATTAATAGCTATTAGCCATATATATCTAAAACAAAGGTATTGTGAAAAAATAACCTATATTCATTTTTCTGATATACATGCATCACTTAAACATTCAGTAAAGGGATAAATTGCCAAGGGATGCATGGAGCATTATAGGGAAGAACAATAAAAAAAAAAAAAAAAAAAAAGTCCGGGAACCTGTAATTGAGTTGGCATATAAAGTCATCTGGGGCAGGAATGCAAGACAGGACCAAAGAAAGGAAGGGTTACAATGCAACAACACTGACCCGGGGGGGTCCAGAGCAAAATTCCTTGTCAAGTCAAAAGATAAGTCATCTGCATTAAGATGAATTGCAACATATAAAAGCAGTGGACTGTTGAAGAACCAGCTGTATATAAATCTTAAGCAGTGGTGTCATCTTTAACTCATCTTTTACTTTGGAGAGCTCAGTGTCTGTGTCCTCTAATACAGCAAACTGCCCTCTTGTTTCAGAATTATACCAGTGATATCAATTATCAAAAACACTCTGGTCTGTCACCTCTCAATAATGGGAGGGACAAAGATGAATTTCACTGATAYAATTCAAGCCAGATATTTCTGTGTTGATCCTTGATTTGAGGAGTTAGTCTTGACTATGACTCTTCTCAACTGCTCTGACATTAACTCTCTATCAGGGACAGCAAAGCACTTGGCATAGCAGGTCCTGCGTTTGTTGGAAACAGGAAGGACAGCATCACTACTGCTATGTCTTCATACCAGATTCCTCTGACTTATCGCAGCACCTGCTAAAAGGTTCAACCAAGGTGCAGTAGCTGATTTAATAAGAAGGCAACTCCCTGGAGAGAGAGAAGGAGTAAGCTCCCAATCTATTCAATGCAAAAATGTTCCTTAATCACACCCAGCAGGGTTGTTTGCATGAAGCGTGAGGCACACGAATGCTCTCTGAGGACCCTGGCCTGAATTACACGGAAATACGCAATTGTTTCATCAGGTCATGCTCACTGTCACTGTGCTAGAAAACACCATGGGGTCTCACCTAGTGGCTCTCCCACATGTCTGTTTATCATGCGTGAGCTGTTGTTTATATTCACTGTGTATAATCTCAACAAAAACACAGATCCCGCTTCAATGGATGGATCCAACAGATAAATCTACATTCCTTTCAAGCAATGCCATGGTACAGTAATATCCCATAGAGAGATGCTAGAAGTGGTTGTCAGCACCAAAATAGGTATATTCACACAAGGATTACACATTTCCAAGCCATCACCATTTGACAAAAGTATATTTCCACAGAGAATTTGCAAAGCAAAGTGTTTCTTATATTTATCTACGGAGAATAATCAAGTATGAAGAACGGCATTTCCAGTGATGCCACACAGGGTTGTTTTGTGAAGCATGATTGAAGTTGACTCATTCTTTGGGATGCTAAGCAGTACTATAGGAAGGGAGTTTTCCTGCCACACAGCAGCTATCAGTTATTCATGAACAACTTACTGGTGATGAGCAAGAAACAGTAAGTACAGGATCATCACACGCATTATGCCCTCCAAGACAAATAAATACCACCATCGATAAAAGCAACTTATCTGCTCCAGTTTGTTTTTTCACTTACCCCTCTGTTCTCTGGTTCAGGTCTCTGACCTTGGGGTCGTGGTGGAGTTTTCTCTCTGCAGGAAATTCTGGAGTTAGCTCAAGTGCAAGGATAATCACATGATAATAGTATCTGTCATAGCTTGGCTAATAAGGCAGAACAAACATGGAGCAATCTCTCGCAGGGCCATGCTGCAGCAGAGCTGCAGGTAGTGTGAGAAGGTGCACCCACCAGCTACGTGAACCCTCAGGATCGCATCCCTGAATTAAGATTTTGCACTTTTGCATAACAAAGTCTCAYGGCAAATGCCAGAAACTGAGGACCAATAATGAAGTCTGAACTCTTTATACAGCTGCTCCAATCAGATAACATTAATTGCAACCTACCACTTGTAGCTGATAATTAACACCCAATTCAAATTCAAATAAATTGCCAGATGGACAAGAAATAAGATGTACAAACCCAGGCCCTGCAAAAGCCAGAAATATTTGGCAGAAATGTCAGTTCTATCCAACTTCTGACAACATGATATTTCACACTGTGAATATAACAATCTAGAAGTTTCATCTTGAGAGTTGGTAGTTTTCACACAAACTTGGTGGTTGTATTTGGGTTCCTTACCTGGGGTCCTGTTGCCCAGTGCTGCCTCTTCCATACAGAGGAATAACTTTATCTCGACTGATTCCTGCTTTGCATACAGGACACACTTGCCTGTTTGGCCTGGTCTCTAGCCACTGAAAGAAAGGAAATGAAAACAAAACAAATAAAGGACCACGAGAACAATACCTTGCAAACCTCTTCTTGCAGCCAAGTAGAGAGACTTTGCCAATTTCTCAGAAAGCCACAGAGCAAAACATCTTACTAAATGCCAAGTACTCTCCAAAATGTTGGCATTTTGGCTACTGTTCTGCTATGATCCATCTGCTGATGTGTACACATTCAGAACCGCGCTGAAAATATATGAGAAAATACACAGCAGCAACAGCCCGACACAGGCCAAAGGCTAGAGTAGCCTCCTTTCATCTTTCTTTTCTATGATGCTACTACAATGTACAACCCTACACATGCAAAAAGAAGTACATTCAACCTTTAGCCTACAAACTAAAGCCCTGTCAATTGTCTATATAAACTCTCCTATCAAAACGGGGAATAGTCAGTGGTTAAGACACTGAAAAGTGAGAGGGAGGTGGAACAGTATCTAAGTTTCACTGAAAGAATAAATTGCAAGTTGTTGCACGTGAAGTTGCATTTGCACATTGTGGTTGCCCTGGAGAGAAAGACGCACATTTGAAAAAAGGGGAATGTTCCAGCTTTTGACAGAATACTCTAGAGAACCAACGGCTTTATCGTGTAACAGAAGCTGATGAAAGACAAAGTAAAAGGTAACCTGTCTTACCTGGTGTAAACAAGGCCAACTGTGAGCATTCCCAGGACAATTTGTTCACAAAGCAGAAAAAGAGGGGAAAATAAAATTAGTTACTGAGAATTTGATCTGACAAATGTATAAAGTGTACCAAGGATAGCACAGCTTAGGGACACCAAAATCCTGGAATCCCGTCAGGCCAGTTCCGTAACCTCCCATTAAAACAATTTTTGAAAGCACAGCCCAAGCCTGATCTCCGCTGGTCTTTTCAGGTTATGCAATCTAAGTAAGTTGCTAATGGGATTCTCTCCATATCACCTTTGACTGCTGTGTCCTCATCCCTACCAAAGGCCCAAATAGAGGCTTAATTCATCTTACTGTGTTTACTGCACAGATTTTCTCTTCCGATTCCATGAAAAGATATCCCTGAGCTAAGATGCAAATTAGAAAAATGACAGCAATGAGACTTCAGAATCTTAACAGAAGTCATGTGAGAGATGTATAGCAAAAACATTGGCCACATTCATAMAATCATGGATTAATTCAGGTTGGAAGGGACCTACGGAGGTCTCTAGTCAAGCCCCCTCCCTGCTCAAAGCAGGGTCAGGTATATGATCAAACCAGGTTGCCCAGGGCACAGAAATCCCCATTTTACAATGCTACTCTTAATATTAAATTCATATGGCAACTTAAAAATGGTCAAAGACAAACAAGCAAGCTACAAAGTAAAACTGCTAAGCAGCCATCTGCTTTCAGAGTGGTCTTTACAACACTATTCAAACAAGATACAGGCTTAAAGGTCCATTCTTCAAAATCCTTTTGTGACATTAGCCATTGCAATAATTTTATCTTCAGGTATCATCAACAAGTGATTCCCCATCTTCTAAAATAAAAACCTGGACCTTCAGGTGTTATATACATTATCATAAAAGAGAACTCTTCCTTTTATTAATAAGCATAGATTAGCCTACTATGTAAAACAAAACAATGTCAATCCTCATTAGCTTTTTGAGCATCGAAAAGGTATATTCTAGACCAATCTGCCCAAATAAGAAATGCTACATGCTTACTGTATTTGTGCAACATTCCCAAGTCAGATCAAAGAACTGAACGGCTAGTATTACAACCGCAATACCATGGGAAAAGAGAAATAGCCCACAAGAAAAAGCATGTTCTCTAAAATTTTTTTTATGGTTTCAAAAGAAAAAAAGAGCAAGCTTATAGTAAGTATGAGAAATGCAGTTTGGCCTCCAGAACCTAATTTCAGATTTAGTTTTAGATATGCACAGGCTAGAAGGGAATTTAGGTCTGAACAAGATATCTATGCTAGACCAGAAAGCACAAATAAGATAACAC
The DNA here is from genome assembly GCF_003343035.1 of Apteryx rowi. Classification (NCBI taxonomy): domain Eukaryota; kingdom Metazoa; phylum Chordata; class Aves; order Apterygiformes; family Apterygidae; genus Apteryx; species Apteryx rowi. The sequence goes on from NW_020450530.1 coordinate 1,477,192, forward strand.
ACTTAGCCAAGCATTATCAATGAACACTGAACTTTCCAGGGGTTCTTGCTTGTTTGTCTGTTCTTACAAAATTAGAAAGTATAAAAAAATTAAGATGCAAGAAAAATGTTCCCTGGACCGTGTACATATTTAACAGAGAAAAACAGTTTAGGAACAAAAAAATAAGCTGCACCCAAACCAAAGCCAAGGGCCTTCTTCAGTTTTAACAATAAAACAGACTTCTATTTGATATTTAACATTGTAAAAATCATAGGCTTTTGGGTGATCAGAGACACACGAGCTGTAGCAGATGTTCTGGTTTATCTGTGGGGACTTGAGTACTTACCAGAAGAGATGTCCACACAGGCTGATAACTGCATCCTTGGCAGTGTCTAAACAGATGTTACACTCGAAAGTGCTGTCCTGATTAGTACTGTCCCCAGCACCGTTGCTGCTACTGCTGCCACTGGTCCCTCCAGTGCTGGAGTTCTCCGTTGATGTAGAAGTCGTGGGCCCTTTGCTTGCCATCCTCAGGAGCTGCCCAGACACAAGGTCAAAAAAATTCTCCTATTGGAATCCTAGCAGCAACAAAAGGAAAAACACTTTATTAGTATTATAATGTCCACATAAATAAAAGAAGCATTTGAATCCTATTAATGATGGCTTCTGTTTAACACAGCCAAGAGGGATCTTTTTTTAGAAACTAAGCTACTTTGGCGTCCTGTAGTATGACCTGGCTGACCATGTGACCTGTATTTCAAAGTTACTGGTCAGCAGTCTACACCCACAGCCAAAACAAAGCCATCCTATTTTCTCATAAATGCAATTTTCTGTGAGAAAAAAAAATCAGCTCACCTAATCCTRTGTGCTCTTCCAAAAATTCAGTGCAAACCATAACTCTCTAAGTGCAGTCTGAAATAGGATTTAATCATAAAGCGATTCATGGAAAGAAGCTTATTTTCAGATTCAAATTGGGTAGACTGACTCAAGGCATATATTTAAGTTCAATGATCATTAGTTTGGATTATCATGAATGATAATCATGGAAAGCAAAAGTGGCTTTGTACTTGATTTGTCTCATCAGCCACATCTTGCTCCTATCACAGCCGTGGGTTGACAGGATTATCAAACATTTCTAACACTTTCAAACTATCAAATATTTTAAATAATTCTAGTAGTGATGCAGAAGTCCTAAGAATCTCACTTTAATATGCTGCTGACATGCTTTCAGCTCTCATTAACATCATCATATCTATCAAAGAACACCATTTATTTTATTTCAGTAAAAACAACCTCTCCAGTCTATTTTCTAGATGCAAATTCCAGAGCACCTAAAGGTCTGAGACACATCACAGGACACCTGTATTTCCAGAAACACACATTTTTACCAGTAAAAGATTTTTAATCCAAGAACTAAGAGAATTTCAGCAATGACAGAAAATAACCAAAACAAAAACATTTGAAAACTTCCACTGTGCTTTTCACGAAACTCTGACGTCCTGCTGCTGCTGCAGGGGTATGAATACCTAGATAAGGCTGTGAGAGAGGAACAGGTGACTATCTCAACCTTTTGCAAGTGCACAAACAGTTAAGCATTTGAAAAAGGCCATCTGAACCTTTCAGAAGCTAGTTTCTTTGTGAACTTACCCCACAAGCGCTAGCACAGGCTTCCTTAGTGTCCCCTCTTTGCAGCAGTGCTGAAGCACAGGTGCAGAGCAGCAAAACAAAATCTCTGTATCTCTAGCTGTTACTGTCAACAGCTCTTTTCATACAATTCAATGCCACTGCTGCAGTGTCAAGAAAGCATCGCAGTCAARCCTCAAGAAGGTATTGCATCAATGACACTAAATTACAGCTAGCGAGAAGAGGAAATTTATTTTTGCAGAGTTTTTTCACTGAGTTACATCATTTTGCACAGTGTCCCAGAAGGGCAGCTTGGTAGTCACAGATACTGTGCTTTAACACACGTTGCTTTCAGCACTGCTGACTCTTAGCATTTCACACTATGACTTCATTTACACTCATCAGCAAAACAGTTCACTGTACATTTAAAATTAAAATTCATGTTAGTTCCAGGCAGATGGAAGTGCTGCCAGCCCACAAACTACACACTAAAGACACTTGGAGTTTTCACACATCCTTACTACCAGAATCTGTAGTATCAGCAGCCTATCTTGCTCAGTATTTTAATGCTTCAAAACCTACCAACTTCAGACCTATATACATTTACTGAGAATGAAAATCAACATCAAGAAAGCCTCCCTTAAACTAAGGAAATCAATACATTCTCAAAAAAACACTAGCATCATTTTCTGGAATGGACATATAAGAGGTCTGGCTATTATATCTTGCCATAAAACATATGCAAAAACATGTAGAGGAAGCAAATAAATGAGCTCTTCTGTCCCTAAAACCAATGAGGAAAACAGGATCTCCTTTTCTCCAAATTAAATTCCATATATTTAATACTCAAAACTTAGAGAGCTAAGTTCATCAAAAAGCTAAAATTTGTATCTTCATAAACACCTGCTTTAAAAGCCTCAGCTTACAGTAAATGTGAAAAATAAATAAATCATCAAGTGTATGAAGAGGGATGACACAAAAATCCATAGGAAAATCATTAATGCAATGGAATAAAGATGGCTGAGACAGAAGAAAGATCAAAATAATATAACATGACAGGCACTGGAAATACCCTCCTAGAGGGTCACTCCTTACTCAGTACCAGGATCCTCTTCTAGTTCTTTCTCCATATACTGTTTGACCCTGATGCACCAATCAGATTTAACCAACTTAAAATATCAAAAATGGATCAAAGCACAACAATAAAAATAACCAAGCAGCAATCTTACTCTGAAAAACCTTCTCAATCCTTTGCTTTTGCCTGTGGAATATTGTTTAATATAACTAAGTCTATAACAGGCCCTGTAGGGGTCTGTTCATCTGCAAAGCACGCTGTGCACATACGATGAAGCAAGCATGAAACAGCATCCGATGACTAAAAGGTGCATTTGATAATTGTACATTGCATCACTCACGAGCTTAGCCTGTGAATCCTAAGGTAGGTAAGGTAGGTAAGGTTCAACCACAAATTCAATTTGTCCGAGTGTAGAACAAGTTCAAAATTGTAGAAATGTCACTTGAACTACTTTAAACTCAGAGACAAAACTTTTGAAAGAGCAGCAAACCAGGCCAAACGGAGCCCAGTTTCTGTTTGATCTAAAGATCAGAAGAACAGAAGACTGTGAGTGCACTGGGACACACCGTGACTTTGGGGGTTAAGTAAACAGAACGTAGAGAGGACTGACTGGACAGACGCCAGGCCAGGTTTGCTAAACCCCTGTCCTTCAGATCAGCTCTTCAAATCCAAGTGTGATGAGTAGCAAACAAAACAAGTGAAAGGATATAAAAGTCAGGTGAGATCTAATGACAAGCATGCAAAGATTTTCCTTCTTTCCTGCACTTCTTTGTTCTCTAGACATTTCTAGGAAAAGAATATCTTCACACTTGAAAGCCATCTATATCTGCTGTTTGTTTCATTTAAATCATGACCTCCTATGATATCCCAACAGACTGCTCTGAAAAATGGCTAGATCACTGACAATTACCATCCAGAGAATCAAGAGCGGCAACAGATGAAGCGGTCTCCCTAAATAAAGCATGCTGGAAAGGACGGAGGGTGAAGAAGGCATGGCAGAGAATACGTATGCCTAGGGATCCAGCATGCATCCCACTGGGTTGTCCAAAGAAAAAGTACGGCTGATAGAGCTGGCACACCTGGACCTCTGAGAAGCAGACAGCACACTGGGACCTGAAAGCTGCATCACAGCTGCGAGCACAGGTGGAGCATGAAAGAAGCAAGTGTGGGAAATTGGTAAGGACTGTGTATTAATACAAGTCTCACTAACAGACAGTGAGAAAGAAATTTGAGTAAGTATTTTAAAATTAAAAAAAACCCAAACACCTATAGATCCAGTAGGAGAAACTGCACAACAGGAATATGCAAGCCAAATAGATACTGTAAAAGATCATATTTCTTAACACAGCAAATGAAAAATTGCTACATTTGCCAAAGTACACTGACCTGGCTCTAAAAAACAAGAGAAACTTTTCAAGACAGACTGGAACAGCTTCCACCGTAAGTTAAAGCATGCAAAAAAATCCATTGGAAACACAGCAAGTGAACAGTAATTCAACCTGAGAGAGACAGAGAGAGAATATAAATTAAAAGCTGATGTTGCTACGTGAGAAACAATTGTAGAATATACGTTCATAGCACTGAAACATCAGAATGTTTGAAAAATTTACTTTTTAATGTTCCTTCATGAGCATTAAAAAAAAAATCCCAGCAAGGATATAGGACTCTGGCTAGTTTATTCATAAAACATAAATTTTATTTCTCTTCGCAATGTCTAATATATAACAATGAAATAAAAAGAACAGCATTGGGGGATTAAAAATTCTACTAGAAAGACAGACTTCAATATTTCTTTTGCCAATGGGACGTATGTTATCTGAGATGACTCAGTTTGAAACAATCTAGATCTAGTTTGTTTCTGATATAAGTTCTGATTTAGTTTCTGAACTTCTTTCTGTTGAAATGTGAAGAAAGATTTGTTAGGCTATTTTTCTTTTCTTATCACTACTGTGACAATGTGATTTTCAGATGCGGATATGACAAATTWAAAAAAAAGAGTATTAGCATTAGAAAATCTATCCAAATCTAAGAATATCACCAAGATTTTATATAAATGTTCCTAATCATAAGTCTAAGAAAAATCTGACACTTAAACTATTAGAGCTGTCTGGACTTCAAGTAAGAAAATCGTTGACAGTGCCTAGAAGAAAGTACATTTATTTCTTGATAGTAATTTTAAGATAGATATTCATAATACGTGACTGAAGTCCTACTGTTAATTATTAAACGTGTATTTATCTCACTACCTTTTTATTCCATTCTGCCTCTCAAACACGTTATATTTTAACTCCTCCAAACCCTTTCCTGGGAGTACACCTTTGCACTGCCTGGGCGCTCTGTGGCACCGTGCACCTGCTTTTCGGGATTACGGAAAGCGCTCCCAGCCAACGCGCCCGCCTGCCAGCTCCACCTGGCAAACGCATCCCTTCTGCTGGCGGGGCAACGCGCCCTTTCTCGGCCCCATTTCGTTGACCCGGATTCTGCGACGCGTCCGAGCTACGGTCGCTGCCTTCAGGACGCGAGGTTTGCTCGGGGCCCGCTCGGGGACTCGCCGCACCCCGCGAACGCGCGGCGCTCTTACAAGCTCTCGGAAAAGCAGGGGATTAAAATCATTCTTTTTCTTTGAACGGCTCCATCAAACCTGTATTACCGACTCAAAGGAGACATGTTATCCTCCCACCTCATGAAATGCAAAGGAGAAGAGAAATCTGATATAACCAGTTGGGTAATATCGCCTGAACGTTTTCCTGGTTCGGGCTGTTATGCAAAACGTTTGTTAGAATTAAATGCCCTTAAAGTGGGCTAACCAGGTTGGCACCGAAACATAAAATAAAATAAAGTAAAATAAAATATAAAATAAAGCAAAGCTAGGATGCGGTTCGAGCAGAGGCGGCTCCCCGGAGCAGGGACCAACGCGCGGCAGCGGCTCAGGCCGCGGGGCCGCCCCGGCTCCAGGCCCCTCCGCGGGCCGCGGCGGCCGCTGCGCTTCCCGGCAGCGCTCCG
>NW_020450530.1:1483321-1513270 GCF_003343035.1 Apteryx rowi
CGGGGCACCCGAGCGCCGTGGCCCCTCCGCAGCCCGAAAAGCAGCAGTTACCGCCGCAGGCACCGCGCCGCGCCGCGGAGTAGAGCCAGGGCTCGGTGACCGCTTTAACGTCTCGTCTATGTTTATGCTATGTTATGTTATTTTATTTTATTTTATTTGTGTTTTAAGTCTCTGTAGCGACGTATTTACAGTATCCCCGCTCCTCCTCTAGGGAGTGTTTTCTTTTTAAAATAGAACAGGTCCAGAGACAGGCCACGAATAAGACGAATGGTGGATGAATGGAAAGGGTTATGCGCAGGAAGATGGTGAAAATGCCCRTCTTGTTTACAGACAAGGTTAATAGGAGGGGACAGGTTTGTTTAAATAGTAGGTCAGATGGAGAATGTACACGGGACATTCAGATTTGCTCTCGTTGTCAAAGAATAATTAAATTAAATGGCAATAATAAATGATTGCAAGGGAATGCTTTATTGAAGCCAAGAAATTACTGACTTTCAAAAAGCTGTATATCACGTGTGTAACAGGGACATATATATGTATTTTTCTCTTTTCTAATGGTGATATGTATATCATTCTTCAGCGTGGCTGGTAGCCACTAACTGATTAGAGTTAGAAAAAGTTTGTTGTACTGTGGTTGCCAGTTCATTCTCATGGTGTATTAGTGCACACTGGTTTCTTCACTTCTTAAGGATTAACTCACAAGACTGACAAACATAACGTTGGCATTTAAGTACACACAAAGCCAAAGCGACAAAGCAGTCACACACACATCAGGAATCCAAACCCTTTAACCTCACACCAGTATTTTTCTCATCAATTCTTTCTGTTTTATCCTGTTACTTGTATTTTCAGCCCACTGTTATTTTCATTCAGTATCAAACCACATTTGAGAACACTCTTCCTTGAAGTTTCCATGCTGAAAGAGCTCCTGTCTGTCAGTGGCCTTTTGCCCTTGTTTAACAAAAAGAGCCTTTTCCAAGACCGTCTGTTCACTTCACTTCTCAGTTTCCAGTACCACACCAGAAAGATGGGAAATCATATAGCTATTGCTGGTAGGTGATAGGCTTTCCTCTTTTTTTTTTCTCTCTCTTTCTTTTCCTTCTGTATTGTAACTCTGAAAACTGCCATATGTCAGGGACCAGGCCTGTAAGCACACTGCAGTTTGCCTGTCCGCTTGAGTAAAACATACTTTGAAGCATCTGGTGTTTGTCATCTGCAAAGGTAAATAGCCGAGCTAAAATGCTGYCGCAATCTGTTACGGAAACGCCGACGCCTTGGGAGGACCCGGCCGGGAAGAGCGCCGTGGGCCGCGGGAGCGACGCGCGGCGGCCGGGCGGGCTGGGCAGCGCGGCTCCCGGCGGGGCTCGGGGTCCGCCGACCTGAACCGTGAGTACTACAGCCCCCAGCGTGCCCCGCGGCAGGACCGCAGCCCCCAGCGTGCCTCGCGGCCGGCGCCGGGCGGCAGCACTACAGCCCCCAGCGTGCCTCGCGGCCGGCGTGGTCTCAAGATGGCGGCGCCCAGGGGCGGCTCGGGCCTGGACACGGGCTTGGACTCGGACAGCAGTCAGGCGGCGGCGGCGGCGGCGGCGGCGGCGCGGGCGGGGCCGCCTGGCGGTGAGGGGCGGCGGCAGCCGGGCTCTGCCCTCCCGCCTGTTAGGGCCGCGGCCCCCGCGCAGCGTCCCCTGCCCCGGGGTGCGGGGGGCCGGGCCGGGCCGTTTCGGGGGCGCTGCCGCCCGCCGGGGCGAGGGGCCGCCCCCGGGTGCCGCTGGGCCCTGGGGAGTTTCCTCCCCCCCCCTCCCCCGAGCTGTTTCCCCCTGAAGTCTCGTGGTGCGAAATCACAGCCGCTGGCGGCGGGAGGAAAGCTGGTGTGGCCCAGACGTTTCTAACTCGCGTTTGCTCTCTTTCTTTGTCAGGCGGTTTTAGAAAGGACCCTTTGCCGTCGGCTCGGCCTAGCCTAAGGTATTTTTGCTTCTGGTTTCAAAAGCCTGTTTCAGTGAAGAAAAATCTAACCCAGGAGTGTATCTGTGCTACCTGCCGCTAACGCCTCGGGATGCTTCCTACCGAGAGGCGTCGTTGTCTCTCCAAAACTGGCCCAGCTGTAACCTGGGATGGTGCTTAAACCAGGAGCTGACAGCTCTTCTTTAAGTGCACTTCTCATGCCTCTAGCGGCAGGGCCATGTAGAGGTTGAAAGCTATTACTGCTCTCAGCTACAGCCTTAGTTCAGACTGTCAGGAACCTACCAACTTTGCAAGGGCCCTATGTAGGAGTTCGTACAATGATACATGATGAAATTTCTATTTCTTTTAGAAACAGAGAGTTATATGTAGAAAGACAAATTCAAAAAAGGTTATAGTTGCAAAGCCAAACACTTATCAGCTGGGAAAGCAATGAAGGTGATGTTGTTCTACACAGGTTTGCAACATTCTTGTAGACTCAGTGTCTAAGACTTTCTGCCCAGCAACTTAAAATCCTCTCTCCCAGGACAGGTGTTGCATGAATTGTGGCATCTGTGCAATGTACCCCAAAGCTGTTTTCTTCAGGAACCACCTGCAAGCGAAGGGATGTCCTGACATCATTGGTTTGCTTTTGTTGGCTCTTTCAGTGAGAAAATCACCCAATTATTAACCATCCTGGAGATGGCTAAATAGCATTCAGCTCTTTCTTGGGCGCTGAACTGATGCTGCTGAGCTATTTTGCACCTTTTTTAGCAGTCTTCCCTATCAACTAAGTAGGAATTGGTTACTAGAGGCTTGGAGATTTTACGGTTGCTTATCTCCTGGGTGGGTGAGAGCAGCAGATCCTATTGGCCTTGAAAAACATAATCATTGTTCTTATTTTAAACAGACGCAAGGTGAACGGTCACGATGAGGATGGAAATGAGCTACAGACCACACCAGAGTTCAGAGCACATGTCGCAAAGAAACTGGGAGCAATGCTAGACGGGTATTGGCACACGATGTTAAAAGGCTTATTCTGGGGGTAAAGTAACACTGATGCTTCTGCATTCTAAAAATGGGAAATTAAAGATTTGAGTGCAATGTGGATATGAAGGAGAAATTGTTTCTTTTCTTGTCCCCTTCATTCCTGTATCTGCTGCAAGCTTCCACTCTCTGTGAACTGACCTGGCCCATGTGCTGTGCTCCTCTGGTACGGACCTCCCGTGCAGTACAGCCTGTCTCCCTTTGCCTCTGTGGTGAACATGTGGGGAGGAAAAAGCAGAATTTAAGTGCCTTAGCACTTTCACCACTTAAAAGCCGGCATGAGAATCTTTCATTTATTCTTACAATCTAAAACATTACCTGATTCAGGCTTGTGCTGGCAGCATGCTGTGTTCAGAAGCTGCATCTGACTGTGGGCTACTGCTGTCTTTATTGTGTAAATATGGCTCTGAGAACTAGAATTCGTGGTGCTCAGAGTTGGCTTTTTGAAACGTTGCTTGCAAATCATTCTTGTGGCGTGTGGTGGTGAGGGGTGAAGGCATGGTCTGCTCTGAAAGCGGGAAAATGAAACAACTTCACTAGGAAAAAGTAAGAAACTATGTAACATCTCCCTGCAGTCTTGTTTCCTAGAAGTATCCAACCTTAGCTCRGTTTGGCTGCACAAACCTATCTGACTGTGGTTTTCTGCTTAGTTTTATCACTGTCTTGAAGGATTCATCAGGACCCTCACAAACTTCTGCGCAAGAGTCTGACTCTGGAGATGATGGTGAGTTCTAGTCGCAGCCATTGTGGCTCTCTTCTGACATTGTTAGTTAAATGATAAGTGATGTGGATCCTGTCCAGTGCCAGTTTTACACACAACTAATTAAAGAGCACTCGCAGTAGAAGAATATGTGCTAATACCACTAAGGACTGGCATGTGGATGTTGTGATCTCTGTGSCTGAACTGGTTCCTCTCGGATTTTTAGTCCCAAATAATTGCTGTCTAGCACTCTAGCAATAGGAAGGTTAACAGCAGCGAGGCCTCCTGGAGAGGTTGCTATTGATTGCTTTCACCTCTATATCATATTTTGGCTAAAATTCTCTTTATGCCTTTTGCATATTTTAGGCTTTCGCCTCTTCTCCTCCTCTGTCCCGGGAGATTCTGGAAAATCGGAGCCTTGCCCTCCAGCAAGGAGGAGGCAGCCGTCTAGCTCCAGGTGAGGTGCTGTCAGCTGCTTTGCTCCTGCAGTACTACTGTTCCACCTCCCGTTTCAGAGGCAGCTGGAACACTCCCATGGGAATAGAAAGCTGAAGAGCTTGAGAAGCATGTTTTTATGACTCTTATATTTAACTTTAGCAGKTTTTTTTTTCTTTTTAATGCTGGAGRACTAGAAACATTTATGAGAAATGTTCTTCCCCCTCTTAGCATGTGTAAAGAACACAGCTCTCAAACGTGTTAAATGATAACTGGAGTATGTGTTGGAGTCCCAGAGTCACGGGGTGTTTTGACCGGGTGTTGATCAGGTGTTCTGATGTTAATTACTCTGCTGTCTGTGCTTTGGGTGAATTCAAGGCAAATTGTAACACAGTTCCYTTCCCTTTTGTCACCTTTCCAGTGACCTGGACAGTGACGAAGAATGGCAAAGGTACCAGGAGGCTGCTGTGTCAGCTGCAGACATTCTGAAGCAAAGTGCTTTTCCTGCGCTGTCCCAAGATCCCAGCCAGGATCTGAATCACGGTTGTGYAGAGCCCAGCAAGAAGAAAAAGAAGAAAAAGAAAATCAGGGGAGAGAACAAGATTAAAGACAAAATAGTAGACATGGCAGAGTGTGACCAGATCAGGAAAGATTTGCGGTGTTTGGTGTCTACAAATGGACAGGACGAGAGGCAGGACAGAAATAATACAGAGACAACACTGTTGCCAGAAATAGCGAGGAAGAAGAAAAAGAAGAAGAAGAAAGGAGAATGAAGATTTTGCTCTGCAAACRGCAGATGATTGTGATAGTTTCTTTTCAACGTCCTTCATCTAACAAAGAAAAAGTTGCTGCAGATGAGGGAAAATTAACTGGCAGAGCTTCAGTTTTAAAAGCTCGGTGGCCTGAGGTTCTTATTAAATGAATTCCTTTGTTGTTGGCATCCCTTGAGGAAGGGAACATGGTTCTTCCATYACAGCAGTTATATGTGCTGCTGCTTATGCAGACCTAGTGCTAAAGGATTAAATACTGCGCATGGACTTACGTGGCAAAGGGATATAATCAGAGCTGCACCTCTCCTGGTGTGTTCCTTCCCTTGGGCAAACCAAATCTTGTGTCCTGGAGAAAGTATGTGATGGGTTGAGTTTGATTTATGCAAACAGGTGATCAACTCCTTTTTCTCCTTGCCTCCCGCTRGATGCCTGGGAGGAAAAACCCCAGCCTGTGGGAGAGGCTCATTTGTCAAAAGCATCCTGGCAGGTGTCAGGGCCTACTTATTTTTTCTATGATCATCATAACAATCTGTTGTTGAAACCTGCCGTGTTATTAATCCCTCAGTAATCGGCACCTCTCCAGGGCCCCTGCATGTAACAGCTAAACAAAGAGTGTACAGTGAGCCTGTTTCTGGGTTCTTATAAACAGGTAGTTCTGTTCAAGTTGTCTCCTTTGAAATTTATTTTCATTTACAGTGTCTTCCGTGGCATTTGTTGTTATTAAATTCTGCTACACTTTTAGTCTTATTTAACGTGGCAGATTTTGTACAACAGTGGATCTCTTGCTCTGTTCAGTTGGCTCCCCCACAAGAGATAAAGATGGCTTAAGTTGACTCCTTATTTGCTTCGTGATCTATGTTATAAAATTGCCACAAGGAGGACTTAAATCAGCTTTCAAAGTCACTGTGGTTCAGTTCTTATTTTGATGAGTTTGGTCTGTCTACGTCTCTGAAATAGGGTTGGTTTTGGTTCTTAGTCCATTTATAGAGACCAAACCTTCAGCTCCAGTGTTTCAGGAAACAGCCTGTTATTTGGATATATATTCTTCTTCTGTTCTTAAGGTTGTTTGGTCTCAATAGCTCTAACTCGTTGGCCCCCCTCAGGAGACTTGAAAGCCAGATTAGAGGAGCCAAAATAGAGAACTGTTGCTCTTTGAGCATGGGAAAAAAACAGATGTTTTATTTGCTACTAATAGATCCTTGTTGTTTTTCGCTCAAGACAGCACTGCTGGCATCTGGAAATGGAAAGGCTAAACAGAAAACTGGCTTGTAAACTAACTGAACATGCCAACAAAAATTACTTATGGCCAGCTGAAACTTCAGTATAGTGAAGCTAGCACATGGGTTCTCTGGATTCCTTAAACCTTGGTTTTTATTTGTTCTTTAAAGAGTATAAATGCCTATTGATCTAAATATTATTTTTGACTTGTTTTATGATTATTATTTTTATACTGACTGGAAGGTAAAGGTATTCGCAAGTAATGCGCATAGGAGGTTAGGGACCAATTCTAGGGTGAGATTGCACAGAGACTCTAGTTACCGAAATTGGTCTCTGATGGTTGATGGTATCTAGAGGAAGCTCTTATCAATATGAACTGTAATTGACGTCTGTAACTTTGAAAACTCCAGATATGATAACTTACGAGTTYGCTATTAGGCTTTTTTTTAATTCTTCCTTAACCTTAATCTTAACCTTTTAAGTCTTGAGCATGTTCTAGTCTTGAGGATTTTTGTCCTTCTTGTGGGCAAAAGAATAACTCTGTTTCTGTCGCAATGACAAAAATATGTTACTGGGGCTGCTTTCAYGTCTGGCTACTGACACATCAGTGATGTGAAGGCTGAGAGTAAATAGCAAAGAGAGGAATAATTAGAAGAGGAATTATGTAAGTAGATCCTTAGGGCAGAAAACCTTCACTTAGTGCAAATAAGGCKTTTAGACCCCAGGGAAATTATTTGCATGGTAGAATCTAGCCTGCAGGGAAACTGAGAATCCCACTGTAAAATCCATCCAAGCTGAGATCTCTATAGAGGATAACCTAGGGAACTATTGATCTTYGTGGAGCATGGGAAAGCCCCAGCCATCGCGCAGTGTCAAGGACCTGTGGGGAGTGCTGTCCCCTGGGTCATTCAGCAGGATGCAGGAGATGAGAATCCACAGAATTAATGCAGAAAACGGAAATTTCCGTACTGCTCTTAAATTTTAATTTCTGCATTTAAAACAAAGCAGAGCTATATCAAAAATAACCAAGCCATTTCCACTAGGAGAGCATGATTTTTAAAGCAGGTCGTTTTGAACTGACAAGTTGAAAATGTTTGGGTTTCTGGTTTGGGTTTTTTCTAGTTAAGTAATGGAGCTGTAGCTTGTATTGAGTGATCCCGTACTGACAGGGTTGTGCCAAGCCATTCCTGAATCTGTCCCTTGGCGGGTTTAGTTACGAAGCCGGGAGTCAGGTTCTCCTACTCTCGCCTCTGAGAAAGTGTTATTTCTCGACGTTGCCGTTGGTGCTGCGTTACGGCAGAGGAGGTGAGCGTTTTGGAGACGGTGTCGCGTCTTTGGCAGCTTGGCTTTGCTCTTTCCTGCGTGGTGTGGCTGGCGCTGGCAGGTTCGTGCGGGCCCAGCCTGGCGAAGGGGCTGAGCAGAATGAAAATCCCACCCGCGCCCTGGCGTCTTTGCCGTATTGCGGTCAGATCCCTTTCCTGAGGGGATTCCTTCCTTAGCAGCCACAAGGGTTTCTAGCCTTTCTAGGCTGGCTGCTGGGGTTTGGGTGGGTTGGTTTGGTTTCGGGGGGCGAGGGGGTGGCAGTGGGTTCTAGCAGTGCCGGCAWTGTCTCTGGGGCTCCTGCCCTGTGCCTGGGACACCTTCTGCCGTGGAGGCAGCTGAGCGAGGGGTTCGTGTGAGGCGTAGGGGCTGCGGGGCTGCCGAGCGCAGCCTCTCCTGCCCGCTGAAGGCGGCGGTGGCAGTGACGGCAAACGCAGTCGGAGTCGCTCCTGACAGCTTGGTCGCAGCAGTCGCCCTCGAGCTGGTTGCCTTGGTTACTGAGTGGAAGATGCCATCTGCGTGGAGATGAAGGTCTCGATGACATTGTGAGTGGACGGCAGCAGCTGACTGTGGCTGTTGGTGGCGTCGGAGCTCTGGTACAGCACGAGGCTGCTGGAGGACACTGTCAAAGGCACAGGCAGAAGTTAAAAGCAAATTCTCACCGCAGCCCCCTCCTCATGTGCATGCACACTCGTGTTTCCAGCGTGCCCTCAATCTCTCGGCCTAGGAGTGTAGCCCTTTCCCTGTTTTGTGTGCCATTGTGAACCTAGGTTAGGTCCAAAGCTAGCCTGAAAGCACCGTGGGAGGTGACCTTCAGGGAGCTTAGCTTTGTGAGTCTAGTTGATGGTTACTGTCCTAGTTAATGTCTTCTCTTAGCGCTGGAAAGCTCCAGCCTGAGTCTGTACGTGAAGGAGTCTTGGGCTTTTCGGCTCAAACTGCCTGCCGCTCTGGCAGTGTGTGGACCCTGATCTTGTTGATACCTTTAAGGTTATTCTCCTCTATAAATTCTGTAGAGGGGTCCCATTTCCACAGTCCTGCCTCACACAGTCTGTGCAGACAGTTCCCTGCTATAAACTGTCCTCTAAATCTTTTTTCCCTTGTACCAGCTTTCCAACACCCCCCCCCCCCCCCGGACCCTGGTGGAACCCTTTCGGAGAACGGTAGGCCCTGGTTCCTGTTTTCGGGGGGGGCGTTACGGTGCTGGCAGGAGGAGCTGGGCAATACGCGGTTTAAAATAATAGCGGCTGCTGCCCTTACCAGCAGGGCTCGAGGTGAGGCGAGGGCCTGGCTGAAGGTGCTGGATGGTTGTGTCCTGGTTCTGTAAATGTATCGTTGGCGCCTGTGACACTGGCGTATGGATCCCAGACTCTGTGTGCGTTTCCGAGTCAGATGTAAACGCCTAGAGAAAGGAAAGTTAACAGCGCCTGGTTTCGAYGTCCCTTTTTATAGGCACAAGAGACAAGTACTGGGAAGAGTAAGCAGGTGCTGTTTCCAAGGAGATTAAATCCTCCTTGATGATGGAGTGAAGAGCTTGCTCTAATGCCTCCAGTATTGCAGCTGGTACCAGCAAGGTGAGGAGATGGGAAGGACTGTCCTGCTGCCGTGGCATAGACCACGCACCCAAAAACTCTCAAACACAGGCAAGGAGCTACCTGCAGACTGGTGCGGTTCTAAGGTGGGGGAACAAAGGCATGTGCTAAAGGCTGTTACCTGTTTAGTTGGTGTCAGGTTAGTCAGGGCGCTGAGATTGGCAGTATCTGTTATCACCATGGTTTGTGGTAAGAGGCCTGTATGTGTGTATTGGGCCACTTCGGACTTGGGGCCGTAGAGAGCTGTGCATGAAAGAAAACAAGATCATGTGGATGCTGGAGCTTTGCATGAGAAGTTGTTTGGCTGAGTTGTTCTCCTCATGTGTGTGGACCTGCTGTCTGTCTCCAAAACAGTGGGAGTGGAGGGACAGGGAGATGAATGCAAGAGAAAAATAATTTCATAATTAGGACAACAATAATGGAAGGGGGAAACGGAGTGCTGCGAGCCCAMGGACCCAGCAAACGCTCCAGAACGAGCTATTTTTGGTTAGAGCAAACGCGTTCGTGCTCTTACCGTGAGGGTTCTGTATCTGGGCCATGGTAGCCATGAAGGGGCTCTGGTTGATGTGGCTCTGGACCTGCTGCATGAGGGGCTGCTGGTAGGACGGGTGCAGCTGCTGGGAGAACTGGACGGGCTGCAGGGTGGTGAGGCTGCTCCCCATGCTGTTTATCACCGGTACACTCTGGGGCTGCGTCGAGGCCAGGCCTGAAAACCAAAGACCAGTGACATGCTGAGACCTTTTTTTGGTACTGTTGCACGCTGTGGGAGGAGTGTGGCTGCTCTGCAACGGGRCGTCTGAAATGGTCAGCGTGGCTGGTCTGTCGTGGCAGGGCGAGTTCAGTTGCTGCTTTCCAGGAGCTTCTCTTGTGTTCTCCGTGATTTTAATGTGAAAATGAAGCGGGAGCATGCAAAATGGATAATGCAGGCAGGAACCACAAAAACGCCTCTGCCTGCCAGCGTGGGTTCCTGTGGTGCCGCCTCCTGTACCAGCACAGATCATCACCCTGCGCTTTACCAATAACCTGATGTAAACTTCCATGGGGAGGCCTCGCTCGGAAGTAAAGCTGGGGTTTCATTTCACTGTCCAGTTCATTCTTTTATTCCTTTTTTTTAACGAAGTTGTTGGCAACAGAGAGATCGGTGCTATAGCTGCCCAGCCACTTGGAACCGAGTTTGAGCTCTTTTTGCTTAGGCTGCCGAATTATGGAATTTGGACCAGTGAGAAGGAGGTAGAAGGTTTTATGCATTGCTGCCCGTGTCCCACAACTGTCCAGACCCCATTCCTGTAAATCAGCGAGTCTGTACAGCACTGAGATACTGTTAACACTGTGTGGAAATTTCCAATTTTTTTTGTTTGCACAGAATTAGAATCCATATCATAACAATCCTGGGTGTAAATGAGGAAATGGAAATAGTTCACAGCTGTCACCGTGGAACAAAACAGGACCTCTTTCTTCCTGGGAAGAAAGTGTAGGAAGAGTGTAGTTTTGTTTTCTTTTATCTAATGACATGCACTTTGGCAATAGAATAGTCCGGGAATGAAAAGAAGTCTCATACAAGCCCAGAAAAGCTGCCAAAGTGAAAAATGTATTAAAAAAAAAAAAAAAAAAAAGGACAAACTAATTACTGCTGCAGGTTCCAAAGGAATATGCTGCTCCTTGCAGGAGGTAGAACAGGGCGTTTTATCTTTCAAGCGATATGAACATGCTTCAATTTTCATAGTTTTGAGAGAGTATTACATTGACATTACATTTATGCTTGGGACGATGGAAACGAGCACAGCAGCAGAACAAAGCAGTGGCATGGGAATAGACTGCAGAAGGTCCCTTGCTCTCAAGACTTGGGTTTCTGTGTAACTTAATTCTGCCATGAGTAAGGAACTTCTGTCCCTTAATCCCATGAATGCTTGTCAGTAGTGCTGCTGAAGGTCCTTAGTCTTGGTGGCTGATTTCCCCAGCTCCGTATCCTTGCCAGCTCGGCGCTTTTGCCTCTGGAAGCGAGGCAGGTGATTCTAACGATCACGCGTGCATCTGAATCCCGATAGGCAGAGTCATCGCGGAGAACATAAGCAGCCAAATAAGCGACTCACCTATCACCAGCGTGGAGGCACCTGTGTTGGTGAACGCTGGCGCGAGCGACGGGGTCTCRCCGGCTCCGATCGCCATCACGCCGGGCAGCGATGCCATGATGAGGTTCTGCGTCTGCTGGCTCAGTGCGTGAGGGTTTTGCTCCAGGCTGTGCAAGGCCGTCAGGGTGCTGACGGGAGGGAGAGTTCCTCCGGGAGCCGAGATCTGTGTGAAGGGAGGGAGGCCCGTGAACACGTCATCTGCAGCACCGTGTCTACGGCAGGTCCCACAGCCGTGATAAACTTCCTTCTCCCCCTCTCGCCTGCCCCGGCCCCTTGCTAGCTAGAAAGGCTTTGCGTTTGCTTATGTGCAGTTTCTGTTTTTTCACGCTCCTCAGTTAACTGGTAAAGGTCAGCTGTTGAAAAACTAAGAGTAAACCATTGCTCTGTTTTAATTCCTCACATCCAGAAGCTCGCAAGGGCTGCACAGACAGGAATGGGGTTACTGCGTTCCCTATGGGGAAGGCTGGTCCTCTGCTAATTACCTAAGTGTAGCTGTGGAGTTCAGCACAGAATCCACGAGTTCCTCTTTTCCTACTCACTTTTTCTCTGAGAAATGCCCRTGATTTCCCTTCCTCTCAGCAAGTGTCTCTTAGTGGCCAGTGAGTTTTCAGGCTGAGATTTTAAAGGAGCTGCTGAAATGTTTCCTTCTATCCTTCTTCCCCCCCGTATGTTCTTCAGGCCGTGCTAAGTGGCAGCTGCCTGCTTTTAGGAAAGAAGCGCATCTATTGGATAGAGCAGGACGGTCCTAGACTTGGGTGGCTTGCTGATTCTGTCTGTGTCCTTGAATTGCTGAGAAACTTAATAACTTGACTGTTTCCTCGCCCTCTAACATGAACTCCATAGCCTGTGTCTATGCTGTAATGGGGTTTTGAGTTTRCAAAGCCCTTTCAAGATTCATAGTTTAAAAAAAAAAATTACAGAAGCACAAAGTAGCATTCTAATAATCTGGCTGATAGAGACAGTTCAGTGCTTTCTATTATACCCTTTTTCTCCCCAAAGGCAACAAGCTGTAGGGACTTTTTAGTAAGACTAAGCAGCAACAGGCTAAACAGTGGCACAGATCACCTTGATATCAATTTTAGAAGACAGCTCTAAAAGACGACTTTCAGTGCCTYGTGAAAGACTTCTGTTCTTCGGGGAGAGACCAGAAAACCAGCAAAGCAAGTGGGTGACTGTACAGGTTTAAATCATACTCTTTCACAGTGAACTTAACTTTGCCTCATGCCAATATGCACTAATGCAAACGTCTTCCAACAGATTCCCTGCAAGCAAGGGAAGGTGTGCAAACCAAAAATGATCAGTTGCATAATTAGCAGGGAAGCATTAGAACTATGTGGAAAGAAGTTTCCTTAAGGAAAAACTCAAAAGAAAGTCTGCTTTGAGAAGGTAGGTGGCTACAGTCCAGATATCCAGACATGTCCCCCTTGCAGGTGCTGCTTACAGGCTGTTGGGCTTAATTTTATAGA
The DNA here is from genome assembly GCF_003343035.1 of Apteryx rowi. Classification (NCBI taxonomy): domain Eukaryota; kingdom Metazoa; phylum Chordata; class Aves; order Apterygiformes; family Apterygidae; genus Apteryx; species Apteryx rowi. Next base: position 1,495,931 of record NW_020450530.1, read on the forward strand.
TAGGATAAATGTAAGTAACTAGTCTCTGATCTGTTGATCCCACTGGAGTCTGATCAATTATCTTGAGATGTATAGAGAATGAGAGCTGGAGATGATGAGAATCTCACCGGGGAAGGAGGGGAGAGAAAAAGGCCTTCTGGGAGGAAGGAAATAATGTCATATCTTGAGCTCTGTTTTCTCAGAATAGAGTGTTTTTGTTAGTCTAAAGGAAATGGCTGTACTTTCTGTTTTCATGCCCTAACGCCCACCCTCACCAGGAGTGTGAAGGTCACAGGTACCCTGAGACTGCCCATATTATATGGGCAGTGTGAAGCTGACTGTGTAATGTTGCTGCAAGAAGGTTGTTTTTAAGAGTATTCTAGGAAATGCCATTTTGAATGGTGCGTATTGTGACCATAGGCAGAGGATCTGACATCCTGTAGTCACCAGTACATCAGTATATATCACTCACCAGCTTAGTATCTGTGCTCAGTAGGTTCTGGCTGGGCTCCAGTCCAGGGGGAGAAACCTGATGCAGGATGGTTTGGGTGGTCACCATGGAGCTGTTCCCATGGTGGTTGCTGCTGGAGGACTCTGCCTCGGTGGCTGGCTGCTGGTTGTACCTCACTCCTGAGTCATAACAGGATGGAACGGGGTGTCAACAATGAGGAACCGAGACATTTTGACAAGTGCTAAATTCAGTTTCCTTTGCAGTTGCTTGTCTTTGGTGTTCAGAGCAAAGAGACGAGGTGGGTGACAGAGGAACCGTGAGAACAGGCGTTCCCACCACTGTGCCCTGGGTTTCCTCTGTAACTTGGCCAAACTGCTTCCTCAAGTCCTGACTCAGGTATGGTTGTGTGCACTGCAGGAGGTGAGCTGGACTGGCCAGAAACCTCCCTGGATGTGGGTGTAGAGAGGAGCGAGCCTCAGTAAGATCGTCTCTTCCCAGCATGACATCAGTTACCAGCCCTGGCCTAGGGAGCTGGCAGAGCTCTTGTTCCTGGGTTAGGGAGTGACCTTTCCTGAAGCCTGAAAATTCAGTCGTGGAGTCTGATGCTGCTGATGTGGTAGAGGCACACGTGTGAAAGGMTATAGAATTAACTTGTGATGGCAGCCCAGCAGATGACCCCTTGAAAAGGGGTTGCTGCCTGCCAGCCGTGAGGGAGGAGCAGACTGTGAAAGAGTAAGTGAGGAGACAGCTCAAAGTTTTGTTACTGAACTTAGTGTCACCTTTGCTTTTCTAGCCACCCTCCTGTCCTCGCCCAGAGACATGGTCTCTTTGTCACCCATACTCTTTCCTTGTATCAAATCTGCCTTTTCTGTCTGTARAGCCACCTCATAAAGGGGTGGACTTGGGAGATGGTTTTGATGACTGAGCTCTGGCAAGTTTTGTTTTTCCACCAGATCTCCCCCTGGTTGTTTCTTACCGTGGACTTTGCTGGGTGAGAGAGCAGACGGTGGCTGGAGGGAGGAAGAGCTGTGAGGAGTTAGAGGGGGAGCAGAGGTGGGCTGGGGCCCGCTGAAGGTGTCCATAGCCAGCTTGTGCCGGAAAGCCTCCTCCTTCCTGCGATTGGCAAACCAGTTGTAAACTCTCACCTCCGTCACCAGGTTTGAGCCCAGCCCCTGGGCCTGGGATGGGGAAACACCTCTCTGAATGCACTCTGCTCTGTGGGGGAAAACACGAAAAGAGTCTTGCTGAGCCGGATTCAAAGACGTGGAGTTAAGTGGGCAGCCCCAAAATGCCTGTGGCCAGACACACTGTAAAGGGCCTGCCGGAAAGAGCAAGACATGGGGCGTTTCTGCATCCTTTGTGAACAGTGAGTGCTCAGTAGTGGCATTACATTCGAGGCTGGCTGGTGGCAGTGGTGACATCCACTGCTGTGCCATTAGCTTGCCTCTCAYGAGCGCTAGCAAACAGCAAGGACCCAGAGAGGCCCTGCTCTGCCCTTCTCCCTCAAAGCCAGAGACCCAGCTTCACCTGTTGCACTCCTCCACCAGTGCCTCTCTCTCTTCTTTGCTGGGATTTTTCTGTCTCTCGTAGGCTTGGAACAGGATCTGTTGTGAGGCAGGACCCCACTTAAAGCGGTTTCTTCTTCCCTTCTTGGTGGGCAGGTCATCTCCCATGGGCTCCTCTGTCAAGATACCCTGGCCAGCGTGTGTGAATTCTGAGGGCAGAAAGGGACAAGGGGATTTGCCTGCTAGAAGGGTTTTCAGTAGTGTTTGTGCCCAGCAGGCCCCGTGCAGCTCACCTTAGAGCATCTCTTACAAGCAGAGGGTTGAATCTAGATGAGGTGGAAACAGAGCTCTGTAATCTGCTGGGACAGATGAAGCACTCCTAGCAGGACTGTATCTACCTGGCCCTTCTCTTGCATGCATTGCATCTCCACTTCCACCTTGGAGCAGTGAAAGCCAACGCAGCAGAGCCTAGAGTAAACCTGACTGATGAAGTCCTGCTCTCCAGAGTCACCCAGAGGCCAAGTGTCTCATTTTACTTGCAACCCATGAATGCAAAACTAAGTAAGACAGATTCCAGCCAGACTCATGAATGTGGTACATGCCGCAGGGACGGGATCCCAGCGTGCACCTAAAACGAAAGGGCTCAGAGCGCGTGAGGCGATAGTCCACAGTGGTGTGACCCAGGGATGCAGCAGCCTGCTGTGCTTTGGCAGCTAGAGGAACCGCTGCTTTGGCTGAATTCGCAAAAGCCTAGTTCTCGGGCAGAAATTCTGTCCATTTTGTCCTCTGACCAGTGCCCTGTTTTAGTCTGAGGACGGATGTAGAACTGTTATCACAAATGGACAGTATTAATTTGCTTCTCTTCAGCCAAATGTTGTGGGGTGGGGGGAGGAGGGGACTGCGGGGGCTGTTTTATGGGGGGTGTTTTCCTGTGCACAGTTTGGTTCATCCTCACTGAATACTGATCTAGACTTTCCTAAGCTTCCTGCTGCGAGTGGCTCCTTCTTTTTCCTTGATAGAAGTGGGGAGTAGGGCTCAGCAGGGGAGGGAGGAGGCGTTTATGAAATTGGAGATAGAAGAGTCATTGCTGTACTTACGCTGGGCCACCTCTCGCTGCTTGCGGACGTACCAGGTGTAGAGGGCTGCCCTTTTCTGGGTCTTCATGGGAGTGCCCTTGTTGAGGTGTTGTGAGAGGTGAGATTGGTTCAGACCAGTCGTGTCCACCACCTCGCGCTGAGGGATGTTGTGCTGTTGGAGGTAGGATTTCACCATCTTTGCTACCCGCCAGGGATCCTCTCTGGAAGGAGCAGAAAACACTTCTCAGGAAAGAGAGGTCTAACGGCTGTGCCCAGCAGGCCTGGTTTCCAAGCAGGTGCACTAGTGCTTCCGGAGGTGCATCTTGCACGTCAGTCTTTATCTCACCATTGCCTTGGGGGAGGCGAGAGTGGTAGACTGGCTGCTAAGGGGAAGCTGTTCCTCACTGTGATACCTCATGCAGTGTGGCCCTGCATTCGGGGTAAAACTGCACAGTGTCAGAAATGAAGTGGAAGAGCTGTAGTGCTAGCTTCCTTCAGACTGCTCTTTGTAGGTACTTTGATTTCCCTAGAAGAAGAAGGGGATGTTCCAGTTATCATGGGAATTTCCCAATGCATCGCCACAGTCTTTGCCATCTTCACTCCTTTTTTATACAARTCTTTGCCTTGTTTTATCTAGGCAATTGTTATTTGTAAATCACAAGTGCTGGCATGAGTAAGGAACAGATCTTTCTACGGAAAGCAATGCGAATGTAAAGCATTTTTGCGGCTAGTGAGAGATGTTATGAGGAGGGAAGTGACGTCCCATTTCGATGTTCAGTTGGATGTTTTAAGAGTGCAGCTCCTCTCTCTCCCTCCCTCCCCCATCCAGTACATACCTTTTCCTCTCTATCCCCCTTTCTTCTAGGCCTGGGTACTCAGGGTAGGTGTACTTCATTTTCCTAAGACAGATTCACTGTGATACTAGACAGCCTGAACCTAGCTCATGCCCTGATTCTGGTCAAGATTGGGTTACCTTGCAATGACTGAGAAAATGAAGACAGGCTTTCATCATACTGCTACACATGGCATGTATGTGTACACCAAGCCATCTAGGATCATGTCCTTGCACATCTGCTATGTGTTGCTCATAACACCTACTGATTCACATCCAGATCTACTGAAATATCTAAATGCAATGGAAAGCAAAAGGCAAAACACACATTCTTCCCATCACCACCCTCCTTCAAGGTACTAGCCCAGGGAATAGACCTATCTGAGACCTACTCACAAAACTCAGGAAGCTGATTTGATTTGGGATTTCATAATGAATGTGAATCTCTGATTTTTAAGATCTCTGATTAGAATATCCATGAAGGTTTCCAAGGAAATTATGGAGAAAGCACAAGACTTTATGACCACAATTTCTTTGCTGTGTGTATTGATTTCATCAAAGCTGAAAATCATAGTAACAATAGGAAGGTGTGAAACGAGGCAGTCTAGAACCAACTGGTGCAGGTGCCTCTCTACAGAAAAGCCCCTGGCTTCTGGTCAGTTTTGACAAAGAGCATCCTTTCTTGTTTTGTATGTGAAACGTCTGGTGGAACAGAGGGGAGTGGAAATGATCTGCATGCTGTAGAAATACCCTGATGTCATTTCCAACTCCAGCATCAAAGGAGCAATGGGGAGGGGGGGAAGGTAAAAAAGGTACCTGGGATTATGGAAAAACTATTGCAAGAACACACAGGTCTGAGCAACAGGCCACAACTGTACCATTCAGTGCTTGTTGACTCAATAGGTTGCCAGAGGCTACAAAGTGATAAGGAGAGCAAAGTCCACATCTGTTCTCTCAGTGCAAACACCATTATCTCTGTTCCCCTCGCAGCCTCTTTCACAGTGGCTGGACAGTCCAAGGAGCAAGCCCCACGGCAGTTAAAGTATGACAGGAGCACTATCAGTTACGGCTTCCTGAAAGAGCTGTTTTCTTAAAATAGGACCATTTGTTTCTCCGTTATGATGGGCCAGTTCCAGAGGCCTCAGTTTTGTAGCTTCTTGTCTTAACCATCTTTGCCTTTCAAAAGCCTCAGATTGGGCTGAACTCATGGAAGCTTTTCCTTCCTCAGTGGTTTGTTCTCCTACTGTCCAAGCCAAGGACCAGTCTCCTCCCTCTGTATTTGTGATAGAAGTCTAGCCAGCATTGGTACCCTGAATCTGTTACACAAATCCCTGTACAAAGGAGAAAGGGCTCAAATGTGGCATCTCTGATCTTAGATGTGAGCTCTGGCTCAGGTGGGAAGCGGGGGGACTGCATTATCACTGAGGGAAACCTCAGTTACAGGTTGATTTCCTTACTGCACCCCAGTCATGAGTCRCTTCTGTCTCTCTGGTCAAGATCCCCCCTTTGTGGTAGGAATAAAGCAGGAAGCATCTATGAGCTGACTTTCCTCACAGTGGTTCAAAGCCCTGTGGGTTTCTTCTGTTTTGAGACAAAGCAGAGAGAGTTTTCTGAGGTACAACAGTGCAGGGCATCTTAGTACAGTATGACTTTGTAGGACAGTTGTATGAAATCCTGGCTACCCTGTAAACTGTCGAGGCCCAGGCTCTAATTCCAAAGCAGCARTTCCTTTTGGCCCTAGGCTACGTCACAGAACAAGTGATGGAGGTCAGTCAGTTGAGCCCTCACATGAACCATTGCCCCAATCCACAGTTCCACCTGCAAAGCCTTCATTGTTGACTAAAACACCATAAGATGAAACCTTCACTCTGCTGAAGCTGGTGGCAAAACTATCATTGACTGTCAGGGTAGGATTTCACCCCTAGCCTAGCCTTCCTGGTTGTAATTGCACTAAAATCTCAGTCCAAGTCAGAACTGTGGAAATGGGTCTGCCTTGCTCAAGCTCTTCTCTTCCATCTCCAAGCCTATTTTTTGCTTTTAACTTCCCTTTCTGCCCAGATACAAGCTGTCTCTGCATTCCTGTCTTGTTCTCTAAGGTGTAATCTCCATCTCCAGATTCTTCTTCTCGCATAGTTAGTCTTTACTTCCTTCTTCCTAAGTCTTGCTGTCCTGCTGTCTGCTTCTTCTTGCCTTCTGAGTGTAGTCCCTCTCCCTAGCTCCACTCAACCAYGGGCCTGGGTCCTCTCTCCCTTCCAGCTTCCCATTTTCTTAGTTCTGAGGTCACTTTTTAAGGGCGTTTTCACCTCCCTTTTGTTACCTGAACAATAAGTAACCCAGGTAGTTAGTTATAAACTCAAAGGGAACAAGAGGCTGGTTGATAATTTATAGCAACATCTCAAATTTAAATGGAAAGTAAATATCAAGTTGTTAGCATTAAAGAAAACCCATTCCGGAGAGCTGGGGATGTAACATTCGGGGGACCTTCTCCCTCCTTCACTCTTCCTAACTTCTCTTTCTYTTTCCTTCGTTCCTTTCTTTCCCCTCCTCTTCCTCATTCCCTCTGTCTCTCCTTTCCTCCTTCCCCGTTTTCCAGGTTCCCAGGCAAGAGAAGCCCTCATTTCTCTGAGGTAGATTCTGAAGTGCTGCTTTGGACCAGACCTTGGTTAAACAGAGGTTCAGAGCTGTGAAGTGCTCAGGACCATCCTCTGGCCCTTTCCTCTGGAGCCCGCCAGACAACTCCCACTGGTGCCAGTGCAGAGCCCGGAGCCGGGCTAGGCAGAGAGCAGGGAAGGTAAGACCATCCCGGCTGGGTTCCTTTCTATTGAACTTGGCCCGGTTTGCCTCATCTTGGTTTATATGTGGAAATGGAAGGGGTGTGGCAGCTTCATCTCCAGATTCCTCAGCTAGAGCCTTTCTAAGACACCACTGATATGGGGAAAAGACCGGACCTGTATCATTACATCTTTGTTTTCCTTTGTACTTCTGAAAACCAGGCTTTTATCCCTGCCTCCAGGGGAAATCTGTTGCTTATCTCAATTTCTCTCTTTCCTAGTGGAATTTCACCCCTYGCCCTGCAGGTGAATTGTTGCTATACCTCTTTGTTTGCTGTACCTCTGGTAGCATGGTCTGTCCATACCCCCCAGGCTGTCTTTATTCTGCCTTTACTCCAGGGAATATCTGGGAATTACTCCACACATCTCCATCTTCCTAGTGAGTTTATTCTTTAGCGTAGACACAATTCTTTTTCTTTGTGGAGTGATCTGGAGAGAACATTATTTTTCAGTTTGCAGATCTATAGAAGATCAATGAGGCCGATTTAGGCACACAATAAAACGGAATGTAAATTCATCGCTAGAGAAACCTTTCTCTGAACTGCCTTTATCAGTCCTGTCCCTAAAGGACCRAACGTAACAAACACCTGCAGGTGCACCCAGCTGTGTGGGTGTATCTTGCCCACATCCTGGTTTACTCAGCATTGCTTAGTGGTTCCCAAACTGTGGTTTCCTCTTTAGTGGTCCTGTGAGGACAGATTTGGCCTCTTGGTGCTGTCGTTTTTAGTTTCCAGCTCCTGGAAAGCCTAGCAATGGCCGCTTTTCTGATACTACTTTACTACAGGAGCAGTGGTTGCAGCTACCACAAAGACTTTCTTGAATCGCTTATAGCTGCCCACAAGTCAATCTCTCTCTTAAAATGCGGTCTAAGTATTAGTACCGGACTTGTTAGTAATGCTCAAAGATGCTTCTGCCTAGAGGTAGGAGTGCCTCCATCTGGTTTCTGGATTTGAAATCCTTGTGTAGATGCTGAAACAGCTTTGCAAGCATGAAGTTCTGCAGGGTATCCTTGGGCTTGGGGATCAGTTTTTTGCCTTCCTTCCTTTCATCTGCTGCTGGGAGTAAYTTCCGTTGAAGACTGATCTCCCATATCTATAATTATTTGTAACACTATTTTAAGGACATTACCTTTAGATGTTTATTAATGGAAAAGTTTGTTCTTAAAAAAACCCAAAGTTTTTTAGTTGGTAGCTACTTCTTACATATTATCAGACCCTGATATTGCCTGAGATGTTTTGAAGATACTCTCCAGACATACAGTTGCTATTTTTTCTAATCTTTGACCAGAAATATGAAAACTGTCAATACAGACTTCCTACTCTCTCCATTCCACCTTGAATAGTTTTGGTCCATTATATCCCCTGTAAGGATACTTGTAACTTTTTGGCTGAAACTGCCTTCTGGTGCCCTTCATACTGTCCTGAACAGCAGAAGCGAACTGTTGTATCCTGTGACATTGGGGAGTGAAGAAAGAAAGCCCAGAGGCTTCGGAGCAAAGTGTTGCGGTTAAGGCCCGATACAAGGCTTAAGAGATCCTGGCTCTTGCCCAGTCTTCTCACCACTGTCTTAGGGGTCTTTAGGTGAGTCATGGGATCTCTCTGTACCTCAGTGAGCATTTCTGTAAAATGGGAATGCCGCTCAGTTGGCCGTCTACAAGGAGATGGGAGACCGCTGACCGGAAAGCACAAATAATACTGCAGGTACGCGGGACAGGTGAGAGTGTTGTGCTGAGACCGGTAGGAAGCACGGGAAGGGCCGGTAGCAAGCTCCGGGAAAGGCAAGGAGGATCGGAAACTAGAATTCATGCTGAAGCGCGAGTGGCAGGAAGGGAAGCCCTTCCGTCCGCGAGCCCGCTCTCGGATCGCAGCGCCCGGCACCCATTCATTGCGGAGAGCGGGGCAAAGCCGGGTGCTCTTCTTCAGCCTACATGGCTGCCTTTCTGGAGAGATACCTGATAAACCATCGGAAGTTAATGATCAAAAAGCTTATCAGGGTCTTTTCATCTATAAATTTATAAGACAAAAGAGAAATAATAAAGCCATTGGATAATTAGTAACTAGCCAGGGCCCGCCCGGTGCCACTGGGCTCAAACTACCCCAAGACCTGTACGCAGACTCGGGGAGAAGAGAAGGAGACAAGGATGAAGGGAAGGAAAAGAGTGTGGAAGGGTGCGAGAGAGAATTAGCCAGTAAGACATCAAAACGGGAGGATTAGCGGCAGGGACAAAAGTGAGGAGAGAAAGGGAACACGTAAAGAGAATGGGGGAGAGTAAGGGAAAGAGGAGATGAAAAGATGTAGCAGAGCTGGGGGGGGGGAGAAGAGAGACAGACTTTGGGGCCAAAAGAAGATTGAATTATTGAGAGTGTTTCCCCTCCCAGGTAAGAGCTGATCCAGTGAATTTTCTTCCATTGGCAACTGCAGAGTCAGCAGCTCACAGTTGCTCTTCTCTTAAATATTTACAGCGAATGCTAATGCCTGTTGTGCTGTTTTTCTAGCTCTGGCCTTTTGTGGGGGGATTTGATGTTCGCTGCTTCTTGTTGCACTTTGTTATTTCCCTTTGCCTGCGAAGAGGATTGATCAGAAGGCCCAAAAAAGTCTCTAACTGGATTTTAGTTTTAGTGAAGGTTTCAAGTGCAGGACATTGCTGCACCTTGCGTCGCCTGACGGCTTGTGATTTCAGAGCGCCTCCAAAACGGAGGGGCAAGGTTCTGCCCTCTTGGGCTAGATGGGTTTGAAGGACCTGGTCCTTGCTTGGACAAACCTCTGAGAGTTGTTAGTAGGACTCGCACCCCAATAACAATCCCAAACGTGAGTCCTGGGTCTGTCACAAGACCCCCTGGTTTAGGGAACTCTTCCTGTCTTTTGACTTGATGCTTGCATGCGAAGGCAGGTTTGTGTGGCAGTAAAACCTGTCATTGCTCCTCTCTATGTGCCCGTAGTAATGGCAGGCAGTGGAGGGCAGAAGCATAGCAAGGTCTTTCTAACCTCTGCGTATATTTGGTTTCTGCTCTTTCTACAAGAAAAATCCCCACTGAAGTCAGGAGAATTTTGCACATGCACGAAAGACAGGAACAAGCTCTCTTGGTTTGTCTTTAACAAATAAAATCTATAGGAGAAGCGAGTAAGATAAAAATATTAATCGCCTTAAAAATAGCAGGAAAAATTAAAACTCTCTACCATAAATTCTCCGAGTACTGTGAGGCCAGTTAACAGAGGCCAGATTTTTATGGGCATCTCGTTTTTAATTTTTTCTCCCTTGCTGACAGAAATCGTGAATCCTATAAAAATTAACGTTTAGCCGGAGAGCCGCAGGTCGCGCAGGCCACGGAGTCTCTGCAGCCCGTTTCCTGGTGATCGTAAGCACTTCTAACATGCAGTCGGGCTCCAGAGCTCCCTTTACGCATCGGCAGGRAGATAAAAGGGAAGTTTGAGCTTCTACAGAGAATTTGGGGGGCTGCTAGTCCTGGCATGGATGAAGACGGTGCGGTGAATGTCAGGGATGCTGAGCAGAAGGGGAAAGGAGAAAGATTTAGAGGGAGAGAATACGAGAGAGAACAGCAAAGAGGAGCAGCAAATCTGTCCTTACTGTAGGAGTCTTTCCACCACAGCCTTCTGGTGAGCAGCCTCCTCGGGGCTCAGGTTTTCCAGCTCCTTCATTATCGGAGGGGTGAATTCCTCCCCGTCGTCGGAGGTTTCCTCTTCGGATAACCTGGCCTCCCCCAGGCCGTTGGGGAGAGCGGCGATTTCGGGGCACGAGTCCCCTTTCTCTGTCTGGAGGGCATGGATGGCGCGCTGGCTCTCGCTCTGGAGGACGTAGGGCTCCGCTTCGCTCAGCGCCTTGATCAGGGTCTCCTTGGTCAGCCCCGACTCCAGCAGCGCCCCGAGCAGCTCCACTTGAAGATGACTCAGCTTGGAGACCATGGTCTTCAGCCTGCTGTCGCCCGGGTTTGGATTTCGGCTTGTCCTGCCTCCGGCGTCCCTACACCATGTTCCTGAGGTAACGCGCCCGACTGTCGGCAGTGGGCACAGCGCAGCCGCCCGCCTGCGCGCCCCCCCCAAAAAAGCAAAATACAGAATTGAGCCACTTCAGACCCCCCACGACTGTCCTGAGCCAGTGCTGATAAAGGGACCCTTGGCTATCTGTTTACATTGGAGCAATGTAAATTCTCCAAGGTTCATATTTATCTGTGTGCTTAGCAAGTTACTGAACTTTGGACTTCAGCACTGCAGCGGCAGTTCACAAAGTGCAGGGGGAGGGGAAGGGAGGGAAGGAGAGGAAAGCGGAGGGCCGCAAGGTCTGCCGGCACGGAAGAGGAAAAGATGCGGCGAGAAAATCGGGGAAATGGAAGCAGAAGAACGCAGCTCGCTTCTGGCCCCATCGGTTTGGGAGACGGAAGGAGGCGGGGTGGGTTTGGCGGCGCCGCGCRGGCGACGGCGCAGAGCTCCGGCGGTGGCGGAGAGGCTCCACCGGCCCCTGCCAGGGCCTTCGGGCTGGGGACGGCGGCACCGGCAGCCTCCCTCGCCTTGCGCGCCGCCGGGTCTACGTGGAAGCGGCCGAGAGTCGCGGCGCGCTGCGGAGCTCCAGCTGGCTTCTGCGGCTGAGCGTCGAGCGGCTTTTTCACTTCTGGCTTTGGCTTGCTGGGGTTCCTTGATACGCAAAGGCCGGTGCCTCCTTTATACCTTGCTGCGTGTGGTGTTTAACTGATGAGCGCAGGCATCATCTGGGGGTTTACGCGGCCCCCGTTGCGCTGGTGATTCAAGCGCCCGATAAGGRGCAGCCCTGGGTGTTGGTTCGCACCGAAAGTCCCTGCCCTATCTGCAACTGCTCTGCTGCTTTGGAGAAGTGCCCTGGGCAGCTCAGTGGCTCCCACTTAGCATCTGCCACCATCCCCTCCTGATGCCAGCTGTGCTTTACGGTTCCACCCCCACCTTTTGGGTGACTTTCCAAAACACACTGGCACTCTCGGCTGCAGGCGCTTTTTGAGGGGGCCACGATGTTTAGGTGGTCTTTTCTCACCTGCAAATATATGCATGAATCTGTTTAAGTGGCTAGGGAATAACTTAGTATGCAGGTGTGGACTTGATGSTGTATAAGGGTCTCGTGAACGATTCCTTCTTGTGTGATCAACGGGGGAAGGATTTAAAACTGTTGTCTTGATGGAGATTTCCTAAGAGCAACTACTTGTCTATTTTTATATACTCCCATGGGGCGCAAGCTAAGAGGAGCCTCCCAGGACGGCTCCAGGCTGAGCACTGGCCCAAGAGGCTGCCGCAGAGCGACCTTGGCCTCCGCTTCCCCCTCGCGGGCAGCACGGAGGGGCCGAGCTCCTTTGCGGGCTGGACGCCCTCGTCCCTCTGGGCACGGCAAGCGGCTGCTGGGCTGATCCCCGCAGCCAGGGCTGTTAATAACTGCTGCCTTTCGTTTCAGGCGCCGTCTGCACCCGAGTGCCAGCTCCCCTCGCCGCAGTCAGTTGGCAAGGCTCAGATGGGGCTCCAGAAGACTCCCTCTGTCTGCCGAAACGGGAGGATCAATTCGGAGTCCATATGAAAACATTTAATGTAAAAAAATATCTTTTGTTTCTAAAGACTTTATTATTTTTGTAGCAGGTTTAATAAAGAGCATTTTAAAACGTTCAGCTTTTTTGGCATTGCCCTACCTCTATTTTGATACAATTTCTGTGCATTTTACTTTTGATTACAAATACCCTCCCAGGTGGTAGACAGGCTGGCTGATAATGGTAATTGTCCGTTGTAATGACAGTGCCCAACCATGATGCATGGTTTCTGCACGGTGCAGCCTTATAATTCGAGGGTTTTGCACACAGAGACAACAGATTGCGGGCTCGCTGCAATATGTGACAGAGAAGATGCTGCCATATCATGCTACTTACTTCTGCCTTTTTGTGCACAGTGATTTCTTTTACCTAAACTGAAAAGGATGGAAAATACTAACGTTTTTATTTATAGACTGTCCAATCTATTTTCTGTGAATAAATACTTTTGTTGTACGCTTGCAGGAAAAAAATTGTGAAGTTTAGACAAAGAACAGCAATATTTGTCAAGGGAAACTGTAAAGAAGGAAAAAAACCTAGCAACCAGTTATCTGTATTTATCATGYGGTTTTAAGGATTCCTCACGCACCAGAAGCCCCCTCCCTCTCGGTTCTGCTTGCCCTGGAGGCCTTCAGCTACAGAAGCTTTTAAAACAGCCTCTCCTGAAACCAATGAACTTTAAAGGCCATAAAACCAGAAATGAACATCTGCCTGTATGTTAGGACCTACAGGATGCTACGGCTGGATACCATGTGAGGAACCCTGAGTTTAATGTGGAAACCTTTCAAATACTGAGGAATAGGTAAATGTTCTCTGTCACTTTATCCTGAAGGTCTTTCTCCCTGGATCTATTAGAGTTGCTCATTTTAAATTCCAGGAGCCTGGACAATCAGGGAAGAGGTAAACTTGCCTTAAAAACTTCTACACTGTCGTTTTTATATTCACTGTAACCTGCCCAACCAGATACACTAGCAAATGATTCAGCACTCCATTAAATATCTAATTCAGATTCTTCGATGCAAGAAAACCAGTGTTTCTCGGACGTTACCGATTGCTAGCTATCAGAATGAACAACTGGGAGGGAGGAAGGAGACCGCTGCTATGAATTAACCACCACCCCTGTTTTATATGTTGGCACTGAGGATTGCAATCTCCGATTTCTCAGATTATTACAACTGCCACACTATCCTGCTGAGAGGTAATAAGGACAGCAGAGGTCAGGGCTGGAAGCTGCAAAGCTTTAGCCAGCTAGATTATAGCTCTCGTAGTAGAGCAAGAGCTAAATTGTAGAGTACCATAATCTAAACAATATGCTCCTATAAYCAAATTGTGCCTCGTGGATTTTGCCTTGAGAAGGAACGTTTGAAAGAAAAGGACTTGGTTTTGCTATACCCATTTTCATTTAATATCAGTTGGTTTTGTTGATTTTCTTACTTATTGCAAAAACTTACTGGAGCATGTCTTGATTCTGAAGTCACCCTGAATAGCATGATGTTGGTAGTTGTAATGGAGAGGCAGTTTTTGAAGTATGAAAGCCCCAAGCGATACTGCACACCAACAGGAGAAGGAGGCAGGTATCTGGTTTTGTATTCTCTTTTCTCCTGCAAACTTATTTTTCATTAAGCATAACTAGAATGGTGGTCAAGACCTCTCCAATTCAATACGTCAGTAACAGGCCATAAGCAGCTTTACAACTGGTAAGCTTAACAGAAAGCTCATGAAAAATGTTTTATTACCAAAATGGTTTGGATGCAGACTGGAGAAATGTATCAATTAGTAATCACACTTGAGGATTCAGAGCTCTATAGGTTTTCTGTTTTAACGGCATGCTTAATAAAGATTGATTAAACACGTTCAGCTACTTTGCATTGTGCTACCTACACTTTAATACAATGTCTATGCATTTTACTTTTGATTATCATTTTCTTCACTTCCCTTCAAGTTGTAGGCAGTCTGATAACACCGTGTGACAGCTGTCTCATAAACCTGGGCTGTTGGCATTCTCCAGCAGGCTTCCAGGCAAGGATGTCTTCTGTTCCTCTATTTTATTCTATTTCATTGATAAATAATAGTCTGCCTTGGTAAACTGTTCCAATGTAATGCCTTCTCCCAAGAACATGTAATAAGGTAGTTGAACAGTGGATTAATTAATAATGAGGACTACTCCATGAAAGTATAAATGGGTATATAATGGGAACATTATTCTATTTTTAGACCTATTGGTCTGCATTCTGCTTATTACAGGAAAGCAAAACCAGTTGAATAGTCACATAACAGTGTAATGTGAATGGAACTGCAGGTGGGTTGTAGGTTCCCAAAGCCTGAGTCTTGTATCAAYACAACTGTTACCTTCAATGTTTTCATTTATTGAATCAAATCCATCAACAAGTATACACAATGAAAAATATAGTAATTTCCTAGGATAAAGCCAGCCTAATGTCATGACTTCAAGGAGCATGCAGAGAAAGGAAAAAAAACTAAATATTTTTATAATAAAATTGCTAGCAGAGGGAGCCTATATATTTCCATGAATATGGTGATAAAACTGCCACTGGCAAAAGAAATATTTAGAAGTGGTTCCTTTAATAACTCTTTACCATTTTACAGTTCCTCCTGCTGAGACTGCCAAATGCTTTATTGGCCTGAATGACATTAACATCATCCCCTCCTTGAAATGTGAGAATTATTGTTATCGTTGTGTTCACCCCTATTTCTGTGATTGGATAAAAAAAAGCTACACAAGAGCCAAAACTGATTATTGTTTGTGCCCTGGGAGCTTGGCCCCAAGTGGCACACAGGAGAGTGAAAAATCCCAGATAATTGTAATTTGTATGATGTTTTAATAGGGTYGGATTTCAGCTATTTGTGCAAACCCTGAGTATCGCAGCAGGGAAGGACTCACTTGAATATGTGATTAGCATATTCCTAATACATACCCATTTTACACTTCCATGTAGCAGTCCTTGTTGTAAATATGTGATTATAATAGCAAATATGTCTTGACAGAGGAGCAAAGTGTTTTTAGTTGGTAGCCTTCCTCCTCGATCTCAATAGAGCAATCGGCATGAGAACGATCAAAAGAGAGGCGAGAAGAGGGCAAGGCTATCTTTTGATTTAGACGCTAGAACACCTTCCCAGATTTCTCCTTACTGCTCTTTGCAAGGTGCAGTTGCATTCAGAAGAACAAATGTTTCACTCTTCCATCTGCAAAGGTGACATTTGTTAAGCTCTGGGAGTCTCCCCGGGGAGCAGGGGCTCCGGTGTAGCAGCCGTTAAGAACTGCGCTGGATGTGGGGCTACAAGGCAGGGTGTGATGGTGCACCCACCTTAGGGGGATAAATTATAGGCTGTAATCTCTACATACCAGCAACATCTCCAYGCTCTTCCTGGATAGGAAGCAGGACTCTGTTCTCCTTCTCGTTCATCCATCCGTCCCTCCTTCGCTTACTCTGTTTCTGTCACCAGGGCGAGGGTGAGGCTGAAGAGCAGGGGCAGCGCTGGAGCTCGGTTAATGAAGGAGTTTCCCGCTAGGTGGTAGTGAAGAGAATCGTGTGACACATGCTGGTCAGTGCACACTTCAATTATTTTTATCGAGGGGAATCCCACTAGGATCTTACAAGCACAATATCCTCGGGTAGCTCTGAGCTACACGGCCAAACTGAGCCTCTGACTTCTGCCTTCCCCTTCGGCTCATTTCCGTGCTACGTGTTCCTCCCAGACCCAAGCAGGGTTGACAACTCTACCTGTCATGTCCCTTCCCAAAAGGTGAACGCTCTACATGAAACTACTGCTGTTCTCTTTCCACCTCCATAATCGAGGAATCAAGACATGGTTAGCTAAAATGTCATCTAATGATTATATTAAGACACAGAATTTCTACATGCCTCTTTGTTTTAAAGAAATACCTATTTTTACCAGACCCAGGCATTGTTCTTCTATTCAGGGCAGTTACATCACCTCCAACTGCTAGTTAAAACTGGCTCATCTCCCTCCCACACCGCAAGGAACAATGAATGAGCCGGCTCAGCTGGACTGAAATCAATTGCTCCAAACGCCGCAAAACTCCACTCACACGAGCTGCTGCAGTGAAGCAACAGGCGGCAAGGATTACTCAGGTAGGCAGGCCTGAGCTGAGACACTAGATCTGCACTCGGCAGAAACATAATCACGGAGCCGAGATTTGGCAGCAGCATTGAAGAAACCAAGGAGGAAAAGGAGACAAGATAGGTATTGACAGCTGCCAGTTCCTCTGCCCGGGACTCGCATGGTTTAATACAGGGCTGGACATTAACATGAATTTGCATTTAGTCCGAGCATCTTGAATGTTATTTTCTTTGCTGCAAGCCTTCCTAAAACGATGCTTAGCTTTTGATCCAACTCTGTTACTGCTTTCCTTGTTTGAAAGATGGTAAATTCAGAGGTCTAGCACTCTCCAGAAATACGTTGTGGAATACAAGTTAGGAGCTCTAGACTTACCTAGAATTATCCTACCTGAACATTTATCACCTAATCCTCCTCCAAAAGGAAACCCGACAAAACAACAATTCAACACTCGTTCTTAGGAAGTCACGTAGTCCTGCAGGATGGCAGGAAATCAGTGGAAGTGAGACAAGAGCGGCAAAAGCAGCTGCTTTCCTAGGTTTGATAGATACACCGCAGCGTGCAGGCTGTGTCCAAACTGCTGTTAGCCTCGTGTTCGTTTAGGACGTGACTACGCACGTCCCTTTTCCTTCACCCTGCGCCTCACAAGCCCCAGCAAGGCCGGCGCTTGCGACACGCGGCCCTTGGGTTATTTCTCCAGGTCTGGACTTGCCTGCAGAAACAGCCCAGGCGCAGGAGTGCAGGCAACCCCGCTCCCCACGCGCGGCCCGCAGACGCGCCACAAGCCACCGCCGGCGCTTCGGCCTGCCCGAGGGGCGCCCGGCCGGGCGACGCCGGGGGCATCGGCTTCGCTTCCTGCAGCGACGCGGGGAGCCAGGAGGGCGTGGGCGCTGCAGGCCCCGCGCGCTCGCCCTGGGCGCTGGCGGGGCCATTTTGTGCGCATTCAGCTCTGGCGGGGACTGGGGTTGGAGCAGCACCTCTGGGGACAGAGGAGCCGGTCCCAGCACCCACAT
>NW_020450530.1:1514470-1584900 GCF_003343035.1 Apteryx rowi
GGCTCGGGGGGCTCCGGGCCGGCCGGATCCCGCACGCTGTCGCCATCCGCCGGGCGTGGGATGGGGCCGGGGCCGGGGCCGCTCCGGGGCGTGCGAGGCCGCAGGTGGAGCCCCTGCCTGCAGCCGGCCCGTGCTGGCGGGGGGCGGCTGCTCGGTCAGTGCCTGTGTGTGTGTTTTCACCCGGTGACAATAGGCTTGTTCTGGGCGCAGGAAATAGGACGAGGAGGAAGAGACCGGTTCCTGTGGGAAGACGCGAAGTGTAGCAAATGAAAGTAGAGGGCATTTTTTACCCCCCTGTGTCCTGACACTGAATCAGGCCTAGCTGGCTGCGGACTGAAGAGGCAGGGTTGAGTTTCTCCATATAGCTCTGGTTTTGGGTATTGTCAAGGATTGCAACACAGATATTTCACGTAATCTACCTGTGCATCAGCTCTGTTGACTTCAGCACTGCAGCAGTATCACCAATTCTGATACTTTCTTACTGCATTTTAAATCTGTTTTAATAATAACATCTGGAGGTGTTTCTTACTTTCTTTTTGGAGAAAGTCCCATTACTCTTACAAGGAAATGAGTTAAAACTCAGCTTTTGACCTTGGTGTGTGCTGAATGTGGAGGAGGGACTGAATATGTGAGGAATATTTCTATTCTGAATAGTTCTGGAAATACTCTTTTTCAGAACTTGGAAGCAAGATTCCTGTTCTGCCACATGTTGAGACTTTGACAGCCCCTCTCCCATCTTCCCTCACTTCTCTCAAGAACTGGTACACATACTGGTCTTTTCCTCTTTAGAAGTTCTTATTTTGCTTTGCAACCTCAGTTCATGTAGTGGTCTGCTTTGCTTTAAAACAACAAAAAGACAACTTCTTTGGCTAATGAGGATTGACTATATATTGTTTTAGGACGTGAACGTTGCTACTGATTTATGCAATTTAATGTAGTTCAGTTAGATGTGTCTAGTGAAGTATTATCTTACTATATTTCAGTTATAAGATGAAGTTATAACTTTGTAAACTACTTCTGGGATTGCCAGCTAACTTTCTTTAAAAAAATAAACTAAACAAAATTTCTATTAGTACATGGTTTTAATCTTTTAACTCCCTTGCTTTTTTGAATAAGCGTCTTTGACACAGTATTAATCTAAAGGTGAGACTTTTAACAGAGGCTCAAAGTCTGATTAACTCTTCTGTAGGTTGTGCGTGTTAGGGGAGTGAAGCTGAGAGCTGGATTGTGCTTCGCAACTTGCTGGATGTGTCACAAGAAATGTAGTATTGGGGTTGTAGCAGAGCAATGATATGCGGCTTGCGTCTCAGAACACTGTAATTTTGTTGCTGTATTCACTAACATGTCCTCCTGTTTCTGAGGTTGCTTTCATTTTACGTTTAGAGCTGTGATCAGCGTTGTTTGGAAATAAGGAATGATCAAAAAAATCTATTTTGAGACGAAGGACTCCTGTTCTATAACTTGTGCACTCTTCTCTGCATATGAGTGTTTAATTACTTATGCTTCCAGCAACAATCTTGCTTTTTTATTTTTAATTATGATAATGCAACTCTGTAGAAAATTGGCTAGTGCTTTTAGGAAAAACGTACATGTTAAATCATCTACCCAGGAAACTGGTGCTTCTGCAAAGGAATCGTACAGGATTGTGTCCAGCAATTAGTGCTGTTGTACAGTTTTGAAGTTGGCAGCTTGCGTCCTTTGCATTTGCTGGACCTGTAAGGGCTGCTTTTTTCAGAATGAGTGCTTTTCATGTTCTTTGGTGTAGTGTGTAGCTGCTGTGAAGATAAGGTATTTGACATCTAATCAGGAAATGAAAGGAAAAATCCTTTCACTTACCTGTCCTTTGTATAGATGTAAATTGAGAGTGAGTAAATTGGTTCATGGCCCCAGTGGTGCTTCTCTTTTGTCCTGCAGTGTAAGGCTTGATCACTCCTCTTTCGCTATCAGCCTTCCTCACGGAATCACTGTAGCTTCATAAGCTGTGATAAGGGTTTATTTTATTCTTTTCTATTGAAAGCAGTTTATTGTTTCTGACGCGTTAGAAATACCTTTTAAATACGTACTTGTAAACTGTGATTTCTGAACAAAAGCGTTGTCAAATATTTACACAACATATGGCTTTCTCAATGATTGAAGTCTCTGCTAATGATGTTGTTTTGAAGAGATGGGAAAGTGATTCTGATTTTGCTGTGTTACTTTGTTTTTGTAAATATAAATCTGAGATTTTAATGTAGATTTTTTTTTTTTATTTTAACTACCAAATGAAATTGATTGCAAATATTTTCTTTCATTAAAACATTATAAGAAGGAGGAACCTCTACTTTTTGCCCATCCCTTTCTTAATTTAAAAAACATAAATTGTCTTGTGTCTCTATTCTTGTGGATTATTTCTTGCAATAACTTCATTTTCTTTTCTCTTCATTAATGCTCACATCTATAACAATCTGTACTTTTATTTGTCTCTCTTTTAATCTCTTAAAGAGCCTAAGTGAAGCAGTATTTCAGATATAGGTGCATTATTCCTCAGAGGAGGAACTACAGAGAATTTTCCTGGTGAAACTGAACACTGTCATCTTGGAAAAGCTAATTTTAATGTGAAACGTGGGATAAGTGCCAGACAGAAATGCTTTTTAAAAGGATATACATTCTTTTTAAGAAAAGTGTTTGCATAAAATGCTTGTCAGTAGTGACTAGAGAAACTTTCTTTGCCAAGTATCTGCAGTAATAGAAAGAAGTTAAAGGAGTTGTGCATTTTACTGCTGTTACTCAAAATTGCAAGCCATAGAGAAACACAGTTGCTGCATCTTGAGGTTTTTGGCAATAATTTTCTAGATTAAACGACAGTTGAACTTAATTTTCTGCTAGTGGAATGTATTGGGAGGAGGAGGAGGTTGTGGAACGCTCATTTTTCCTTTGCTTCCTGCCTGTACTCAAGCAGTGAAATGAGACTTGTAGTGGCAAAAGTTCCTTCTACAGCACAGGAGGAATAAATATCAGAAGAGCTGTTTGTCCATCACCCTAGTTAAAGTGTACGTGTACGAATAAGAGGTTAGTAAATGGCAAAAATTCAATCTTCATATGCTAAGCTGTTGGAAATACTGCAACAGGTTAATAAGGAAGCAGCAGGACCTAGATCATGGCTTTTGTGAAATACTTGGTCATTCCTTAATTTCTAGCACCTTGTGGTGAGAGTTTTGCACTGGATCCTCTTTAGAGGACAACGTAGCATGCATATCTTGTTTATCTTCAGTTAGTAGGTGTTTAGTATTTTTCAAGGCCTGATGTAACACCCCCTCCCTTTTTACTGTTGTGGAGTCTGGTGATAGAGATTGCTTTGTTTTTATGCCCTTTGAATGCACAAAAGATTTTCACGACTTGCTTTATATGTGAAGAGAGAAGGAGGATGAGAATTCTTCACCGAAACAAAAATGTTTTTAATTCTTCCTTTCCTAGAGTGTTGCCTAAGAGTAATCTGGGTTGCAATGTTGGCTTCTTCCATCAGGGTGATGATTTGGAGGAGAGGCTGGGAGGGCAGGCGAGGAACAAAGAAAGAAGCTGCTGTTTTGAGCCACTAATCTTCAAAACATCCGAACTGCCTTTCAGTTGTTTTAACCAATGGACTGCTTCTTGTATTGGCCATCAAAGGTCCGATGAATGAAATGGTGATATATTTGGAAGCTTGTCTAGGTAATGTGAAAGGTGTGGAAATTAAGTCTAATGATGTGTCAAAGTAGTCAATAAGGTTAGTGGGTTCTGGAATAAATATAAATGTACAATGCCGTCCTTGTTCCTGGGAGAATTCACATCAGCTGCTGTTAAAAAGTCTTCCTAGATTCAGAGGTCTGAGATTTTGCTTTCATTGCTTTTTGCTATGAATTAAAATCCAGTCTCTTCCAAACTACTGTGCGGTAGTGCTTTTAAGTCTTAGCTGGCTGGATTAGATGTGTGTGTGGGAGGGCAGGGGGTAAGGGGAGCTACAGCTTGTTGACAGGATTTGTCAAATACAAATAAAATCATTTTCTGAATTCAAGGTTTTTACTCACCTTAGTTTGTTTATGTTGACAGACCTTAACTGCCTAATTAAGGTTTTTTGAGGATGGAAGACAGTTTACAATAGAAACAAAACAAATCATTCACCTGTATTTTCAGAGTATTGAACTTTTTTAGAAGAATTGCAAAGCATACAGTTAAAGTTCTGTTATGCGTACAGTCTAAAATCTTTTGTGAAAGTTTGGCATACAGACATAGAGTTTGGCCTTTAATCTTGCATTTCTGAAGAACTGAAATTACCGGCCACATTCCATTTTAACGATTGTTAGAAGCCTCCTGAGGACAAGGATGTCATTGTATGCATGTGCATGAGTATCCAGCATCAGAGGAGTGACTTAAACCTTAGTAAATTTGGGAGTATCACATTTATAGTTAATATGTTTGTCTTTCAGCACCCTTCTCACTTCACTTGTTTGTTATCCTCCCTTTAGATTTTGATATCTCAAACTGTATGTCGTAGAGACAGGGACTGTGTCTACAGCATTGACTTGAAAGACAAATAAGGTGAAGAGCATGGGATTAGTTGAAGTTTGCAAGTATTTGAATGTACATAGATACAAGAATCTGATAAGCAAAGGAAAAAAAAAAAGTCCTGCCACTTCAATGAAAAGGCTGTATTTACTAATATAGTAATAGTTCTTTAAGAAAAGTTTAAAAGTGCAAAACAGTATAAATCAATGTTTCCTTGGTGCTGGTGTGCAGTGCCTATTTTAATTAAGATTTATGTCAGTTCTGTCTTTAGCCTGTTCAGAATATTGTGGGAGCAAGCGTTAACGGTTCCTCACTTTTCATGCTGTGATTAGAGAACTCGGGCAGGACACAGGAGATCAGGTGCATCCCTGGGGGGTTGAATTTGCCTCTCTCCCCTTCCAGGGGGTGCGCTTATCCCCAAACGGTGTYGCTCTGAGCGCGAGCTGCGTGTGTCCTCTTCAGTCTGCTTCACTTCATTTGGAATACTGTAAATAGCTGAGGGGCCAGGAAGCAGGCATGACTCTCTGCCTTAAGGGTTAAGATACTAATTTAGGATTGGAGAGGACGTAGGTTCCACTTCCTGCCTTAATAAAAATGTAATATGAAAGACTGAAGGGGCTGTAATCTCTGGGGATAGTTTGGCTGCTTTTCTAGAGACGTTTGAATTCCCTCAAATAGAAGAAGTCTGAATATGATTTCTTGTGTCATGGGTAAGTGAGCTATTAGGTGTATGGGTCTACCATTATCGCTATCTTTTTGCGTGCTTTGTGTCAGGTTAGATGAAGCCTGAGATCTCTCTCATCTTTACTGAAGGGTGTAATCCAATAAAGTAATTTCTTACTTTGTGAACTTTGGGATTTTGGTATGAGTTAGGTAACTTAATGCTGTTGGAATTTGAGGGATTGTGGGGGGGGCACCAGATGGGATGGATTAATGGCGACTATTAAGCTCTTATGAGGTAAGACATGTTTTGGTGAATGCCACAATTTTCAATATTAGATTCAAATGCTGAAGTTTCCCTCATTCATCATTTGTCACTGAAACACAATGCAAAAAAAAGTATACTTATGAAACCTTCTTACCAGAAGTATTTTGAAAAATGTGTCACACTTTTTAAATACAGTGATTCCGATTTCTTAAAATTTGGAAGAAGAGCAGAGCAGAATTCTGATCACTTTGTGTATCTKAACTATTTTAGTTCATTATTTTGGTAATATGATGCACCAATGTCTTTGGTGCAAATGCCACCTTTGTTGTAATCTTTATTGCCCTTTGAGCTTTTATGGTGATTCTAAGCATTATAATATACTCTAAAAGCAAATAATTGACACAAACCATTTAGTCAGTCTAATTTAATTCTAGTGACATCTGAGTAAAATTTCCAGAAGAAGCCAGGCTGAAATTAGTAGAAAAATCATTGTGCACATTTTCTTTTTGCTGCTACTTGGCTTTAGTGTAACTGATTAAGATTAAAATTTGGAATGATTCAGCCAGTTATGTGGGTTGAGTGGAGCAGAGTGAAGCACAAGCTAGTGTGGCAGCTGAACTGGATCAAGACAATAAAACTGACTTTGAAAAATGATGATTTAATAAGATTAATGGAGCATATGTGTCATTGCAACACTTATGGCCCCTTTTCTTCTTACTTCTTCCAAGAATGCTAACATTGATCTTTTCCTCGTACGTCTTTTACAAGTGGTGACTGTGCTTAAAATACTGGCCACCGCCAGGCCACTGTGCTCCTCTCACATGCTATCCCTACGGGAACTCAACTGTTGTAGTGTATTAAGTGTCYTTCTGTCTGTAGAACCACTCGGATGAGATTATCCTGAAACCGATTAATCATAAAGCTGTCGTGCTGTCATCTTCATTATTGGGGCCCGTTGAGTGTTTCTGCATGTGGTCAGATCTAAGCCTCAGTCCCTAAATTCCTTTGGGTATCCTCCGTTTCTGTACATCACATTAAGTGACATGGTATGGACAGGGGTGTGATAAAGTAAGAATGGTCTGCTAACTTCTTGGGAAGGTATTTTGTAACTGATAACTAATCAATTAAAATAGAACATTTTTCATAGCACAACAAATATTTTAACATGATAAATACATTAAGTGAAGTATGAGGATAGTCTCATTTGTGAGGGCAAACGGTTTAAGGATGGAATGACCTTTTTCGTGATGTCAGAACAGAGGTTCTTTCAAGTGATCATGACATGCTTACTGAAATAGGGGAGAACACACTAAGAAATGATTGTGTTGTGCAGTCTTGTGCTTAAGAGGCCTCCCTTATTCCTGAAGTTGCCCAAACAGATGTTGGCGAGATATGATTATATCTTATATTTATATATTCTAACATTTTTCCTAACCAATGGAATCTGAAAGGAAAATGATGGTGTTTGATTTCCTCTCTCATTCTCCCTTATGAAAACAATATTTTCTCCTGTGTGTCTTTGTCTGGTTTGGGTGATGTTCCCATACTTTCTGTAGCTAACTCATAGGCTTTTGGCTCAAGGAAGTATTTTCTCATGTGACACTGGTACATAKCTGAAGACTGTGAAATGACCCTCTTCCATTTTTCTGCCTCAGCTGCATTTCTGCAGGAGTCTCCACTATGAAGCTAGTATGGGGGGGAAGTACAGTGTGAACAGCAGRTTTTACAGGGTCCTAGGCTTGAAGTCCTCTGTTGCTCTCCTTTATTTCTACTTGGTCTGTGCTTTTCTGCTTGCCACTTTTTGTCTCAAAAGACTAAATTTGCTTTTCCATTCCTATGCACTATATGTTTGCATGGAGGAATCTTTAAAAAATGCTTTTGTTTGTCTGATAATGAGCCAGAAGATAACTTCTAGTAAAYTTGTCGTGACTATTTTTCTTAACTATGTGCTTTGCTTTAATAGATTTAGAAGCCTGGCAGTAGTTCAAAGAGGTCAATGGACGTGTTGTGAGTCAAAAACATTCTACTGAGTCAAAAAGTTTTGGAACTGCTTGCTTTTGTACCACTGTTCTCAGGTCAGCAGTGCCACAAGCAGCAACTTTGTGCTAGAAGAGTGAGAGCGCTGTACACATAGATTTGTAGTGCAGCCTGGTTTCGTATGGTACAAAATGGTCTYGGCATGTGAATTTAGTGCATCTGCCTCTACAACAGTGATGCATAGGTAGAGTTTTGCAGAGGGGTTTTCCATATAGGTTAAGCTAGTAGTAACTGTATATCTTGAGGGTTTATTTTCAATTCAGCAGTTACTTGGATTAGTATGTTTGGCTTATTCCACTTGATATAGTGGAGCTTGGGCGAGAACAAGCATTACAAAATATTTGAGCTGCACAGTAGTGTGAATAGCAGGACAGAGATGAACATATCAGCTGAGCTATAGCTCTCTCTGCCGCAGTATTCGTTCTGGTGTCTGCAGCACTTAGCAATGTGCCATCCTTTGTTCAGTTARATAGCTAAATCAAATTTAAAATTTGATATCAACTTCTTTGGAAACTTTTATGGTGCGCAGAAATTAAAGAGTGAATTTTGAATGAGCACTGCAACTAGGATAAATTGGTAGGCTTTTTTACCCATAAAAATTTGCCAACTGTTGATATGGGTATGTTGGACATGAGAGACCAAAGCTCAATGGTATGTTGTTATGCTAACAAAGGCCTATTTTTCCTTGTACAACTTTACCACTTTCAGGGCTACAGTTGTGATTTACCTCACTAGCATCTGTGTTGGACCCATTTGGCAAGATAAAATAGGTGTAGCAGAACTTTGACTTATTTAGTCAATGGAAAGTTCATGTCCCGGGTGACTGTTAGCTAAAGGTGAGTTTGGTGAAATAACAGGAGGCAAAYTGAGTTGGATTATATGGATTTTTATAGCCAGTTTTGCAGACTGGTGTAAGGTGAGGTGTTATCTTGCTTTCTARATTTGAAGGCACAAGGTCATTCTGATCCTTTTGGAAGTTCTAGGCTAACAGTCTGCGCGCTGGAAGGATTATTTGCTTTGTGCACTCTTCTCTTCAGATGGCTGGTCCTGTAGCTTTGCTTGAATATCTGCTCTGAGAAGTTATCACAAAGGGCTAAAAGCTCTCTTGGGGAATATTATGATCTCTATAGGGTTTTGAAGATGAAGAGTGGAATCTAATTAAGCTTTGTGTTGAACCTAGTTTAAAAATTTGTTKTTTTTTTTTTCCTTCAAGAAAGAAAACTTTAAAGCTAAAGAGTGAAGAGCTGGACTTTTTCCTTTTTTTATTTTCTGCTAACTTGACTGCTTCTAAAGCAGATGCAGCTGAAAGCAGTTAAAGATGGTGCAGAACAGGAAGAATCTCTTCAGCATACTTGTGTGCCTTACAAGAACCCCAATGTTAGTTTTCTGGCTAGTTATTTTTCTCTTTATATCTTATGTTTTTGCAGATGGAGCATAAAAAAGAACTACCTTAAAGCTAAATCAAAAGATGAAAAAAGTCTGCCCTAGAACAGAACTACTTCTCTGCAGGGGACTTTACTGGAAGAAGTTTCATAAGAATCACAAAGCACTCTCTAAAGAATGCTCCTATTTTTTGTTGTTGTTGCAAACAAAGTTTTCTAGATATTAGGCTAGAATTTGTTGAAAGTAGTCTCCATCTGTTCTCCTGCTGCCTGCTTATTTTGCACCTACCTTAACCTTGATACTCACCTGTATTCATATATTATACTTCTCTTGCACTTAGGTTATAGAGCAGAGATCAGACCCTTTCCAGTCCTATCACGGGTCAGCTTCTCTCATGTACACAATTTATTTATCTATAAAATCTATTCATCTATAGCCATATTTGCTACCATCAAGGCTTTTTTTTTAAGTTGGCCTCAAAACAGGGTGCCTGTTTTGATRTGCTGTATTCTCATGCCAGCTGAGTCCCCCCTCTTCACTCTGTACAGTTGTGAATAGTCGTGCTCACTTCAGAATCTCACCAGTCGTCAAGTGACAGCGTTATTCTGCCTGCATACAGACTTGGTACAGTGAAAGGTAAATTTGGGCAAACAGACTTCTGCCACTCTGGCTTTGACCCGTGCAGGAATATCCTTTTGATATTGTTGCTGAAGTTTCATAGTTTGGTGCTGATAGTGTTAGCTCGCTCTTTTATGGAAGAAAGTAATATTTAATTCTACCTAGGCAAGTCATTATAACGTATATGTCATAATTGTGTACTGTGTGGATAGGTCAACTCGTCAATAGTACTCCGAGCTGCTCTTTCTAGCAATATGACAAGGTCATATTGATGAATTTGACTTTGGTTTTGGCTTGTTTGTTATTAGGCCATATTGTTGATAAGGCTATTAGTCATTAGTTTTATTTTTTGATCTGATTTCTGAATACACTGTTATCAAGAGTTTGGATTTCTGAGCACATAATCAATAAAATTCTGGCGTAAGTGTCAAAGATAYGAGGCGTGGTATTGTTTTGTTTTTTTAAGTCAACAGTAGAGTCAGTGTAGATGAGATAATATCCTTTTTTCTGACTACAGTGATAAAAGCAAATAACCTTGGTAATTTCTGATTAGAGGACCTAGTACCTTTTGATATCTTAAAAAAATTAGGGGGATGTGGATATTCCGCATATTTGTAACTAAAGTACAGGAATCATTGTGGAAGTTAAACCTAGAACTAAAAAAAAATCTACTTTTTTTAATACTGGGACAGAAAGATGTGTTAGGTCAAGGAAGCAATGCAGCATTCAGATCAATGCCTCATATTAATATTTTATCAACTTTACAGAAGTGAGGGACAGAGGGAATGCTGTATTTGACAAATGTAAGAGCCAACAGAATTTAACATTTGGACAGATACTACTTTTGGAAACAMTTGAGTCCTGTGGCAGTTTTAGAACTGTGATAGCCAGATGTTCTTAAGAACACAAGAATTGGTCATATTGCCCACCTAGTCTGCTCTTGTTGACCTATCCACTAGTGAGTATGTTTTGAAGAGTATTAYAGCTGGGAAAGCATAAAGTGACCCTTCTTCAGAATATTCTTCAAATCTTAAAGGACTTCCTGGTATTTTTGTAAGTTAGRTCTTAGATGAGTTTTCCTCCAGTAGTTTGTCTAAGTGCATTTTTTTAATTAATGTGTATTACAAAATGATGATACCTAGCTGTTGGAAAAGGTAGAGGTGCCGGGGTCTCTACTAGGCTATGTTCCTGGGACCTGTTGTAGGAATTAATCTCTATCAGCCTGCATTAGTTAAATTGAAGTTGTTGTACTACTTTTTCTTCCTCCCACGCATGCTCACAACTGTGTAAAGGAAGCARGATTCTCAAGGAAATTGCAGCATAAATGATAATTTTACTCTTCTCCCCAAACCTTCGAGCTCTGCAGGTGAATGGTTGGCTGGCTTTTGTACCCCTTAATAACTTTTTAGTACTCCTTCTTATGCTTTTTTTTTTTAAATTGCAGTTTGCCTCCAATATTGTCTTAGTTTTCCGAAGTGATAGCAGACTATCTGTGTTCTTTAATGTTCTGCTGCAATGGGGTGTTGAGTGACTTTTCAACCTGAAGACTCTTGTTCATTTGCCTAGCAGCGAGACACTGAACGGTGGTGGAGACACTTGAGCTGTTCATAGCACCTAGGCAGCACAGCAGAGCAGCTGATGTTGACTTTATGCTCATACATGTAGTTTTGCAGCCATCAGGGTTATAAAGAACAGTGTTCATTACCAAAACATCTATGTATTTCACAGATAAACCAGCTTTGTATGTTTGTAATACAAGTAYGCTTGTATTTTCTCAGTTTCTGAACCACTATGAAGCTTATATTGGTATGTCTTTATGAGAAGACAGTGATTTACCAAAGAGGTGGGATTTGCAGCATGCGCTGCCCTCAGAGTTCTCCTCTGCTTGATCAGCTCTATTCACTTAGAGAAAGAAACCTTACGAATGGGAATAAAACCTTATTTTATTAGGCCTTGGCTCCAGAGGGTGTTACTCCAGATACTTACCAGGTTAGCAAAAGAATATCTATATTGCTGCATCTAGAGATGTTGGTAGTTACAAAGTCCGGCTGTTTGCCCTCCCGGACTGAAGCTTTGATTAGATGCTAAGGACACGCGTGCAAGGCAAGCAGCAGTGCTGGGTTTGGAACCCAGCTGCACCGGATGCTTTACAATAAGATCTTCAAGGTAAAGTCAGCTATTGTTAGGTCCTCAGAGGCGAGATACTTTGTCCCATCTGTAGTGCTTAGATTATTTGTGCTTCCTGTTAGCTCTTGGTGTAGCAAACTGAGCGTTTGAGCATTCATTTCAAGTCCCAAAGTTCAGACACCTTAGCAGGTGTCTAACCACTGTGGCCATGCAAGATCTGCACTTGCCTGAATATGCTGAGAGGCAGTTTCAGCACAGACTTGTTAGCACAGGGCTCTGCTGATAACTCTGGGATTTCTCTTGCAGAACATTGCAGACTGACTAATAGATGTACAGGAATTTTCCTGAATATCCAAAGACTTTCTCTTTCTGTCACATAATCTGTTTTCTTTTGTCGTTGCCTTTTTTTAACTGCTTGCTGGCACCATGACAACCATAATATTATACATGTGATTGAATGTTCACAAATAGGACTAGGATGATGCACATTTGGCCAGTTGCATAATTAGATGAACTTAGCCCTGGGTCTTTGGAGAACTTTGGATATTGAGGTAGTATGGCTGTAAGAGGAGCAGGAGGAGCAGGGTGAAATCGAGCTATTAGTTTTGTAGAGTATTTATCTTGAGCAGCTTTATTTGGAAGAATGCCATTTCTGGAATTAGATGACTGACAGGGTCTGAGACGAGGCTGAATTGCATTACTGGAAGAAAGCTGTGTCTTCTAATGATAAAGACTCAATTTTCTGGAACCTTGTGCAAATATCTTATTGCTTCAGTTCTGGAAAACACTAACATAGATTCCTTTCAACATCGTAAAGTGTGAAAATTTGTTATCCTTCATTCCTAATAATAGCTACGAATTCGCTATTTATAGTTTAACTGTTGCAGGTTTTTGTAATGTTTTCAGTGCTGTTAGGAGACTGTTGCTGTTGAATATCATCTGTCTTGGTATTGCATAGGAAATGGGCAGCTTTGGCTGAACAGGGTTCCAGAACCCTGCTGGAATTTATGAAGAGGATCTACATGTCTGTTGTAATGTGCTATGTCTCTCCTCTCCCCACCACACCAAACATTTGACCTGCAAGAAGGGTGTTGATGAGGGAGAAGTCTGATTGATCATAGTGGAAGGTTCACGTGTACTGATCTTAAAATAATCTCAAAGGCTGCTGTGCCAAAGTTTTTTTTTAAAAATTTAGACCTGTTTGTTGAAGTGAGATAATAGGATCTCCTGATCTGTCTGGCCAGTGAGTAATGTCCTCTTCCTTCCCGCCTCCTCCCTTCCTCCCTCCACATCATCTGAAGAGATCAGACTTATCCTCCATAGCTCTGGCTTACTAATTCTTTTGCTGACAATTTGTGCAAGAGAGAGGAACAGAGAAAATTATTTTAAAGTAGTTGTAGGAACTGGCTGAATTTGTGATTCTTAAAAAGAATGGTGCCTTATGACCAGAGTGGATCTCCCACTCTTTTTCCATGCAAGTTGTTCAACAGTGTAAAATCAAGTGTTTAGGCTTTCTTAATGTTGTAGACAGCTGAGGAGGGTGACTCTGCAAAATGCCCAACTGATAGAAATTTGTAGTGCTCTTATTTTGGAAACAAAGGTTGCTTTGAATAGTAGATGTTTTATAAATAGGAGTGTCTTGGGTATATAACGTGTAGAGATATTTTTTTAGAAATCAATGCTAAATGGGCTTTTTCTTGATGATATGGGAGAGCTCTTCATTTAAATTTTTAGCATGTTTATAATTAAACTTTTTTTTTATTTTGTGTTACTAGACATAAAGGAAAATGCTCTCAACTCTGATACAAGGCAAGTGGGGAACATAAGGCCAGATGGTAATTAAGTTTTGCCTAACTCTATAATACCATTTGCAATTTTCATAACAAAAGTCATCTTAATTTTTTTATTATGGTACCAAGGTACCAGAGATGTATCCAGAATTTGCATTTTGTTTTTGCGATTAGGGAAGTGACTAAGCCCTGTGAAGTAGGGGCCTTTCTCCCCAAGAGTGATGGTCCCGCGCACGTGAAGGTGTGCCGAGGAAGGTTCAAGAAACAGGCGTTGTATTTCACTAGCTGTGTGATTCCTAATTCCTGTTAGGGTGCTGCTCCATTTTATATAAGCTACAAAACCTGCTTGTTACCCAAGCTATGCTTTCCCCACTGCAGAGCTGGAAAAACTCCCTGAATAGAAACTTGAAGAGAGCAGCTGAGAGATCCTTTAGGCAACTGTTTTGGTCAGATTTAAGAACTTTATTTTTATTTTCAAGGCATTAAAAGAGAATAAGGAAATCCATGATCCGAGCAGAGTCTAGTGGCAAGATTACGGTTACCTGCTTTGCTTGTTGAGCAAGCTGTTATGTTCTGTAGCAGGTGTAACTTTCACCAGCAGATGTACTCCAAATGGGAGTTATGAACAGATATGGTGCTCCTGAATTCTGTTTAATTTGGGAGGTAGCCATTAGTCAGGCATTTTCTTTAAATAGCACCTTTGCATTGCATATCCTGGAGTTCAAAATATTTCTGTTATATCACTTCTTGGACTCTTTACTGTAAAGTGCTGTCTCTTAGAAAATACAAGCAGCGCTGTAGATCATTAATAGTAACAACAAAAATGCAATATTGACTATTAAAGGACTCTCTTTAAAAAGAAATTTAATTCAACTAGTCATCGAACTTGTCTATATAGTCAGTTATCCCTGGGCAATTCTGTGATGGTTTTTCTGGCTTATTCGTTTATTCATTCTAATACTCCAGATTGTCTGGTTTATTTGTTAATTATAAAGAGTGAAATCGTTCATACTGCTAATTAAGACACTCCTAGAATGGCACAGAAAAATGGTCAGGGAAAGAATAGTCACTTGTGTCTAATTTATAGAACAATTACTGCCAGAGTAGCTCAGAGTTTACAAATAAAAATACCTAACTTTCAGATGCGTATCTGTCTACTGAAGGTAGCAGGGAAGAGCCGCTTCTTTCAAGCAGTCTCCTTTAGCCTGGTGTCTATGGCGGGATGTGGTAAGGAGCAAGATCTTGTATGATGCATTGTGCTCCAAACTAGATTCACGTTCCACGAGCGTGAAGCAACTTCAAAGAAACTCTTCTGTTTGGTACTGAAGCCCTGAAACTGGGAAGGCTGTGAGTTCCCTAAATAACCGCATCTATGGTGACTGGTAGTTTCATGCTTAGCAGAGATTACCATGCAGGTCTCAGAAAGCAAAAGGAACCATCTTTGTAATTGTGAAATGAATGGGAAGCCATCTCGGAGCCTGGGAAGTAGATAATACATCTGGAAGACTATTTTTGTGTTGGTTGGAGTTCATAGAGAAATTAGGAGGCCTGAGTAAGATGTGTGATAAGCAGCTCAAAAATCTCAAACGCTAAAGAAAATCTCAACGCTAAAGAAAAGTGATGGTAACATGTTCCTTGTTCATGTCTAATACTGGAGAATCCAAACCTAATGGTATGTTCAGTGGTAGGTTGTGACTGCAAGTCACAGGTCAGGTATACTGCCTCAGCCTCTTTTCTTTTCCTCCTCTTATAATAATATGAGTTCAGTTCTGTCTTGTCTGAATTGTGGCGGGTAATTTGTGTACCCTTTCCTGTCTTCAGATAAAGTTATAAGTGATTCTTCTTTAATAAAAAGATGAAAATCATCAACACTGCGATGACATTACAGTGTAAGATGTCTCCATTGCAGTAGTGAGTGTACAGTAGTAGTTGACTGCACAGGCTCTGTAACTGGGTTGTGCTGCCCGTTGCGTGCTCTTACTGCGGGAGGCCGATAAGATGCCTCGTGTTACCTGTGAGTTCAAGAGAAAGTGCCTTTCTAGTTCTTCTTCTTCATCTTCTTAATAAAAGATACTTCTTTTCCTTTGCTGAGAACCTATGTGATTAGATGTTTATTTTCCTTCATTCCCAGGAGAGCAGACATTGTGGTTCGTGTTTTCTGTTTTGCCCCTATATGTGAAACAAGATTTAATCTAGATGAGCATATTTCTGGAATCCATGTAATTCTCCCCCTAAAAGGAATTGATAAGCAAATTGGCTTTCTAAAACACGAAGGAAAACCAGAGCAAACTCTTCATCAACACATTCCTGATTGTATCCAGCATTTGCCTTCCACAAAATTCCTAATACTTAGTAATGTCTGTGGTTTCCCGTTGGGCTGCTTAGCTAAATGTAATAAATGAAAGCTGTTGAAAGAGAAAGAAAATTAAGACTAACTTCACCGTAATCTAAATTGGATGAAAACTATTTTGGATTGTATACTTGTTTTGTATTTAGTTTTCCAAGATCATACCAGTATAAGTCTGTATGTTTCTGACCTTCACAAAAAGTTATTCATCAGAGGAAGAAAATACTAGCTATTAAACAAGGTTTATGTAGACTAATTGAATTTTTACTCATATCTACTTCAGAAATTATGGAGAGAGTATTCACATCATTTAATTTTAAACTCCAAATTTAGGACTACATAAATATATAAATTAAATGGAGATGCTAGAGGATAATTCAAAAAGCCTGGGTCAGAAGCCTGCCTCTATCCGCTGACTACAGAGGAAATGTGGTCTTGTAAATGAAATGCTTAAGATGCCATATGTAGGAGGATTTGAATAACCTCTGTATGATCACAGATGCGTATATGGGCCACAAGTCCATTTGACTGAACATCTCAAACAAATTTGTAAAAGCCTGACAGTTGCAAAAAGCCACGTTTTCCTGTCCATCTAATGAAGTGGCAGCAAGACTACTTGCTGTCTGAAAACTGAGCTTTGACTTCCAAAAATGCAATTTCTTAAGCATCTCTAGAAGTACCACAAATAAATGTGAGCCCTTGCCCGAAGAGGTGCACCGGGAACATAGCTCCCTAGCAATAAAAATGTGTTTAATCTTTTTAGAACTAGTATGAGGATGAAAATGTGCTTTCCAAGAATTGTACTGTTGTAGTTGTTTCTGGAGAGATTAGAGGAAAACATTTGAACAAATCAGTGGTCAGGTCTGGATGAAGAAAAGTTCTCTTCAGTTTTTCAGCCAGGCATCACACCCGGCACTTGTTTGCCACTTTGTCACGTTAAAAAAACTCTCAATTTTGTTCTTTTTACATAATGACATAATGGACCTGCTTTTTTCTTATTTTTCCAACATTATGATTTAGAACAGTTTTAATATTAAAATATAGGCAACAAAAGAGACAGGAAAATTGTCTTAAACTGTTTAATTCTGTGCTTTGCTTGATGTGAGATGTTAGAGCAGCTTAGTCCTTGTCATCAGCTTTTGCTTGTTTCCAGAGAGCGTGCGTGTGTGTGTGTGTGTGTGTGTGTTTGCAGATACAGTGACGCGGGACTACAGTTGAGGTTCATGCCTGGACGTGGTGAAGCTCCTCTAGCTCTGCTTTAGTCACTCCCTGGAACAGTGTCGCTTTAGTCTTCGTTTGCTGGTCTTGATGAAAATCTGGTCTGGACGATCTGGGATCTCTGATACAAGTCACAAGCAACTACTTGGATCTTCGCTGTCGGAATCAGGGAAAAATAATGTTTGATAGAGATAAATGCAAAAGCTCCTTCCTGTTTCTCATCAAGAGGCTTTTGGTATTTTCACACTTTAGAAGTTATGCAATAGTGACACATAAATGGTTATATAGTATGTACTCGTACATAGACTAAAATGAACTTTTCAGAGTTTTTTTTCCTAGCTTGGGAGGAAGTTGGGCAGAGCTGTTTTTTTTTTCTTTCTTTTTCTTAATAATATAACATGCTTAGCATCAGTTTGTCCCAGCTAAATGTTACTTGTAAACTTAAAATATTAAAATTACTCTTTGAAGGTCCAGAAGAAGCAGCACATTTCTTCTTCCAAGTTCRGTGTCTTTGTTCCTGTAAACTTTTGAAATTGATATCTGTGAATGAAATGTATTTAACTTACCTTTCTGTCTATATAGTATTGATTTGTGACATTATGCATGGCTGATAAAGATGACAGTTAATGACACGCTGATTAAAATCCTTTTATCTTTTTGTGTTTCAAAAATACACAATGCAGTTGTTCATGTGTAAAATCTTAGCCTAAAAAATCCTCCAAGTCCTAAGCAATAATGATCAATAGTATTTTAAAGCATAAGCTTAAATTTTATAACTAGATCCTCATCATGCTTTACTCCTCATGCAAAAGGAGTTGTCAAATAAAATATTAAGCATGATTAAGCTATAAGAATTTTTTGTAAAGTATCAATTTTACTTTGTTCACCGCTGTGTACGTTCAAATCTGAATAATGATGTAAAAAGGAAACAGGATCTGAGTATTATTATGGACTCAAAGTAGCATATAGTTTTTAGTTACAGGAATCAAAGCAAAGTGATAAACTGCATGTGAATTTAGCAAATTATGTCTAAATTTAGTACGTGGCTTATGTATAATACTTGTAATAACAATCCATAAAAGCATGGTAACATGTTTGAATCAGCTTTATAATCTTGTTACTACATGTTTCAGAATTCAACTTTTGTTCCTATAGTTCAGATGCGAGCGCTTTTGCCCGTAGGGTTTTCTTAGAGTAGAAGAGCATTCCAAGGGGGAATTGCATTATTTTTAACAAAGTTAAACCTCTGTGTGTTTRCTACCAAACCTTTTTTCCAGGAAAGTGTTTTGTTCCTGAGCAAGAAATATCAGCAGAAATATAAATGCGGTGCAACAGCATGTAATCTGTGCCTTCCCAAGGGACGCTGGTATTTTCAGAGAAGTCTGTTGCTTAAAGCAGCTCTGAGGATTATGGAAGGATTTTGGAAGGATTTTCCCCTGTAGTATTTTTGTAGGTGGCTTTGAGACATGGGAATCCAGCACAGCTATGAGACTGAGCTTCTGAGTTTAAGAAAACTGAAGTTTTCTTAAATGTAGAATTAGCTTTATGCTTTTTAAAGATCCCTCCGCATTTGTATTTCTCATGGTTTGTGTGGGTTGTTGGAGCTTCTAGCATCTTTTGAACCTACCGAGCCTCAGGCGCACAGAAATGTTGTGGGCTAAACTTTGCTGTTGCCTGCTGTTGGATTTGGGGCGTGTGTGTGTTTCAGTCTGTGTTTGTAGAAGAAACATAATGAAATGAGACCATCCTGCTGTGACAAAACATGCTGAGCTTCCAGGTGGATGTAATTTAATCATGGCCGTATAAAAATTTCCCTTGGTCCTGTGCGTGAAGGTGCATAYGCTTCGATTTGCACAAAAGGTTTATGTGATGGATATTGAAGGCCAGACAGCTGCTTTTATGAAGGTTCACAGTTAATAAGCACAGCAACTTCCAGAGGGTTAAAGCTTCGCATGCGAGATGCTTTTAATAATCCATCTGAACACTACCGTTTCATTAAACCTCTGCTGCTTGGCAAGTACTGCGTGTGCACGGGAGCGGCAGGACGTGTTCCCCTTCCCTTTCTGCTTTCTCGGGGCTGAAAAGTGCACTCCGGGTAACGCAGCGGCAGCGGGTCCGCTTTTTTGTTTTGTTTTTTTCTTCCTCCAGACAGCGCAACGCGTGAAGCTGGAGGAACTGCCGTCCCTTGAGTTGTCGCTAGTGCTCACGTGACTGCGGTGAAGTTAATCCGCAAATGAGCGTGGACTTGGGGAGGGGGGAGGAATTTTTCCAGCTGGATGAGTTTTCTGTTTGGGGTTAGGAGAGAATGTGAATTCCCCTATTGCTAGTAACACAATTTTAGATCATTTTAATCTATGCGGCTGCTTTCTCTAGTAATTCCCCCATTTGGTATTTCTTTTTCCTTGTGTGCCCACTTGTCCTCTTGGCGTGTATTTTTCTAGGTTAAACAAAGTTCTCATCTCTCCTAATCATCTTAGAAACTCTTTTCTGAGCTTGTTCCAGTGACAGACCGATAATTCTGTTAACACTAAAGCTATATTAATGCTTTAATGCCAGTGCCTGTCTTCCCATTTAATAGTCTTCTCTCCTTCCTATGCTGTATTTATTGTTGGCTCTTACAAAATAAGATTTGAAAAAAGATACGATGATGAGAGAGCACTTCAGGAAAAATGTGACTGTGGGTGTCTCTATCCAAAGTAGCGATATGAGTAGGCTAAGCGGGATGGAAGAATAGTAGTGCCCATAAAGTAAAAACTTAATTGACTTCTGTACTAAATCATATGCAGCTTTAACAAGTTAATTGCATTAGAGTGTGTATATATATGCATTTAATGCCATACTAAAAATTTAAGCCAAATTCTGTTTCCTAGCTTTATGCTACGCACAGTCACAAAGCTTTTGGCACAGGCACTTTGGAAACATGTGGCATTGATTGTGCATATTTCTATGTAATATAATATAATGTAGTGTATCATTTTGGTGCTTTATACTTGGAGAAAGAAGCTGCGGATTTTTTTTTTTTTCTGTAATGAATGCATGTAGTCCTCAGATTCACTTGTTTCTATTTCATTTCTGTACTAACTAAAATAACCATCCTTTCTGCTTGATGGAGAGGCTTTGCGGAGTGCCTTGTGTGCGTCTKGGTATGCGAATTTTAACTCGGGTTAATCGCGAGTCAGTGACTTGTGCTAGAACAGGAGCAAAATCCCAATTTTGAGCTTAATTTTGCCCCCATCCTGCTTTCGTTAGTACCAGAACTAACCATGGGATGCCTTGGGTGTTCACGCGGGGCGTTGTGCGGTGTCGGTGGATGGGATCCACGCAGTAGAGGGAGGTGCTGTTTGATGTACCAGTAATGTCAATCCTGATGATATTTGATGCTGGATTTTTCCATTTGAAGGACTTTATCCTTTATAAAGAAGTTGCCTTGCATTTACTTTTTAAAAAGCAAAATATGTTCCCGTTTGATTTTTAGAATTATGCTTCTGGTTTTGGGAGCGTCAGTGCATTAGTTCTGTACAACGAAACGGTCCTTGGGGTGTAATCGCTACAGCATTGCAGAAAACCTTCTCTTAGGTTTTACTTAAAGCTCTTGATTCTGACTGGAAGGTTTGGGGTTTTGTTTTAAACTCCTTGCTTTTCACTTGTATCAGAAAGTAGAAGGGGTGTTGTTTTCAGTCGATATTTTAGTTTCARTGAAGGAATTAAAAAATCCCTTAAGTTTCCTGGGAGCAGCTGCCGGTAGTTACTTGACCCACTTAAAGCTCATTTTCTCCCCACTAGCACTTTTTACGTGTATTAGCAGGAATAATTATGATACTTTCTGCTTATTTTGAAATGCTTCTTGATCATATTGGCATGTTTGGAGAAGAGATTAATTAATCTTCAGTTTTGTGGGATTTTTGTCACTACTCCCCCCCATCTAAACTGATATTATTGTAGGGCTCTGAGCCTACTGCAGAGTTGAGAAGATTTTTGTTGCTTTTGAGAAGGGCAAGTGTAGAGCTGGAGTCTTACTATCACCTACTTTTCTAAATTTAGAAAAACTTAAAGAATGAGCAGGCACAGTTTTGAAGTAATCAAAAATAAAGCTGCTCCAGTATGATCGATTATATGAACATATTGTGGTGGTCTGGGAATCGTTGATCTTGAAGTATATGGGAGAGAAGGTTTGCTGTTCATTTTATTTTAAAACAGCTATGGTTTCCCCAATAACTTGTTTAAGCTTGTTTTTTTCTTCCTTTAGTGAAAAAATACATTTATAATTTTTTTCATGTAAGCCACTTTTACAGGACCTATTATTGTCAAAGGTTGAAAAATAGCTTGCAAAGTCAGTATGAATCTCTGAAGTATGAGGTAGACATGAAATCTTTGCTCACCACCCTTTTTCTGGCCCAAATTGAGTAGYAGTGAAGATCTGCACAAATATTTGATTCCAAATAATGAAAACTGCCTTGTTTTGTCAGTTCAGACAACTTTTAGCCTTGGCTTAGGGTCGTCTGCGATGCTGATGGCAGCACCTGAGTAGAGATTATTTTTTTCTTTCTTGAAAGTAATGATTTGTAGTGTAGTAGCTGTGTTAACAAGGTTGAGAGTGGTAACGTACATTGGTTGCCAGCATTTTCACTGCAGCAGCATCTAACCCGGCCTGGAACAGGTCTTCCTGTTCCTGCAGCGCAAACGCACGTCGAGTCCGCTCCGGTCGTGCTGCTGCTCGCTGTTACCTTGCAGACGGCTCGAGCTATAGCTGTGGACAGGGCTTTGTTAACAAGTGGGYGATTCTCATACAGAAAAGACTCGTCCTCATTCTTCAAGCAGTAAATGGATTTTTATTGTAGACTGAAAGCAGGGAGCATCCTCATGTTATAGGTGATTGTAGTTGTTGCTAATGAGCCTTTCTGTTAAGTAGAAAAAGACTCGCAGCCATAAAAACATGTACTGGAGCCTATGATGAAGACTTCTGGAAGTTTTTATCCTCTTCTTGTTGCTAGAATAAGTGTAATAAAATGAAATCTAGCACTAGTCAACAGCGGTCGTCCTCCTAACGTAGAGCTGTGTTATCAAGTGATTGAAAATTCTGATTTGTAGTATGACTGGGATATAAATTGATATCTCTATAACCCGGAATGGTCTTCACTGTGAAAACTGTAGAAAACTTCCCTGGCCAGGGACAACCTGTAACATTTCCAGACAGGCCTTCTTAAGACACAACGTCATCTGGGTCATGATGAGGCTCTCTAGCATAAAACTGTAGGCAGTTGCACAGCAGTACCCTGTTGACTTCAATTACAGTAACCACACCCTTCATTTGCCCTTTTCTTTCTGATGTAAAAGGGCTATTTTTGGAAAATTCATACAGCTGAAAGTGGTAATTTAGATAGACCAGCTGTTTTAGCAAAGCTTTGGTGTAGGCTAAATATTGGACTGACCTTTGCGGAATTCACTGGTCTGCTGGAGTCTGAAAATTCACATAAAGCAACCTTGCTCATGGCTGGGACAAGAAAGGGCCGTGCGTAGCTGCTCTTCTCTCTCTCCTCCTTCCAATCCTTCTTTTGGTTATTTGTGATTTATTTTGATTTTAACATTTATTTGATATTTATTTTGATTTATTTTATTGATTGTTGAAAGAGTCTTCCGGATGAGGAAAGTTGTCTTTGTAGATTATGCTATTTTAATTTGTTCTTGTAGTTAAGTTATAACTGTCTTGCTTTGTCAGATATATATGTATTCATGTATGTTTTTATATGTATATATGTTTGCAACTTGTTCTGATAATTGCTATTCTTATTCTTCCCTCAAAACACTGTATTTATATTTTGGTTTGGCCATTCATATGATGCTAGAGCAAAGCTTGAATCTGTCCTCTGCAGTACACAGCAGTCTTGTATAAACGGGTAAGACTAGGAAGACAATTACTTGTGATGCTTTTTTTTTTTTTCCCCACTTTTTCAGAGTTTAACAAATTAACCTTATCTCTTTTTCTGATTCTTTTGAAGCCTTTTTTTTTTTTTTTTAAACATACTAAATAGCTTGGCCCTTGCAAATGCCATTTGGTTACTTTTTGTATCTCACTGAATACCCTTATTTGTTAGTGATGCTTGAGCTTATTTGACAGTCTCGTTAATGAATGTCCCTTACCTCGGTGTGTTATTTTGTGATAGCACCATGCAGCTGTAACAAAGCTATCTGGAAAGCTGGGGATTATAGAAGTGTACGGTGCTCAAAAGTGCTTGTGTGGACAAATAACTTTATTCTAGTTCTGAAGAGTAACAGTGATGTGACTGCACACTGCAATTGTATAGTTTAGTAGTGAAAACAAATCTGGAAAGACTGAAGTAAAGCAAACTATGAAACGTCATAGATTGCAGAAACTATAGTACCTGAAGTCTGTTTTGAAAAGTAACTTAATTAAACCAATGCTAACTTCTGTGTAGGCAAATGGAAATGGCAAGTTTAGTTGTGTTTAATTTAGCTCCAGTAAAGTTTGAATTAAAGGCCAAGGTGTCACGGTGTGCTTGATCAGCCCTGACTGTACGCTCCTCCTGAAAGAGTTTCGGTCCTGCCCTGTCGCTGGCCACACGCTGCCTCCTTTCCCCTCTGCGTCACGTCTAGTAATTGTGCAGCTGCTGACCTGAATGAATACTTGCTCACAAAACCCGACAATTTGTCGGGTCAGCTTGCTGTTTTGCAGGTGTAACTTTTCCACCTCTTTCATCTTTTCCTTCCCATTAATAAACTAAGCTTTACTAGCAGCAGCCACACCTATTGTGGTGACAAATGTTTGAGAAAGGACACTTTGTTGGCAGGGCTCTGTAGCCCTATATATAGGCAGAGGCCTGTAGGTCTCTCATGCTCCTGGCCCTTGATACTCAAACCAACACAGACAAATCCTATCTTAAGTTGGGTTCCTTTAGATTAAACTGTCATGAACAGGCAAAACTAATTACTTTTAAAGGTAAAGGTATATAAAACCCAAACCAAACCAAACAACCAACCCTCCTCAGTAAAACAATGAACCTGAAAAGCATGAATTTATTTTTGTGTGTGTGGAAGAGGTGAAAATTAGGTGTCCAGGCTCCCATTAGTCTATAAATGTACAGTGTGAAATCAAAAAGGCTGTATTTTCTCTGGCAGTAACGCAAAGGACATTCAACATGTTTTGGGGGTGTTTATTTTGGTTCTGGGTACTTATTTCTCAAGCAGATACATATGTCCAGGACAATTTATTCAAAGATGCTTTTTTTTTTTTTTCTATTAACTATCAATTGCACATTTTTCTCCCAAGTATGTAACTCCAGTGTGGATCCACTAGTCTGGTGGAGAAATCCAGTAGCTGCCAAGATTACTATGCTTTTGAAGGAGGGGGCCGTTGTCCTGCGTTGTTGGGAAGTAACGTACCTTTTAAAGAGCGAGGGATTCCTCCGCTTTCATTCCTGCATGGGAGCGCTCCTAGCTGAGCGTGCGATCTGGCAATCTTCCAGTTACTGTAACTCCTAAGTGCCGTAAAACATATAATTCGTTGTGCTGTTGGCAAACAGGCTGGTGAACCAGAAGGGCGGCTCAGATAATGGTTTTCATGGAAAATGTTTCTTGCTCGCTTGCCTCTCCGGATGTGTTAGTCAGTGTGTGCTTCAGCTTCTYGTCAAAGTGAGCTTGGGGGAGTGTTTTTGCTTGGCATTTATCTTTTGGGGAGGGTTTTAGGAAAACAGCTGTCTGGAAAGGATAGAAGAGGGAATTAGGTTCTTAAAATGGATGTGTCAATTATTTTTAGTTTAGTTTAGTTTTTTGGTATCTAATAATGTGAAAACTTTGTCCTGAGATCCATGTCTGATAAACAAGAGGAGTTATTCTCCTGTTATAACTTTGAAATGCCTGCCTGAGTCCTAACCAAGTTGGCATAGGAAAATCTGTTTTTAATGGGATATCTTGATTTATTCTTTTTTTTTTTTTTGCTTGCAACTTAAGGGTTTTTTTTCCTTGTGTGATCCATGTTTCCATAAACTACTCAGACTTAGCAGGCCTTACCTGCAGATGACAATGAGGTGAAACTATTCCTTTAATGTAAATGAATCCATAGTAATTTGCTTGTTTTTCCTATGAATCATACTGAAGAATGGAATAGTGTTGAGGTATGTTTACAGTTTCGGTGCCATGACTTCATGCTTAAAATGAAAACGGAGTGTAAAAGTTAAAGGTATAACTTTGGCTTGGCAGCAAGCCTAATGGAGGCTCTTAAATACGTATCTTGCACACCTAAAGTAGTTGAAAGAGAGGCTTTTTAGTTTTACCCTTGACCTGGAATCCAGTTAAGGAAAAAATTACTATTGGTTTTACCTATGAAATGAGTCCATTCCCCAACCAAAATGAATATCTGCACAATTAACTGTGATTGATCTTGGTATACTCGGTGGTGCCCTTCTTTGTGTGCCCTGGCGCTGCGCTCTGGAGTCCCTGAGTTTGATTTGCTCATCTTAATGAACGATGTTACAGCATTGACTCAAGATTGCCTTACACTGAAACATGAAAAATGAGTTACCCTTAACAATAAATGGTCCTGATCAGTGTATTCACTCATCCTTCTTTTAAGGAATAAAATAGTTAATAGAATGTTTGAAAAATGTCAAACAGACAAGTGGATTCAAGAAAACATTTTCCTAGCTAAGGGCATACTTCTTTGTGTGGTCAAAAAAAAAAAGGATGCATTGGGTCAGTCGCAGTGATGTGAAGGTGAGCATTGATTTCTGCACACAGCTAAAAACCCTGGGGGGTGGATGGAAGGAAGTGAAGTTGCAAAATACTCTTCTACTTCTTGTCTTGGATTTACCAACCAGTATTTCTTGACTTTCTGTTCGCATTTTCTCTATTACAATAGCAATTACTGATGTAATAGGCACATTAAATAGCTTGTGAAATATATGAAACCCTTGGAGGGAAGGGGAGGGGGGATGTTTTTCCATAACTGAATTTGTCGTTTAACATCAGATTTCCAGCAAAAGTTGAGTTTTTTTTCTTTCCCCCCCTTTTTTTTTTCCCCATTTTTGGATCCCTTTGAAAGAATTGACTGTCCGCTGAGATAGGACATACAAACTGAATGCTTACATTCATCAAGTTCTAAAAATGAACAATGAGTAATAGGGTGAGGAAGGGGATGCTTCGTTGTAGCCCTTTCGGTGCTGTATGAGCCTACGAGGAGTTTGCTTTGGAAGAGAATGGAAGTCGTGAAAGTAGAATATGTGTTTTGAGGGGGAGCTCTTAAGGCATGGGTTAATGTCACTTGCAGTAAGGAGACAGCAGACATTAATAATAAAAGTGATATTTTAAGTGTGAGATGAAGAGTACCATATTGATTGAATGAAAAGTCATGGCTTTTCATGTGGGTTGAAGAGCATTTGAAGTTGTGCAGTTGCTTCTCGAGCAGCCACRTCTTTCCAAAACTGAAATATGCAGATGAATCCAAGCCTGGATCCTGTTTATCCCGCCTGTGCGTGGAGTAGCATATTCCCTGCCAGTTTTGAAGGACTTTGTGTGTACGGAAAAAGTATGGACTAAAACTGCAGTCGGAAGGACTTAGGTTGGATGTCAGGAAAAGTCCTGTTATTTCATTGACCATTTTAAACAACTGGTGAGGTGTAAATGTTCATCATGACTGACTGATTGAATTATTATTTAATCTTACTTTGGGGAAAGACCATGAATTAAATGATCTGCTGACGTTCCTATCAATGCCGTTTTCTGTAATTCTGTGATAGATGTCTGCGAGTTATAGATTTGGTCCCTTTAAGCAAAATAAAAAGCCTGTCTAACATATTCTAATGCATCCTTAGACTAGCCTATCTAGCATGTTTACCTTCCTTTAATAGTTTTAATTTTCTTAATCTTGAAAGTGCTTGGATACTCTGATCACGGATGAGCAAAACCACTTGATGAAATGCAGTCTTCTCTCTTCACGCGCACTTTAGTGAAGTTCATTCATCTCCTGCATTTTTCAGGCTGATGCGATTCAGTTGTTGCTGTGCTGTTTGCATTCTGCTGTACGTACAGTAAATGCAGCAGAAGTTTATCTTGCTGTCGTAACAGATTTTGTATGAGAATGATTAATGTCCGAGGTGGTCGGTGCGCATTGCTGTGGAAACGTGGGCATTGCATGCTTCTCCCGCCCCTCTCAGCAGGATTTATTGCAATTTCTCTTGCACCTGGAAGTGAGGGGACCGGCTT
The DNA here is from genome assembly GCF_003343035.1 of Apteryx rowi. Classification (NCBI taxonomy): domain Eukaryota; kingdom Metazoa; phylum Chordata; class Aves; order Apterygiformes; family Apterygidae; genus Apteryx; species Apteryx rowi. The sequence continues at coordinate 1,541,655 of NW_020450530.1, forward strand.
TTGCTACTGAAACATTGAGGGGTCGGGTTTATTGCACTGACGTTTAGTAGACAGCTTGGGCAAACAAAAAGAGGTTTTTCTTTCAGTTGCACCAAACTTTCCTGACTGTTAAGGCGGAAGGGTTTGGGGGTACTGAAGCCACTGCCGCCAGTGGGAAGAGAAGGCCGTTCCCTCGTGCTGCGTTTCGTTTCCTGGGATCAGAAACAAACCAGACCAGGAATCTGATCCATCTGGAAAACCTTCCCTACTTTCCCAATTATTGTCCAAKCAGACAAGTCCCCTGATCTGGTTTTCCACGTGGCTTTACAAATGGTTGTGCCACCGGGGGTGGAAGGAAGAGAAGTCACCAGATGCCTGGTGAAAGGGGAAAAAATCTTGCTTCTGTAATGGCAGTGTTGGCTTATGGTCACGTCAAACTGTGGCCCAAGACAAGTAGGTTACGGAGAGGGAAATGATCTGTGGTGTGATCGGGTTTGGTTCCTAGTTCTGCTGTCTTCTCTGGTTCCTCGTAGAACAAAATGAGTTGCAGATACTGGTTGCTCAAAGCAGAGGGCGGAAGGCAGTATCTCACTTTGCCTAAGGGACTCCTGCTGCTGCYTTGGAAGGGCTGTCTCTTTTGGAAATTGCTTATCTTTTGGTGCTAAAGAAGAGCTGGAAAAAAAATATGTATTTACTGTATGTATTTACTGTACTATGTATTATGTGTGTATTTACTGGGTAGTTTTCCTGGGCAGAAATGTAGAAGAAATAATAAAACCAGAGGAATTAAAAAATATTTATGGAATATGAGAATGGTAGGGGTAAAGTGGTTTTTATATAAGAAATTGCTAAGCAGCCAGATGGTCGAAGCCATGTAAGGTGAATGTTCCCGGAGAAGAAAGGTGATCTTGGACATATGGCTACTGATACGGGGAAGGAGCCTGTGGGTGACTCTGATTTAATGCTGTTACTGTTGTCATTGCAGTTTTTATTATCCCGTTAACATCTTCCCTAGCTGAGAATGAAGTGGGTCTCTATTCCCTCGGGAATACGGAAGTTATTCATTTTTTCCCAGAGAAAGGGAGAACGTTGCCTGGAACGCTCGCTGTAACCGCTGTGGCCTATCTTGCGCGCTTACCGCTTGGGAAGGGGGGCCGTGGTGGCGTGGCTCGGTGGCTGGGCGTCCCGGGAATYGCTCCGTAGGTAAAGGTCCGTGGGGCAGCCTGTGCCAGGCTGGGGGGCTCGCCGCGAGGGTTGTTGTGTGGACAATCCCTGCACTGTATCGCTGCGAGCCTGACGCACACAACATGCTCCGGAACAGTGCTCGCTGTGTCTCTGTGCTGGCGTGCCTCGGCACGCTCGCCGCTGAGAGCCCTTGCCCGCAAAACTGCCGGGCAGAAACGCCTAATGGCCGAGAATTTATTAAAGTTGATCTGCGCCTTGGAAAGGTGCAGGTGCTGGATGTGATCTCGGGGTCGAGGGAAGGCTTTGGGGAAGTTATCTCCCTGTCGTTAGCCGATAAAAGGAGCGCACGGAGAAAAGTAAACCATCTGCGCCTTAGGTTTTATTAAGTGCTAGAGTACAACAGTTAATTCAGGTCATTAGTTACTTGACTGAGTCAGCAAGAATCTTTCTGATAGCCTGATTAAATAACTTCTAAAGCAACTTCCTTCCRTGGATGTGGAATTTGAGGTGTGGTAGTGGCAGATTCCGAAATAATGAACTGCACTGGGAAAGCCAGTGGTGTCTTTGTATCCGAGTAGTGTTTCACACGCAGAGCAGAGCTGAGCAGTGGGTTGGTAGTTATGCTCGTAATCTGGCACGCAGATGAACTGCAGCACCAGAATGAAYCCTTCAGAAGACAGCAATCGCTAGCACGATCTTATCCAGTATTCATTTTCAGAGTAAGAATGAGGCAGAACCATCTCTTCTTTGTGGCTCGCCCTGTAGGAAGTACCAAGAATTGCTTCCAAAATCAGTATTTAAGTCAAAGGACAACTTTTATGTACAGGTTTGTTACAGATATCTTCCTCCATAAGTTTCCACTCTTTGTTCTGAGATTAAATATTTAATTTTATAAAAGTAGCACTGCTACGTATCCCCACAGCCACACATGCAGACTTGCAGTATGTTTATAGGAGGGTCCAGTTCTATGCGTATGGGATCTGTTGGCTTGTAGATGGTCATTTAAATTTCAGGTAGAAATATAAATGGGTTTGCAGGTCACCACCTGGCATTTTGCCTTTTCCCTTTAGCTCGAGGTTGGGAGTGGGAAAGCTTCTCCCAGAACCGAGCCACTAACAGGACATGAAGCCAGTGTGCTTGTCTTTAAGGCATTTCTTCCCTCTCTCTGCTTATTTGTAATCATTGGCTAAAAGTACTGGGCGGTGAGCTGGATGGAGCRGCACCTGAGGAGCTGTTAGAGGCACTAATTTAAGTGCTCGCTTCCACGTTGAGCCTATTTGCAGTTTGGTGTATTGATCTGCATGGATGCTCTCGAGCTCTTTTGCACAGCCTTGGAAGTGAAGGTCAGGCATGGCRGAAAGTTAAAAAATGTAAAGCTTAAGAGCGTCTTTTTGTGGTGGTCAGCTTCAGGAGCAAATGACGCCTTTGCTTTTCACTTTCAGTGTGCGGTAATATGAAAGTTATTCGTGGTAATTAATAAAAGTAATTACTTTCCCATTTCTGAAGAGCCTATTCCACGAGTATCTGATTTCATCAGAAAGATGCAATCTGTTTTTCAGTAATGTTTAACATTAAATTTCTCTAGTGGGAAGTTCATATTTGTGTTTATATATTAAAAATGTGTTTATTTTAAAGTGTCTGTCTAGTGTTATGGTAATTGTCTCTAAATGACTTTTAAATTGGGAATGGGATGGGTGGTTCTTTAACTGTCTTGTATCTTTAGTTTGAATTTGCTTTGTGGTATTTTTTTTGGAATTATCACATAATTCAGTTATCTTGTTTCCATATCCATAGTTTTCTTGAAGCGAGGCTTTTTAGTGGGTGTTCAGAAATGTTCAGCTTTTTTGTAGGCTGAGTGATGCACTTAACCCTTTTCCTTTCCTTTTGCCCCAGGAGCTGCTGGGGGTTGTGCTGTGACTCCCTCAGCCTCTGCTTGTCTCACCCAGCCACCTCGGCAGCCCTCCGYGTGGCTTGTTCCAGTTTGTCAGAGCTTTTCTTTTCCTGGGGGCCCCGAAACTGGGCACACTGCTCCAGATATGGCTCCGCAAGTGCCGGGGAGAGGGAGCAATCGTCTCCCTTGACTTGCTAGCGATGTTCTTTGCTGGGGCAGCCCTGAACATACTCAGCTTCCGTTGCTGCAAGAGTGAACGGCATGGGGAATAGGGAAACAATTAGGTGGGGTTTAATAAATGCATATGGCAGCTTGTTTTTTTGTTTTTTTTTGTTTTTTTTCCTCTCCTGAACTAAGTAAACCTTGGCTGCTATATTTCAACTTACTATTACCAGTTCAGCCATATAAAAAATCTTTAAGAAGCCTGGTTCTTGTTATTTACGTGCAAAGCACATTAGTTGCGTTAGTTACAACTGAAGCAGTTTTAATGTGTTTGGGGAAAAAAATCTGAATGTGGTGAGCTTAGAACGAGTTACCACAAGCCTTTTTGAATTATGCTTTGAATGTTTCGCATACTGCGGTCTTGAATATAAAAGGTTAATTTACAAGCCACAGATATAATTTTCCTAGATGGCATGAGATTTTTAGAAATAGCCGCCGTAAAGTTCTGTTATCCAATTCTCTATTGGTATTATGATAAGAAAAAGAATTAGCAAATGACACTGGGGAAATGAATACTCATAATGACACARGTGCCTTTCTTTTCCCAATTCTAGGGCATATTCCCTGGTGGATTCCAGTCAAGTGTCCACTTTCCTGATTTCTATTCTCCTCATAGTCTACGGCAGTTTCAGGTAAGATTTTTCTTTTAAGCTTTTATAGAATTTTTCTTTTTTAAATAAAAATATCTCCACAAGTGAGTGAATATAGTGTATGCCTTTTGTTTCATTGTATCTTTGTCCAACTAATGGCTAATGTAAATGAAATACTTCTTGTTTTTTTGAAAGGAAATAGAAACGGAAGAAAATGTAGCTAGCTGGGTTTTCTGAAAGACATAATTGTATGCTAATCAAGTTACAAGCATATGTAAGATAACTTTGAAGTTAGTTCTTGAAGACAGTTCTTTATAATTGTATTTTGGAGGGTATAAAAGAATTGTTGAGAGAGAGATGAACTTAATGTTTATGATAGTGGGATTTTATATGTAATATTTCAATGTTGTCTGTTTGTGCGTCTCTTTTAATTGCAGCCAAATCTTTTAAAACAGAGATTTCCAAGTCCCCATGCTCTTTACTGCACTTTGAATAACAGCTTAATAGAGAAGTGGGAAACACCATCGGTGTTAAATTCTGGCAGAGTGGCATATAGGATATGTTTGAATCTTCAAAAATTAAATTGGCCCTATTTTAAGGGGCTCAAGAACTTTAGGGAGAACTTTGTTGTCCCTCTAAGCTTATATTTTATATCATGTACCATTTGTTTTACTATTTTTAACGTAAAGGCACCTAAGGAGTGAAGTTCATACTGACAYACACAAAAAGAATTACAGCATGAAAGTATCATTTCTTTCAAACTTGAGTAGAGCATGATTTTCTTCCTGATTTTTTTGAAGAACATTGCTTCATTTAACAAGTCTATGATAAAGGGCCATACATACATTATGAAGTCTCTGAATTGCTTTGAATATTTCTGAAACAGATTTTATCCATGGTATGTAGCAGCTGTTAGGGTAAGAGGTTTTAATTCCCCATCAGAAGGTAAGCAAATCATATAATGAAAGAGACCCTTTTTGATAAGAGCTGTCTGTTGTTGCTAGTGAGTATTAGGTAACAACACTGCCAATGTTGGAGTTAAAATGGAAGTTTTCAGGAAGACAAAATATATAGATGCTGTGAATAAAAAAGCAAGAAAATGTTGTATTTGAATAGCAATTGGTAAATTTTTTTCTTCAAGTTTTGAATCAGTCTAGCRTATAGGTGAGAGACTAATTGAAGTGAGTATTATGGAGAAACAGTTTTCAATTTTTGACTACTTGAACTTACGCAGTTGTGTTAAAAGGAACTATGGCTCCACAAGAGTCCTTAACTTTTATTAAAAATACAATTCAATTGTGAAAACATAATGCAATATAAAACAGGAATGCTTGAACTTAAATTGCCTACCTTTCTTAGAGCTCCTCACTCTTTAAAAAAAAAYTTCCCCTGTTCTTTACTATCTTATTTCTGTATACATACACTCTTTTACCATCTTGTCCCAAGATTTGCACTTAAATCACCTCATTTAACAAGAACTGTGAACTTTAGAAGAATCTTACTTATTGGATGGAATGGTGTAATGCAGTGGTGGTGGACAGAAATAAGTTGAGGAAATGCTCTGTTCTAGTCCACTTCTTTTGCATGTATCCTGACAACCCCAAGATGCAAGSTATTGCAGACCAAGGTAGGGTTCCACAGTTTTGAAATTAATTCCCTAAGATTACCTATGTTTAGCTTTTTAGGAGATGTCTGAGCTGAAACCCATGGTTATGATGGTGACTTGGGCAAATTTCCATTCCATTTGGTCAGCAAGTGAGATCAAAAGCAGATTTTTTTTACAGAAAATTGTGGAGTAGTGTTAACAAAAGGTTCTAAGATATAATTAAGTTATTTAAGGAATTCAAGTGTGGTGGTGAGTTACAAGATGATATTCATCTGGAAATTCCTAAAGTAGTAAAATAAAAACTTCTGGCAAAGTAGGTGGAATAGTGACTTTCTGGAAAGTGGAAAGTTACCGCTGAAGATACTCATTCTTAAATGAAAGCAATGATGTCTTCATCTAGATCTGAGTGCTTTGTCTCGTGATGCATTAAACAACAGAGCGATAGTCCCCTGGGGTAAATCGAGGCCAAATTATTTCTGAGAATCTCACTCTCCCAATTGTTACTCCTTTAGGAAATTAATGAGGTAGCTTATAATTGGTAGTTTTTATTTTATGTAGTAATATATTGGAACATGCATGTTTAACATGGTCTTAAAAGCAGGTCAGTAATTCTGTTTAAAATTTTCATGTTAAATAGTATTGGAGAGAAGCCAGGCTGAYTCAATCATAAATTCAGTTGTTAAGACTTGTCACCATTTTGTAAACTTAATTTGGAATCTTATTCAAGTTCTTGTTTTCTTTATTACTTTTTATTGGTTGTTAGTAAGGTTACTGCCTTACTATTTACACTTGAAGTACATACCCTGATACCTTCAGTGACAAATATGGTAATAGATCGGCAGTTGCAGGGTTGTCAAAAGACAYGTAATGTGTCCTTCAGGACCTTTAGAACTAGCATCATGTTTCAGTAAAGACGAGAATGTAATATTCTAACCTTGAAATCAGACGTTGGTTATGTGGAGCTAATCTGTTGAAAGAGAAAACGTCCTTTATCGCTGCGTGATAAGTTTATTAGCTTTGTTTAGAAAGGTGCTCTGTAATGCTTGTTGGCCACCTCAGGAAGTTAGTGGAACAACACGGGTGGAAGCCAACGAGTCATTCCATGGATGTGTGCTGAACCCCGGCTCACTCRGCAGGGTTGTGGCTCCTGCCTGAGTCAGATTTAGATGAGTTGCTGGAATGCTAGCAGATAATATGATAAAATTAGGACGTTTTCCAGTTTGGATTTGTTTTATTGCAGCCAAAACAGCCTCTGTCCTCATCACCTCCTTGGATGGAGGGGATGTTTTTGTGCCTAGTGACATACCTGGCTGATTGTCAGTTTATGCTTTTCTGTTGAATTAGATAAGATTTCTGCTGTTTTAAGAAGTATCCTTATTCTTTGCTGCATTTGTAGTCTCAGACCACACGTTCTTAAGATGTCATGGTTTAGTTGTTATGGAGCACGAGGCTTCTTTTCATCCTGCATGAATATAATACCTGTTTTTTGAAAGATCTGACATTTAGTTCTGTTCTTACTAAAAAGCAGTTCCTGAACAATATCCTATGCATATGATGGCAATTAAAACCTCAGGAGGAAGAAAACATCCTGGGACATGAGTCTGTCTTTCATCTTTTACAGCAATGTGGACGAGCAGACTTATCTTGGAAGGGGTTGTGAGTCAATTCACATGTAGAAAATCTGGAAGGAATAAAGCTGAACAGCTAAGAATGCAGATCCCTTTCAACACCTCCTTGCAAACTAACACGTTGTGCATATGGATTTTTGTAGTATCTGAAAGGAACCACTAGAAACCATTGCAAAAACAACTAACCTTTAACATTTTCATGTGTACTTTAAAAAAATGTGCATCTTCATGTAGTAGCAGTGTAATTAACTATTGCAGTAAGTCATCTGTTAAGAATGAGAGGTATGGGTATGTAACTTATATGAGGAGATACTTTACTTAGAGACATGTTTTACTGGATGTGCATTTGTATACAAGTTCTAGATCAGATCGTGTAAGTGGTACAATTATTTTTGTAGTCTTAGTTGTTGAAAGAATAGGACCTTGAGAAAAAAACTAAAATCTTTATTAACATAGTGCTCCAAAATATGATATAAATGAAAAAATGCYTTCCTGCTTTTAACTTGTCTGACATATAGCCTGGATCATTGGAATTGATAGCMCATGATTTGTTCAAGCTAGTAGAATTTTAGATTGTTCTTGCTTGCAAAGTCTTAATGCGTATTTGAATTTACCTCAGTAATATGGTATACCACTAATTTTAAAACTTTTTATAAATAAGATAAAAGTTGCACCTGTTAGACTACTAAAAACACTTCTTTTTAGTATCTGCATTCTGTTGCTTTTCATTTTAGTAAGTTAAATTCTTGTATTTTTCTCATTTCATATTTGCACCAAAGACAGGTCTATATACAGATTGCTAACATGATTTTTAAGCACAAAAGTAAAGCTGTGGCTAGTTTTAGGATCCATAATTCTAGCTAGCTGTTCAGAAGTGATCCTTGTACTGCTTATTAGCAATTTGAGATAATTTGTGCCTGAAAGAAAAGGTATCAAATTGAAGGATTCGGTGTCTGGAATCATAATAGATAGCTTTCAGAGTTGTCTGCTTTTGGACCAGAATAACAATTTCAATGGAAGGATTTAACCAGCATACAGTGTTGCAGCGTGGGCTTTTAATCTGCAAAGATCCTTTTAGTTTTGACCTCATAGCTGGAAGCTAAATTTGAGAAGTAGCTTCAGCTTCTGAAATGCTGCTGTGTCCCCCTCCCCCCTGGGACCCYATTAAGGGCACCATGGGCATATTTTAGAAAATGATGTTGTTGTTGCCTTGCRCAGAGAATGTGAGGGAATGCTGACATGTGCAATACATATTGCCTCTCCCAGCAGAGGTCAATAAAATCAGATTTTATTCTCTGATATCTCTGCAAGTTCCCCTGTCTTTCACCTTTCAAATGACAATACCCATTATATAGACATGCATGTTGGTTTGTTCTTATCTTCTGTTTTGAATAACTTAAGTTTAAAGGAAGATCAAGACCTCTATCTTTTCAAAATTGCTGAGGGGACATGACCTTCTGACAGATAATGTATTAAAAATCGTTAATAATTGGCAGAAGTAGAATCTTTTTTGTAATCCTCCAGTTATCTGTAAAACACTTAGAAAAGGTATAGATTTGTCCTGGAATAAGGGAAGAACCCTGCTTGAACTTGAGGAATTAGAGGGTTTTAGTTGGTGAATGGCCAAGAGAAGAACGGAGCTGTCGTAAGACAAGAAGCAAACAGCATCTGGCTCTTCAGTTAACCTTCACGTTGTAGGAAGTGGATTTGGTTTCTGATTCCTGGTCAGCGAATAGAGTTATTGTGGTATTGCTGGCAAACTGCTTCAACAGCRGTACAGTAATGGGATCAGAAAGATTTGGGAGGGTGAGTAATGAGGGCAAAATCCTTGTGCTTGTTGCATCGCATCTAATGCAAGAGATGGAACGAATGATAGCCTTGGTCCATAGCCTTGGTCCAGTGTCAGTCACAGTAGCAGCATTGGCCAAAAAAAAAAAAAAAAAAATTCAACACCCCTCCCCCCGGTTGGTTAGAAGACTAGATCCAGGGTAAAGTCCCCATCCAGAGTGAAGTGCACAGCTTGTAAAGTTGAGACCTGCTTCTCTTGCTGTGGATCAGAGTGTTTCCTTCCTATGGCTGTGCCGAGTCGGGAATTTTAGCCTCAAGCCCTTCTGCGCTGCTCTCCTGTACGCTTTCGGACCATCTCTCAGGCCTTGAACTCGATATACTTTATTGTAGCCTGTCAAAAGGGCAAGTGTAATCTTTTGAGCAGTTGCAAGCTGTGAATTGGAGTATGCAAATGTACTGTCTAGTCCTGGCTTTTTAAATGGGTGAGCTTAGCCTGGAAGAGTTTTATTTCCTATGGGTCCTTGCTAGACAGTTGCCTACTCTTGCACAAGTGCTCGTTGCTGTTTTCTCCAGTCCTCTCTGTGATTTCGAATGGTGGGGTTATTCTGCAGGCGGGTAACAGCTAGATCTTTTCTTATCCTATCACATACCCAAACATGATCCCTCCTCATATGTAAAGCCTGATTTAACATGCAACGTACCAGTTCAAGTATCTGGTTTGAAGCCAAATTGTTATATAGATGCTTCTCAAATAGAATGAAGCCCAGCTTTGTTCTGCAGGTATTTACAGAAGAAATTGCACTGGTTTTAAATATAAATAAATTAGATAAATATATAATACATATTATTACTAGTACAACATTTCATGTATATAAGGTGGCTTGCTCCCTGCTTCAGAATCAGTGATGAGGGCCCTCACATATCTTTGCTGTGTTTGCTTGATAGTGTAGGATTAAAGTACAAGCTTTATCTCCTGTCTGCAGATGAAAACTGATCTTCTCATGCTGCAAACTCTCCGACCTTCCCACATTAAGTGCGCAATGCTTTGGAGGCCTCAAGGCAGTGGATTAATTTGTGGTACCAAAGAACAATGCACATCGGTTGAATTTTTCTTCTTTTTTTTTTTTTTTTCTCCTACTCTGCCTTGCTTATTCAGATATTTCGGTTGTAAGTTCTGTGGGATAAGTCCTTTTCTTGGTTGGTTCTTAAACAGTGCTGCACAACCATGATGAGTCCACGTTTGCTGATCTTCATTCGTTAGCAGGGTTTTGTGCTTGCTATATTTGAGCTGAAAATGAAATTTCAAAGGAGGTGTAAGAACTTTAGATTTAGCTATATGGAAATGGTTCCAAATATTCAAATAAAATGTGTGACTAATTCTGGTAATAGAGTGTGAAGTAATAAAAATAGCTTATTTATTTCTAGCTGAAAGAAACTTCAACCAAGTTTCTGAGTTTATCTTACCATAATATTTTTTTTGGCTGGTAATATTATGCATATATTTTTAACTTTCTGTATATATATGTTTGTAGGTATGCTTGCATGCATGTTCCTTTCCCTACATAAGTTCTATAATTTTCTGTTATTTTTGTGAGTTTTGTAATAGCTCTTTTTAGTGGAGAAAATGTTGTCTTTGCTAGAATACGAACTTTTTCCTATGTGATGTGTTTAATATAGATCTAATTTTGAGGAAGTTTTTTCAGCTTCCTACATAAGGCAGCTTCTAATCTTCATTTAAAGCTTCTTCGGTCTGCATACAAATGTTAGTCCTTGTTTTTTCCTGATGTGTTTAGACCTCACACTCAAATATGTTTGTCTTAGGCAGATCTGATAGGGGCTTGGGAAAGGGCAAGGAGACTCTGCCTGGCCAATAAGTAAAATATTCTGAGAAATACTAGTGGCTTATATTGACATATGGGAATTTGGCGTCGTTCAGAGCTAATGAGCTGTATACTCATATGGGCACATATATCTCCTGTATACTGTTTTGTAAAGTACCACTGGGAGACTTCATGTTACTCTACTAAGCAACATTGAGACTAGGTGACATAAGAAAGAAATTTCTCCTAATTTTTGTGTTAGATTTAAATTTGCTGTGTAGTTTGAATAAGCATAGGAGGCAACTAGTGTTTTCTGTCTCTAGATGCTGGGTAACTAAAGTATGTGTGTAAATAGAAAAAATAGTTGAAACAATGTTCTCGTGGTTGGCTTTATGCCTTGACGTTTACAGAAATCAGGATACGTATTTCCCAGTGAAACTTTTAGAGAAAGGATGTGCTCGGAGTTCCTGAGCGTCTGCAGCCCAATAGTGGCAGAGTCGAACGGAGATCCGGGCTGACCTTTTCCCTGGGCTGAGCAGAGACTGTCCGCCCGTGGGCACACCCAACGGGTGCACCTCAAATAGCCGCTGAAGGCGAGATGCTCTTATCAGAGCCGCCTGATGTAAGTGAACTTCCCTCACCTAGGGGGTGAAAACATTTTTACATGTACTTTCTGCAGTCCAAGAGTTCTCAGTGTAGCCCATTTTACAGTACAGTCTTTAACTTTCTTGAAGGATGTTTTGGTGATCACCTCTCAATCTTTTTTTTACTTTCGTAATAATTTGCAGCAGAGGGAAGGGCCAAATTATAAAATGATTGCAGATTATTCAGGATTTAGCTTGGATCAGCAGCTGCATTGCTAAGTGAAAGTAATCTCCTAGTTCATGCTTAATATTGAGGTAGGGATGTTTATAGGTAACGTGATAATTGCTGACGCTATTGCAGTGAGAGAACTAGGGCTAAAGTTGTTTATGAGCAGTGGAACAAATAGCTTCTTTTCAGTTTTCTTTGCTGACAGCAATGCCCCTAAATTACGAGGAGTTCCTTGATCCCGTCGTTAGACCGATGGTACGAAGTTCTTGCTGAATTGCACTGATTCAAAGGAGAATGAAACGCAGCTATGAGAGAAGAATTACCTTGTTTGGCTGACTCTTGGATCAAGTCCTGGAGGGCTGGCAGCCTGCTCTTGGATTTTGATCGTTTGAGAAGAGAATTATGAGACTACAGTGGATTTATGGGGAAAAGGGAAACGGGATCGAAGGATAAAGGCACCCCAAACAAGACGTAGAGCAGGGAGCGCTTTAGAAACACGAGCTATCAGCTGGGAAGACCTGATTCATTTGCTGGAATTCTGGTGTTTGGTATTGCCTGTTTGTATTTTTGATAACTTCTTAGCTCATGATTCATAATCGGTATAGAAGCACTGTATGTCTAAGGTTGAAGGTTCCTCGTATTTTGCTGGGGCCCAAAAGCCGCTTTAATTTCATCCTGCTGTTTGGGAGTACCTGCGTAACAGGAGCAGAGGAAACAACATATTTCTAAAACTGGAATATGCTCCCCTTCCCTCCGTTCCGTGTGTGTTTGCTTGTTTTCATGCTGTCAAACTGCTCAACCTCTCTTTCTTTAAGCTACCACACCTATCTAGCTGCTGCAGTCCTGTACGTGCTCCGTTTCAGGTTGTATAACTCTGCAGCTCAAAATCGCTCAGCTGTACATTGCCATAGGTAACCTCTATGCTCGCATGAAATAACTGACACTTAGAGAATTGTATAAAAGACTGTGGTGTATTTTTTACCTATGTGACAAATTAATAGCACTTGCTCACTTTACATAGTAAGATTACTAGCAGCTCAACTTGAAGAAGAGTTTAATGCCTGTTGACCTGGAAGTTTTATCAAAATACTTGGTATTTGCTGCTGCTGCAGACCTAAGACAAACGTTGTGCAGTGCTCCTGGTSGCTCTCAGTAGCTTCTTTGAATAAATAAATTTACAGCTGAGTCATGGATAACATGCATGTAAGAGAATGAGAAATGATCATGGTAAACCTGATTGCTAGTATTTTTTTTTTTATAGTACCTAGAATTTAATGATAGTGCAATTTCCTTTAAGATCTGTCTTGGACAGCAATTATTTCTATTTCAAGAAGTTAAGCCAAACTTTGTTAGAATGTAATTCAGAAGTTGCATCAAAGGACAGGACTGTGGCAAAAGTGGTAGAATACTGTATTTTTKGGGTTTTTTTTTTAAAGTGTATTTATCAAAATGACAAAGATGAATCAATTAGAATTGAGCTGGGTACATAGGGGAAGGTTGTCAGCTCCTGTGGATGAAATTAGTATCAACTTGTACTAATTGTTCCAGGTTTCCTCTAGTCGTCTGTTCTATGTGTATCTCACATGTCTATCTGGCTACTTTCTAGGCTTTGCTGAAACTCTTTCAATTAAGCAAGACGACATGTTCAGCAGAGAGTTGTAAGCTAATATTGGTCATCATTCATAACAAGAGTTTGAGGGAGGAAATAAATATTGTTTTAAAAATGTAACTGAAATCCAATGGTTAAAATTGAATGAAAAGGATCAAAATGAGAACTTGGGAAGAGTTCAAATACATCAGAGTTGAAACTTTCATTGCATTTCCATCATATTCTGCACTTCAAAGTAATTCCGATAAAAAGTATCTCTGTTGCAATTTGTTGTTGCTAACACTTACCAGTTCAGGCAATACCCTGGCTAGTCTCACTGTAAGAACATGTGTGATTTGGTCTCATCAAGACCTGTAGAGGTTTTTTTTTTTTTTCTTTTTTAATTTCCAGCATGGCTTCAGTAGCGTGGAATAATTTTCTGTAAGTGTGTGTAAGGATTAAGGTATAATCCTCTAACATCTGTTTTTTAAAGGGGTTTGTAGATGTGATTTTTGTAGTTTACAACATATGGGGATATATTGGGATACTGGGATCACTGTTTGTATAGTGTTTTGTGCATGTGAGTTTATCCTTTTAACTACTGTGGCACCTTTGCTGTGAACAGTGCGCTCCCCGCACTCATTTTACTTGTCCTTTTACATTCTGGTAGGTAAGTATTGGACCATCTTGTACATGTTGTTGGGGTACCAGAGATGATGCAATTTAAGTTATAGAAGCGAGTGTCTAGCAGAACCAGGAGCAAGAACTCTTGCACTACATCTGTCTTCTTTCTTGACCAAAAGACAGTATTATCTTCTGTGAGATGAAAGATAACATTAATCTTATCAAAGGGGAATTAACTGGAGACATACTTTGGTTTCCAGAGGCCTATAGAAACTAAGAATGGTGTTCCGAGTATTTGTATGTATGGTGTTTGCTCTCATAACCAGCATTAAAGTGCTTTCTCAGGAAGAGGGTGCGGTAGTAGGGTGGTAATGAGACCATAGCTGATAAACCTATGCAGGGGTTTGAAACTTGCCTATTAAGTTTGCTTTATTTCCTGCAGGTCTCTTAACATGGACTTTGAGAATCAAGACAAAGAGAAAGACAATAGCAGCGCAGCTGGGTCTTTTAATGGCAACAGCACCAATAACAGTAAGGGTTAGCTTTACTCCTTATCTTTCTTTCATCACTTGAATGTGTGGCATCTTCTTTTACTTCATCTGGCAGCGTATTTCAGCCACATGCTTTGTAGATCCAACTGATACAATATTCTGTCTAGGCACTTAAATATTTTGCTGTGCATTACTACTGCTATCTAGTTCATGCCCATGGAAGCAGAGTTTAATACATCAACGTTTCCATAAGGTGTAGAAATTGCATACCGCACAATTTGTCAGGTGTTACTGGAAGTGGAGACGGCTTTACTTTTTTAATGAAATTCTGAGAAGGGAATGTAACTTCTTTTGTCTGGTGTTCATCACCGGGACATATTAGCCTGTGCATTAACAAAGAGAGATTTGACCTCGTGGTGGGCTGACAAGAGTCTGTAAGGATGATTCAGCTTTATCAGTAGCAAAATTCAAGTATAGATTTCACATGGCTTTGGGCAGCTCATTTATAGGTGGACAACAAAGTATGGGCCTACACACAATCTATTCAGAGCGTGGATTAACTTGTCAGCTACTATGTGGTGATTATCCCCTCTCTTACGGTATAAATAGATTCCAGGCAGCTTGGCCCTTTGAGATACGCTGTTTCGCAGGTGAAACTATGAGTGTGAGCAGTTAAAGTGGAATGTGCTGTACACAATGTGCCGTAAATTTACACCGTAGTTTACCTTGTGGTAATTTATATGGTCATATTTTGAGAATAGACTCCAGAATGAATTACTTCAGCAAATTTAGAGAACAAGAATAAAGCAGGATTTGTGAGTGGTCCTGTGCACAAAATCCTGAATGCTGAGGTTGCTTTGTTTAAAATAAGTATAGCTTAAAAATTATTAAATAAATAACATTCAACTACACCAAACTGCACAGCTACAGCAAAGAGGTTGCTGTGTTTGGTGATTCATTAATGAACAGTTGCGGCTTTTGGCATCTGGGAAGTAAGAGAAGACAGTCTGGGACTGGGAAATAAGCACATTAAGGGGATTAGCTGTCAAAATGATCAAAAGTGAAATGAAAAACTTTGACATTTAACACTGCAGGCACTTATTCCCGTATGCCAAGGTGGTTTGTAGTATGTCATTTCTTTCCTTTTTTTCCCCTCTCTTTTTTTCTTGGGAAATTGAAGGGCATGTGAGTAAATCCTCTTTCCCAAAGCAGGAGGAGCTAGATCTAAGCCGCAGATTAGAATATAAAAATTTCTGTGTCTTAGCACTGTCATGACTGGACTGTCTATATCGTACTTTCCTGTTTTGTGCCAGACAAAAAAGCATAGAAAACCCAAGTGACTGGGTTCTTCTGCTTTATATTTTTAATTTTTATTATGATGCTTATGTTTGCAGAAATAGATCTTTTCTCTGAAATAATAAATGACTATACAGTGTAAGTGACACGGCTTCTGTGCCCCTTGTTTAACTCGCTTGTTTATAAAAGAAACTGGAATACTTGCAACTGAAATCAGGTAGTAGTGAGTATATTTCATGCTCGTTTGAGGGGTTTTGACATACTCAGATACACTGATAACTGAGTTCTATAAGTAACCCTTTATTTTGACAACTTCCCACTCACCCACAGAAGAATTTTACTTATGCACACACACACACAGAGTGTATATATATAAACTTGTGTGTGTACGTATATATATATATTTTTCTGTTTGATAACCTAAAAGCTCAGCCTTAAAATCCTGTGACTTACCAAGTCCTGCTTTATACAGTGATGCCTAATTATTTTGGGATATTGTGGAGGTGTTAGGCTGGTTTTAGGTCCCATCTAGTTCAGAGCTTTACATTAATTTGCATTAGAAACATTTTTGGTACCTCTTATAAAGTGACTATTTCAGATGTTGCTTGTAGTTTTAATGCTGTACAAGTGTCTCTTGTAATTTTTTTTTTTTTTTTTAGTCACTACTTAGGGCTTATTTTTTCACCCGTGATCAAATGTGAAAACAGAGTCTGGTTAAGTATTAGTATGACTTTGGGGGGATAGGTGGGCTTTTCAAAGCCTGATCTTCTCATTGTGTAAGTAGTAATAAAACTCTGGTAAGATATAGTAAAAATTGTGCTGTCCCATTATTAAAATCCCTCATAGGCACATTGCAAGGCTGAGGTAAGGAAAATAATCAGAATAAAGTCCTTCAGTATCTCTGCTCTGTTTGAAACTACTTCCAACTATAAGATGTAAGCCTGACTTTTGTGTTGGTTTTTAGCATGAAAGACCATTATAGTTCATGCTGATCTGAGTTCACAGTTTCATAAACATGTAAATGTCGTGGGTGTTTTTTGAAAGCTGCCCTTTATTGTTAGACTTGACGTTATCTGGCGATTGCCATCAGTGCTGTGACTGAAGCGCGCGGCGACCTTCACCCAGGTGAGCCTGGCGGCTGGGGCGCCCTTTGCRGGCGAGCCGAGCCTCCAGCTGCCTGCAGCGCTGCTTTGGTCGAGCTCAAAACCGCGTGCGGAGGGAGGCTGAACCGAACTTCAGCCTGCTCCGTTCAGCAGGTCCGTGTTGCTCRGCGCAAAATGTGGAAAGTGTGTAATGTGCTATTTGATACCTAGATAATTTTAAATCTTTAACTTGTTATTCACAGGCGGCAACGGTAAGAAAACATGCTTACCGTTTTCTTCCATCTTTCAGTCCTTGGATCGTGCAAAGCAGGCTGAGCCTGTCGCTGTACGTTACCCAGCCGCTGTGAAAGCGCAATTCGGCCTTCGTCCTGTTGCGCTGACGGCCGTAGCTGGCAATGATAGCGCACAAGGAGCCCGGAATCGACCTCTGTTGCACCAGCGTTGAAATGAAGTTTACTGTTAGAGCCCTAAACTGTGTGGACGGGGATAATCTTTCAGTGTGTGTATGGTGAGAGTGAGCCCAAGTTCAATGTCTCAATCTTTCTCCTGCAGGTATTCAGACCATCGATTCCACCCAGGCGTTGTTCCTGCCCATCGGGGCGTCTGTGTCTCTCCTAGTTATGTTCTTCTTCTTCGATTCAGTTCAAGTTGTCTTTACAATATGCACAGCAGGTGACTAAGTTTTCTTCTCTTTGTAACAATTGGAATAGAAAAGAAAGCATTAATATAATTAAGTATTTTCACTAAGAATTAAAATGCATGTCATAATATGTTTGGGAAAAAAAAACCTCATCGGTTTTCAGGATTATATTTTCATATCTCCCTAGCTAATAATAAAGTAACAAATATTATTTGAGAAGTATTTTCCATTTAGAGATTTGATAAGCCTACTGAACTATAAATTGCCAGCTTTGAAAGATGCTGGATGTATTATTTTATGTTAAAATGTAGCTGTTATAAATCCGTGCTCAGAACTGTATGTGTTTTTTCATAATTCAGGTACTTTATAGGATCACAGTATAATTCAGGTTGGAAGGAACCTTTGGAGGTCATATCCAGACACTTCTCTTCCTAGTTTAATTTTGTTTTGGCTTCTGTGCTGTTTTTCTTTGTTTCAAGGGTACTTCTGGTCTCATTGTTCTTTATTTTAATCTCATGCACTTCTTGAATTTAGAACAAAAATGAAATGATTGTTGCAGATAAACAGGATCAGAGAACTCACAATTTGTTACTATTTATGTTTTGGTATCTAAGTAAATACTAGGACTTTGATTTTTTTGGAAAATTTTGGCCTTTTGATCCTTCTGCAGTTCTCCAAGATACCAGCTGCTATTCAGGGGAAAAGATGCTTTTTTTTTTTTTCTTTTTTCCCTGCTCTAGGTTTACAGAAGCTTTTAAAAATTGTCCTCCTCGGCCCACATACTGAGTCAGTGAAGATTTTTAGACCCCTGATACCCCTCATACAATGCGGGCTTTTCCCTCCTGCTTCAGCTTCTGAGCTGTGCATCCTCCCCAGCCTCTGCAGCAGGCTGATGCCGATGGGTGCAATCGAAATCCCTCCTCGTGGAAGGAGTCTTGAGATTCCTGTTTCAAATTCTGGCGACACGGTCCTGTAGAGGCCTGTTGTGTGCTGCTTTTAAAACTTTGGCCTGTGTCATATATATATTCTTTGCTATTAAAAAATTACTGCTTCATATAAATTGTACTGTATGCTAGAGCTCGGTGGTGAGGGAAGCTCTGTGACAAGAGACAGATTTTAATCTGTCGCGCTTTTTGGTCCCATCATGTCCAGCCTGACCCTGACGTTTGTAACTTCACTTGTAGCATTGGTGGTGTGTAACTAGGCTCGCTAAGGCGTTTGTGTCTGGCGAGGCTTTGGGGGAGCTCAGTCCGCCCGGATTAGCGCGCTCGAGCGTCTTTATGCCGGAAGCTGCAGGACGCTGTTGTGCTTTCCGCTGGTTTTGCGCCAGGGAGGGTCATTAGGCGCAGGGCGCTCCGGCCCCRGGCCCTCCGGGATGCCGGGCGCCGGCAGCAGCTCTGTGTCGGGATGGAGCCCGCCGCGGGGCTCGGCGGCTTGGTCCTTCACGCCCTGCGGCGCGCGCCAGGAGCGCTGTTTCACGCCCTCCTCTTGCAGCTCGCCGAGGCCGGTGGGGGTGGATTTTTTAAATTATAGCTGTGGTGTCGGGTTTCTTAAACCTCCCCTAAATCTTTCTGCCCCAAAGCTTTGCCTTTTGGGGAAGAGCCAGGCGCAAGGGTGGGTTCAGCAAACAGCCCGAGGCCGGCGCTGGGCGATAAAGAGACGGCGGAGCCCCAGAGCTGGCGCCTTGCCGCGAGCAGACGGGACTTAGGCCAAGGGCTTCCTCACGGAGCCRCCAGCGCTGAGGCCGGAGGGGAGGGGAAGCCTCGGAGCGGGGCCTGGCCAGCGAGGACGGAGCGGGAGCGGGTCCTCGGGGGCACCGTGCCTTCGTGCAACTGCGTTTTAGTTCTTGTCGTCTCCGTGCGAGCCCAGCGCTGGGGCAGCGGAGGCTGGGGCAGGAGGTGCCGGAGGGGAGCAAGGGGGCAGAAAAGGTTCCCGGGCCCCCRGGGCGCAGGGGGGTTGGGTGAGAAAAGGCTGGTCCTTTTTTTTTCTTTTCCTTTTTTTCCTTCTTTTCCTTTTTTTTCCTTCTTTTCTTTTTTTTACAAATGTGTGGATGGGATAAATATGCTCCACAAAAAAGAAAATGTTTATCAAAGTAGTCCATTTAGATATGTATAAATGTTTATCATTTGTCCTGCTTTCCAAAACATAAGACATTGCATATTTTATCAATTTTAAATTCCCAGCTACTGGGCATAACTTCTGTTTTTAAAGTATACTGTGTTTCAGTAATGAATAAATGGTTACGAGTGAGATGGGGGGAGCGACTTTACCTAGGTTAAAAAGCCAAAAAAAAATTTTTATTTTGCTGACTTAGTCTATGTGATACGTTGAAGAATTTGAAAAGAATCTCGCAGTCAGACTGTAGCAGGTTCTTTCATTTCTCTTGACTCCTGGAATATTTGGAAAGTCTTTTTCTTGCTGTCATGATAATGAATAGCTTTAAGGCTTGTATTTTCTTTAAAGTTTGGGGGTTGGGGGGCTTTGGCATTCTGTTGAGAGCTTTTGATGGAAGTTGGAAAGCGTTCTAGCCATAGAAGTTTTGCAGAAAACCTTGGAGTCTTTAACTGCTCTTGTTTTAATAATACTGCAGCATATGCTAATAGGACACTGTTGCAAGAGCTTTTTCAAATTAGAGGAGCTTGTTTGTGTACTGTAGAAATTGGGTCTGAATGTACTAATATTACCTTTTCATCTTCTTCTAGTCCTTGCAACAATAGCTTTTGCTTTCCTTCTGCTCCCGATGTGCCAGTACTTAACACGGCCTTGTTCGCCTCAAAACAAGTAAGGACTTGAGAAATCTTTTGCTCCTCTTCTTGGATGTATTTATTTCTTTTAATGGAAATTCTTTAACAGCGTCTTTGGTTACGAGCATTAACCTCGGGGCTTAAGTGCTGATGTTTGTGCATATTTTTTGTGCCAACACTATGTTCCCCCTTTGAAACTAGGAAGCACAATTTCTGCAAGTCACGCATGCTTGCCAGCGTGGGAAATATGATACCACTGCAGGGGACTAGATTTCATAACAGTGGCTTTTAAGAAGTTTGGCTTATTTTGGCTGAAATTTCAGAGTTTGGGATTTGGTATTGGACTTTAATGTTTATTACTATTGGCCTATGAATGCTATTAATGGCTCTCTGAGACTCTGGTTGCACTAGTGAAAATGACATGTTTTGAAATTAAATTTTTTGCCTTTTCAACTGGAGTTCATGTTGCAAAAAGCACCATCCTTATTGGTACTAGGAAATACCATTCACAGTAACAATTTCAAGAGAAGGGCCAAGGTTTACATGGCTTCTTCCCTCTCTGTAGTTCAGGCTTTACACGTGTTATTTGAATGTGAGAAAAGGTTTTATTTTGTTGCTGTTCTGATACCTATTTGTGGCAAGGGAACTTCCCTTTCAGTTGTCGTTGGCATCTTTCGCTGGCAGCCGAGCCTTGTTCCAAGAGCGTCCATTTTCTGTTCTTTAAATGGAAACAAAGTCTCCTAGCTAATGTTTGTATGTTGTTCCTAGGATTTCCTTTGGCTGCTGTGGGCGTTTCACCGCTGCCGAGTTGCTCTCATTTTCTCTTTCTGTGATGCTTGTCCTTATCTGGGTCCTAACTGGCCACTGGCTCCTTATGGATGGTGAGTATGTGACTTGAGGGACTTGACTACTGGTTTGTGCCTGTTGTGACGCATCCCGTCACTTGGTGGTGGCTGGGGAAATTTGCTCGTATTGCTGCCTTGCCAAGTTGTGATGTTGGTGTAATAGACTCCCTGAAAACAACCTCTGTCAAACGCATGCCAGGGTAATGCCTGAGCCACCTGTTTTTCTGGTTTGTAAGAGCTACTGAGAAAGTGCCAGGACGCTCGTGGAAGACATTCTGCACCGGTATGGTTTAGAGTGAATTGCCAGTTTTAGTTAAAAATGTGTGGAGGCAGCAGTTGCTTATGAAGCATAACTTGATCTTAATAATCTGGTTAACTCTTGCCATGCATCTTGTGCTATTTTTTGGTTTAGATAATCAAATAATGTGTTGTGAGACAGTTCATAGTAGCTAGTTGTCTTTGATCTGTTTGGTGCTTGCCAGTTAGGATGGTGAGATGGGTGAAGCTGGAAGGCATCCAGTTGGCTTGAAGCTGGGATTTTTTCATGCTGGTTGAGTTGAATTCACAGCTTACTGTTCCCAAAAGGAGCTTTACTCCTCCCTTTCTGCCTTCCAAATCTCTTGTGCCAGTTCTGGCACTCATTTAATCACATGGTAAACTGATTCAGCTCACTAGAATGGCAGAGTACTCTCTCTTTTGCCAAGCTATTTTTCTGCTCTTTCAGTGAGATGAATTGGATTATTGTGCAGTCCAGTATGTGCTAAATTTTGCCCTAGGTAAGTGGCAGCATGGTGTGATCTGAGAGGATGGAGTGGGATATGATAGCAGAGGGAGAAGGGGGTGGTAGCCAGGAGCAGAACCTCCACTTCTCAGCAGTGTCAAGCAGCTAAATTGGCTCAAGACATTTCGTGAAATGGCACCCTGAAGTGGTCGATTGCTTGAGAAAAATAGCTGGAACATTACCTATCCTTGAAATTGCTTGTCGCAATAAAAAATATACATGCTATCAGCTTTCCAATTCCTCCTAGATGAGACTGTAGCAACAACTCCTTAGCATTAAGAGCTGTTGTGACATCTTGGTTGTTCCTTTTGTATTACAGGCATTATGTTTTATTCATGCTTTTCTCTGCCTTTAAAAGTACCACCTTTTGTATGTTAGGGGATACTTTTTAAAATATTCAGATATTAAATGGGAAAAATGCAGATGATGTTTGTTTTGTTTTAAGCAGAGTAGTTCACCATGAAATCAAGAGTGCTTTTTGATCTGCGGTAGCTGTGTAGCTAAATGGAGCACCAAGTATGGATTTTGACAAAATTGGAAAAAGACTTGTCTACGTAGAGAAACAGAAGCATTTACTTCAAAATAATTTTGTGAGCACTTCAGTCTGAAACAGTGGGCTTTGAGATAATTAATGTGCAGAGTACTAAACTATTGGTGCAGAGTGGTTTCTGGTTTTTATTTCCCTTGGTGGTGGTTTATGAGTTGCTGAATAGCATTGATATCTTCTAGCTTTGGAATATTTTAAGTACTTTAGGTTAAGGGAGCTTATGCTGTATAGGTAAGTGTCCTTTAGAATGCTTAAATGCGATTAAATTTGTCAGCGACATTGAACAAGAAGCAGCGTTTATTGGCCTTGTCAGGGAAGCAGACTCTGCAGGTCTGCCCCTCGTACCGTATTGCAGTGAACAGCATCACATCCTCTCTGTGTTTGCCCTTTGCTTCTCTGTAACTGAATACTTGAGATGTACACCCAGCTGATCTTCTTTGGAGGGGAATGAGGCGGCCAGGAGCTCTCGGTAATGTGGACAAGTGGATCATGAGCTGGTGGCAAGCAGGTTCTGCCCCTTGCTCTGGGCTCCTGCTTTAGCTCCTTGCCTCTGCCCCGGCTTCATCTCTTGTTTCTCCGTCAAGCAGAAAATGGCAACGCTGTTGTGAACGTGCTTTGCATCGCTTGGGCCGGCTCCTGGAGCAAGAAGAGGGGCAGGCATTTGTTCTTAGAAGTACACCGCAGTACCGGTGTGCATGGTTTGCTGCTGCGTGGTTGATTCTTTGTGAGGGAGTATGTCTACTTCAGAGCTAAGCAGAAAGGAGGGAGAATGCTTTGTGGCGTTTTCCAGGACCTACAAAATCTAAGTATGGCAATTCCTGCCGGTATAGCCTTAATTGCAAATACTAGTATCTTCCCTCTACTCCCCAGCAGCTGTTGAACTGTTTCTGAAGTCTAGGGCCATTTTACATGACCGAGTGAGATGATGCTGTCTCCAGGGGGGTGTCCTGGCCTGTGATGATGTGCGTTGGTAGGTCTTGCAACACTCACTGCTCAGAGTGGATTGTTCGATGACAAAATCATCACGGATGGTCGTTGTAACCTGGTAGAAACCAGATTAAAACCTCTCCTAAACAGTGGAAATAGCTGGAGATGTGAAATGGGAATGCCATACGTGCAGTACCTATGCGTAGTTACAGAGTACACGGAAGAGTGATGGATACCCAGGATCTACCGCAGATCCCAGATGCTTCAGGACCTAGGCAGAGAGGCTCCGTTCTTATGCCCTCCCTCATAAATGTGCTTTGGAAGTGTTACAAGAACCTGATTTGATGAGAACTTCAGGACCTGTTTCTTCCAATGATCGACTGGCAGCTTGCGGGGGAAGCTGATGCCTCGCCAGCAAACACCGTGTTTCTGAACCAGGAACCGCGCCACCAGCATCTCGGCAGTTTGATCTGTTCTGGATGCAGCAACGCAGGACAGCTGAAAAATACKCCGTATCTGGAGAGACTCATCACAGACGCAAGAATATTCTTAATTCTCAGACTATCCTTCTTCCCTAAGGGTTGTGCTTGCAGGGACTCTGAAGCTGATTCACTCAGTTAATTGAAAACCCGTTTGGTTCATTCTTTCCTGTTCAGCTCCATGGAGCAGTTGCCCAGCACTTCTGACTTACAGAGCTGCAGTTCGTGTGGCTTTTATTTATTTATTTATGATTTGGCATATATTTCTATGGACGTCTGCCTTATATAGTTCATCAGCAGCATCCACGAGCTCGCTTATAGGTGATTTTTTCTTGTATGATTTCTGCATTTTGCTGGAAAAGGAAGCTGCCTTGCACGGTTCAGTGCGCCGTGCTGGCTGCTGGACGGCGCTTTGGCCCGTGTTCCTACTGCTTGCTCCTGGGCGTTCTTGCTTCCCTTCTCTTTCTTCAATTTACCAATATGATTTAAAACAGACACAAAACTGCATAATGTATTAGCATGTGCGTTCTGATGGAAAGAACTTTTTTCTATCCCTTTTTATACCCGGTATTTGCTTAATATGGTAAGCCTTGCGTGCCTGCCTGTGTTCATGGCAGTGACGCAGAAATTCAGTCTGTGAACAATACATAAAACTTCATGCTGGTTAAAATATTTCCACTTCTAGTTAATTATAACCTGGAAATCCTTTCCTAAATATAAGCTTGCTTGAGCTATTATTAACATTGGCTTTAGACAAATCTCTTTGGTTTAAGACAGACTGTTCCCCTTGTATTTGCTCTTCTGCCAGGGGAAGTCTGCCGCTGAAGCCTGGGTTGAATTACTGGACGCAGCTCTTCTCGCCGCTTTGCTATGTCCGATTCTTTAGACCTCAGTAATTCGCTTATGTTTTATAACTAGTTACAATTGCACAGCATGACTCAGGGTTCGTTTTTACCTGAGTAATCCCATTGCTTTACTGAAATGGGCAGCCGTGCCACTCGGGGTTACGTCGAGCTCGTCGGTCCCCGCGGGACGAGGAGCGTTAGGCGGAGGCCGGCGCGGAGGCGATCCTGCGCATTGCTGGCAGCCGCGCTGGCAAGTGATCGGTGGCGCTTTAGCCCTTGAATCCGTACCGAAACATTTCCTTCGTGTTTTGATGGAAGAATGTCATATCTTTCAGATAAAGTGCAACTGCAAGATACTTGCACAACTCTGGAAGGGCAGTGTGAGAATTACAGCGTTAACGTGTAAAATGTGGCCTAACCGAGTTCTCGTGCTGGTGGGCATAGTCCTTTTGAATAAATTTTCCTTGTGGTTTCAACTGGGCAAAACAGGATTCTAACTTCTTCCCGATTCTTTGTCACATTAGACACATGCATTTGGTTTGCAGATGTCTGCATGCTTAAGTGAAATCGGGGCCCAAGAGAGCTCTGTTATTCCTTGTAAATATATTGATATCATAGATGAAAGCTGATTTTTATATCTCTTTAAGGATTTACTTGTAGGCAGGTGAAGCATATTCAATTGTCTGTTGAGAGCACTAGGCATTTTAAAACTAGGCTCAAGAAAACAGGAAATTGCAAAAATGTGAAGACTGGGATTTTTTTTATTATTATTATTATTAAGTGTAGCATCTTAGTTTTCTACCCTGACAAAATATTTAGGAAACTGAGTTGCAACTGCAAATAAGTGAGGGGACAAACCCTATCTCCAAATGCATTTAAGGTGTAAYTTTGCATTGCACGTGCCTAATCTACTCTTGGTTTAGATCTAACAGTTCTGAGCTTGCAACATCAGATGTTGATCTGACTGAAAACTAAACCTTGGGAGAAGGGGGAGAAAAAGATGTGCCCATAACGTTTTTTTTTTTTTCTTCTTTTTTTCCCCTTTGCTTGGGAGGCTTTCGCAGAGGTTTCTGCTATTAGGAAATCCTTATCTATTGAAACTGTAATATTTCATAGTGTTCAGGCAGTCTTACACAATCTTGCTCAAAGAGAAGATTGGGTTTGTGTGTTATATTATATCATGTTGTAACATGTTGTATAACCATGCTAATATCTGAATTATTAAGAGTAAAGGATTTTATTTATTTACTTTACACATTTACTACAAAACCTCCTAGTAGTGTAAAAGTTGAGTTTTCTGTACTGGGGCACAAAGGTTCAAAGTTGGGGGTGGGCGGTGTTGGGATTTTTTGTTTGTTTTTTTTAATTGGATAGTCTGTTTTATAGGGGAGATTCTCTCTATTTCTTTGTGGTGAATAGTGGAAGTTGGGTGGACTGGATGGTTGTGCCCGAAGAGGTATTTCTGTTTCTGTGGGGGCATGTTTACAGTTGGCTGCTGAATATCTTTTTGGCTTTCTGTAACTCTGATAAGAAGAATTTCACTATCTGGAGACCTTAGAAAGCCACCTAGTGCATGCAGCGCTACATAGGTGCAAATGGAGGCTTGTTTTGGGGGGCTCTTTTGGGGGTTTTGCTGTTTTTTGGAAACGGGGGTTGCTATTTTTAAAGGAACTAATGATGTACTTGCATTTTGCAGCTCTGGCTATGGGCCTGTGTGTTGCAATGATAGCCTTCGTTCGGCTGCCGAGCCTGAAGGTTTCCTGCTTGCTACTCTCTGGTTTACTAATTTATGATGTCTTTTGGGTAAGTGTTTTTGCTAAAACTGTTTTTACCCGTCAGATTTATAATTGGCCTTTGGCCTTTTTAACAGGAAATAGAGTAGTGTGGAGCTGATGAATTCTGGCAAAGCCAGAAGCTCAGCCTAGTTGCTCCACTTTGAGAAGTTAGAGGTGTGAAGCAGGGGGCAGAATGATTTCCTCAGTAAGTAGTTGACAAAAGCAGAAATATGATTAGAATATTTCAATTTTGGCATATTATAAGGAAAAGTTAAAGCTCAGATTCTGAAAGCGTGGCTGCGGATGAGAATGAGCATGCCCGAGTAAACGTGGAGCCCCATTCCCAGGTACGCGGTACCACACGCCCGGAGCTGATCAGCAGCCAAGCGCTCAAAATAGGAACGYGGAGTGACTTACAGCTAGTAAGGCTGGCGTAAAATCTTTTCAACGCTCTTACAAGTAACCTGACAGAATGTATTTGGTAATACTGAAAAGGATTTTGTTTCGCCTTTACCTAACGTTCAGCAGTGATTCAGGGTAGCACTGGCTCACAGCTCTGGCAGAGAATCAGTTTCCCAGTGTGATGAGCTTTATGAGAGTAAGAGCCTGTCTGAAATAAATGTTGTAGAATTTCATTTATGAGGGAGCATCTTCTCTGCTTTCTAATTTCCTCATATTTTCAGCATCTATCCTGTTACCTGCCTTTGCTGGTACTTGTAGTCCTTATTGTACCTTTGCCAGAGGATCAGTATCTTGATATCAGGAAGCATATTCCAGTTATTCTTGGGGACTATTAGTGTAAAAACCTTTATCTGAATTTTTGAAATACATTTTGTTTTTTGTCCTCTTATATACATGTAYGTAAATGGAAATTTCAGACAATTTCCTTTCTTTCCTTGAAGAGGCAAAGCCAAAGAAATACATAAAAAGAAAAAATGCAGGTTTGAGTTGCTATATATTTGCAGTTTGTGTTTCCTAATGATTTCCTTGCTCCGTAGGTCTTTTTTTCTGCCTACATCTTTAACAGCAACGTTATGGTGAAAGTGGCCACACAACCAGCTGATAACCCCCTGGATGTTTTATCCCGGAAGCTTCACCTGGGACCAAATGTGGGTAGAGATGTTCCCCGTCTGTCGCTGCCTGGTAAACTTGTATTTCCAAGGTAAAACCAGCAGCTCTTCTTACCGTATTGTATAGCAGAAGTTTTCCTTCCCTGCGCTTTCTGGTAGCACTAATTAATTCTAGTGGAAAATATCAACTTAGTTCCCTGTTTAATCGCTCCCTCTTCAGTCATCATTCTTCTGTAGGAATTAAGATCTTTGGACTAGACCAGTAGTGGGGTATCGTGTTTCTAGTGCCAGTACCAGATGTCTCAGAGGAAAAGGCGAGAAAAGGACATTATGGGCAACCAGGAAAGACAGGAAAGACTTTTACTACCCCCTGTTGCAATAGATTCTCTCAAGCTCTGTTTCAATTTTCCAGAATATTACCAGTTTTAAGTTGATTATTTTTTGCCATTCAACCTTTTGTGATTTATGGTTTGGTTCGGTAACTTCCATATTAAGACCAACCACTTTTTGCATAGGCTTARAACTGAGATTGGTGCTGCAGGTTCCTGATACCACTTCTCCCATGGTGTTGAAACTGAGTAATACAAACCAAAGCATAAGTGATAGAACAGCTACAGCTACTTGCTAAGTAAACTGAGTAATGCGGGAAGATTGTGAGCACTGTCTCCTCCTGTGCCCAAAATTTACTGCTCCTGGAGGAGGAGCAAGAGATGAGAAAGAGGATGAGAAATCACATTTTTGTATCTTTTCATTGTAAGTCATTTTAAAAGTACCAGTGTGTCACCACAGAGAGCCAAGAGAGGGTTGTTTTCAGTGTATCCCTTCTACAAAAGAGCTGGGTACAGAAAGAGGGATTGTATTGCCTCGTCCTTTCTGTCGTTTCTTGTCACACCTGATGAAGAGGGGTCGTGATAATTAATGAGTAGTAAGTACTGGGCACGTTTGCAATTTGCTGCCTCATAGCATGCAAAAATGTTACTAGTTAGGTTAAAAGATGGCCTGTTCAGAACTGGGTATGCTTTTCTACACACCTGAGGTCWGCAGTTTAATCACTGCTCGTGTAGGATTTGTGACCTAAAACTTAAAAGCAAAAAGAAATGAGATTTAGTATAACATTTGAATAATCTTGATTACCATATAATAACAAGTAATCGGGAAGGGAGTTAGTAACCGATCTAAGCAATGAAGACTAAATACCGGGTAAGGGCTATGTTGGAGGGAGACTATTCCACATCTATTTACTGCAGAGGTTTCTTGATGTTTCTGATTTTGAACTGGGTATGAGTGGGCCTGATCCAGAAGTACAGATCAAGTGCTTCAGAAGTTATGTAAGAGATTAAATTGGCTTTATTTACTTTGCTTTTCTTTCTTTAGATGTTGGGATGTTGAAAATACAGAGATTAGGATTGATTGTCTGCAATAATAAAAACAAAATTGTTCATTTTGTGACCTTTGTGATAACTTGGCTTCATTTTCATGAAAAAGATCTTGGGTTTAAGATAATGGATGATTTTAGTTCTTGATCTATTTAGCAATTGGCTTTTTTCAAGGAAGCTGATGAAAGTATTGTTTTCTAGATGTTTTGTCTAAATGAAGCCAAAGATCTGAATGGTCCATGAATCGATTTACTGTCTTGTATTAGAGGTGATCTTTGTGCATTGGAACGAGGGTGCAGTCTTTATCAATATTAATCAAATAGTTTGATAAAATTGTCAGCTGGTACCTGTCATCAATGTTTAGAAGAGAAATGATTGAAATATTGAGTTGATGGACCTGTTTTGAGTGCCTTTGAGCAAAAGAAGCTTGAACACTACTGGTTGAAATACCCTGGTCTGGAGCAATGTGTCATTACTGCCAAAATGGGTATATTTAAAACTAAGTTGAGTTAGTGATGAGCTCACTGAGGACAACGTTTAGTAACTGGCATCTAGCCTCTACATGCAAGTTTGCCAGTAGAAGCATGTGCAAAATGAAGCTGAAAAGAAAAGGGAGGAGTCCAGAGCTTGTCATCTTGTGCCTTGGGCATAAACCCAATTTTCAACCGCTCTCCAGTTCCACAGGCAGCCACTTCTCCATGCTGGGGATTGGAGATATTGTGATGCCAGGCCTTCTGCTCTGCTTTGTCCTGCGTTACGATAACTACAAAAAACAAGCCAACAGTGATTCCTGTGGTGCCCCAGGACCAGGGAACATCTCTGGGCGAATGCAGAAGGTCTCCTACTTTCACTGCACACTCATTGGATATTTTGTAGGTGAGTAGCTAGTTTAAGGAGAGCTGCTCGGTGAGCAGAAGTGGGGTCACTGTAGTAGGCTTGAAAGATGATGAAACCAGTAGTAAGAGGTTTTGAGAGAATGCTTGGTTATGTTCCTTTTTTAATTCCCCRCTGCCTTTTGGTTTTTATTGGCATGGTCTAGGGAGAAAACCCTTTCTATGGATTTCTTTTTAAGATGTTTTTATTATTATTATTTAGAGGATGAAAGATTTTCATTGTATTTTTGCTAACAATTTTTCCAGTTTCCTTTACTAACACAGCAGGTGTTTTAGTTCAGACCTGGGTTATAGGAAAAATGTGGGACTTCCTAGAAGGATGATGCTGTAAAGAATATGTCTAGATAATTCCTGTGTATTTATATTCTAACATTAAAGCTTACGTGACATTTTTAGTACATACAGAAAATTGTAAACAGGCACAACTGTCGTGCTCTTTATAATCTGATGATGCAGGCATCCTTCTCCTCACTTACATAACATAGATTTTTCCCTACGGTCGGGATATGTGTGTGCATATCCTGAACAACTCCAGTTCTTCTGAGGATGAAGAGGAAAGACCATTTTGTACCAGTCTTCCCCCCACGACAGTCTTTGCCCCTCTATTCCCTTTGGGCAGGTGTCCAAGAAGAGCTGATGTTTACAGTGCCTCCTCCCAGCCGCTCATGTTCCAGGCTCTGGACCTGGACTGGCGACCTCGGGAGACATCGGCACTGGAGTAGAATGTAAAACAGCTCAGTGCGGTGCCTTCAGCTTCGTCCCCTACCCCTCTTGTTGCGATTTGCTTAAGTTATTAGCTTAATCTTTGAGTTTCGGATCTGGAGCAAGTGCCTCAGGACAGCCTAATATTAAGATAGAACAATTTTACACTTTTTTGTTTCAAATTTATTCAGGGAAGTGAAGCACAGATGAGTAACTTTTCCATAGCCCATCTCTTAAATGGTGGGCAAGGGAACCACTTTTGGATAAAAGAATGAGAACATTCAAATGCTACTTAAAGATATTTATGTTTTGTGGGTTTTTTTTCTTTTATAGGTCTATTAACGGCAACAGTAGCTTCTCGTATTCACCGGGCAGCCCAGCCTGCCCTCCTCTATTTGGTACCATTTACTTTATTGCCGCTCCTCACTATGGCCTATTTAAAGGTAAGAGAGGATTGTCTGTTCCCAGCAGGAGACTTTGCTGGGGGGCAGCTGGGAGCGAGTTCTGTGATCTCGCTCTTGGCACCGGTTTTCACGAGGAGATTGAGGAGATCGTGCGTTCTTCCTCCCCTGCGGCAGCAGTCGCTGAGCACTGAGCTGCCACTGCTGTARGGGTGAGTCTTCGCTTTGGAGGACTCAGTAACTGAGAGAGGAGTTCCTGACTAGTGATTATAAATTAACCAAATTCTGAAGTATTAAATGCTGTTTTAATTAAGTGAATTTGTCCTTGCCCAGCTGGCCATGAAAGAACGCATGCACCAAGGTAGAAGAGCTAGAGGAGAGGCGGATCCTCCTTTACCTCTTTCCAGTGACACATTGTGAACTGGAATTTTAAAATGTAACTTTCTCAGGTTCAAGGCTGCTGTTGAAACACACATCTAGCACTCTGCAGAGTGGAGAGTGAGAAAGGGCAGAGTTTTTCACACGAGCAGATATTTCCTTCTGATCAGAAATACATTTTAGGTAGATCTGCTCCCAAAATAAGATGTTTTGACCTAGCATGGAAAGGATTTATTTTACGGTCTTCAATACGACTTCAAAAGAGTTGAAGAATAGATTTGCTTTAAGACATGCTTGTTCATATATGTATTTTTTAAACTGATTTTTAAATGGACTTGAAAGTTTCCGAGTGAACGTTCTTTCTGCCCTTTTGCTGTCTAGGGTGACCTACGCCGCATGTGGTCTGAGCCTTTCCACTCCAAGTCCAGCAGCTCCCGTTTCCTGGAAGTATGATGGAGCGGATAGAAAGTGACCTGAACTTCTGCCTTGGTCCTTTTCACTTTAACTTGTGGCTTTGTCGTCTCCTAAAGCTGGACTGGCTGGTACTTGGGAAGGTACCAATTACGGGACTTGTAGGAATGGACTTGGTGTTAACAGGAGAAAAAGGAAACAAACAAACAAAAAAAGAAAAGGCGAAGATCCTGGAGCTCCGTTTGACTCCTTTTCTCCCCGCAGATGTGGAATTGGGGACCCTTTGTGCAACTGCAGCCACTTTCCTCTTTTCCTCACTCTAACGGACTAGTACCAGACTATTACCTGCGCGAGAGAGGAGGAGACAGACTTGAAACTGAAAACGGCTTGAAGTCGTTCAAAAACTTGTGAACACTAAAAGAAAAAAGTTAAGCAAACTGAAGCTTCTTCAGAGAACCCCTCATGTACAGTGGGACCAGTTTCCTGTTGGACTTCGGTTTTGAAAAGAACTGAGACAGAATCTCTTCTGTCACAATATTGTTTTTTTTTTTTTTTTKATTTATTAAATATTTCCTGTGGTGTGAGGTTACTTATTAAATCCACAGACATTGAGTGACTTCTTGCAGTATACATATAAAAATTTGTTGTAACAAATTACATTTCCACCCAAATGTCATGTTGCAGTGAAAAAGGGCACGATTTTTATACATATATATATACACACATATAGATATATATATGAATAAATAAAAAGGAAAACCTGCTAAGATCATGCTATGTAGCAGACAGGGGCTTGCTGTAATTTTTAGCATGTAGAGCAGTTTACTATGGCTTTCTTGTATATGAATCTACAATGAGCTGCTGTTTTTTGTTTTTTGTTTTCCGCCCGTCCTAAAACTGAACCTGCAGTTTCAAAACCAGTGTAGTATTTGTACCGATTGTACTCATGGACTTTAGGGCATATTTGATTTTGATCAATGTAGCAAACTAGGGAAGAAAAAAGTTTAAATCTAACCCTGTTTATCGGGGGGAGGGATAGGGAGGGTGTCCTGTTTTGGTTCTTTTTTTTCTTCTTCTTTCCCCCAAACAGCTCCCTTGCAGGTTTTTAGTAGTTTCTTCTTGACCCAATGCATGTATTATAGCAGCAAGTGTCTTTGTGCTTCTGATCATAGTAATGTATCACTTGTAAATACATTTTTTTCTATTTTCTATTTTTTTGTATTTTTTGCATTTTGTTTCATTAGTGTGCTGTATTTTTTCCATGCCCCTGCCCCTTAAAAAAAAAAAAAAAAAAAGGAAAAAAGAAAAAGAAAATTGTCCTTTACTGTTGTGACTGGTCGGAGTTTGTGTGTTGACTGCTTTGTTGTACCTGAGAGTCTGTTAAAACGTGGATTTTTTTTTAAACAAGCAGTTCCAGTTATGTTATTTTATTGACTGAAAGGCTACTTCTGAGATAACTAGAGCTTCGTTTCCATGCCGCTATTAAAAGATTTTGCCAAATTGGTTTTGGGGGACTCTCCTGAAAGCCTGTAGCTCTTGTTAGTTTGGTAGATGCTGGTAACTGTTAGTCGGCTGGAAGGGAAACGGGGCGATTTAAGGCCGCAAGGTGACTTTGCTCGAGCTCCCAGGCGCAGCAACGCTCGGGGGGCCGGGCTGCGCCCCGCGCAGGTGAGGAGGCTTCTGCGAGGTCCCGCAGCCCGCTGCCTCCGTCGTTGCAGGGCGGCGGGTTCGGTGTGGCGGAGAATCGTGTTGGGCGACGGCGAGCCCTGCCGGCGCCGGCGCCGGTGCCGCTTGGCGCCCTCCTGCCTTCTGCCGGGGGGGCTGCCGCTGCCCCGCGCGCAGGGTCCGGGGGCTTCGGGCTGGAGCGAGCAGCACCCGCGCACAGGTAAAACATGGAGAGGCCCGTTCAGAAGCTGCCCCGAAACCTAGCAGGGGGGCTCTAAGATTTCGGATGTGGCTGTGTACGTGGCGGGGGAAGGTTGTGGGTGTTGCTTTTTTGTTTTTTGATTATTTTTTAATGATTATTTTCCAGGTCATATCTTCTGCTTAGTTTAAAGTCTTTCCTCTAGCACGTGCCTGTAATTGCTCATCCTCAGGTGACTGTCACATTTAATGAAGTAAATCTTTTTTAATTAAAACTCTTCTTTTACTGTTTGTCGCAGTTATAGGTCAGATACCGTACGCAAGGGTACAGGAACGCATGCCGGGTGGAGGCCGCAGGGCGGTGCGTCCGCTGGGAGACACAGCTAGGAAACCCTAATGCCGCTCCGTGGAGCGGCGAGTAGGGGGGAGGCGCCGAAATCGGTTTCTTTCTATACAAATAATGAGTGTAGTCTGAAATTAATTTTTAGCTAAACAGTAAGAAGTTGCATTTCTTCGAAGCCGTAACACACTGCGCATGTTTTCTAACCTTTGTTCCGCTTGTTGTTGTTCCTGCAGGTATTTTGCTTCGTGACTTCAGCGCGTCGTTCAAGGTTGATACTGCTCGCGTCTGCCTCGACCCCRACAGCACCCGAACGTGGGTTCACYGCCGGGAGAGCTGAGGAAGTCCTGYGCGCCTGGTGGGGGGGCTCAAGGGCTTTGCCTTGCCCTTGGCTGTTGGGAACTCGGTGAAGAGACTGTGCGCTTCATATATGACATACAGAAATAGATGGCATCTAAGTGTGTGTGCTGGGGGGGGATCATTGCCTCCCCCCCCCCCCAGTTGTGACTGTTTCCTAAAGAAGGAGCCCAGTTGCACCTTTGCAGGCCCTCCTGGAGCAGGACACAGCAGGCAGAGCTGCTGCCACCATTTGCCCATCCTTGTGCCCTGGAAACCATCCTTAAATTAGTGAGTTTTTCACCTGCAGCTGAAAACTTCAAGGCTTCTGCCACTTCGTTCCCAGCAATCAGCCTCGTACCTCTGTTCGCTTACAGCATTGTCAGACAAAAAAAATCCCGGCACCCTTGGGAAGTGCAGTTGAGCCTTTCTCTTGCCCTGCTGCTCTGAGATTTTTGTATGATGGGATTTCCCCTTCCCCCTGCCCCCCCCCCCTTGGGACGTTGCTCARTTCATAAATGGACAAAACCTCACCCTAAAATAGAGCCTTTCCTTAAAGGAAAGCCTGGCCCTGCCTCCCCTGAGCCCGGGTGGTGCTCCGGCCGGAGGTGGCTCTCCGTAAGAGCGCTCTAGCTAATGCTGCAGAACGTGTTTGTGGTTTGCTTGTTGAGCAGTTCTCTTCTGTAACAACCCTGAGGAGCAGACACACATGCACATACTTGAAAGCTGAAATGGTCTAAGACAGCAGCAGGCAGGAATCGGATCTTCGTGTCGTGCTCTGAGAAACGGCAGCTCTTTGCTCTAAAGCGGGGGAGGCTTGGTGCATAACCAGGCTGCGGCAGGGCTGAGAACAGAGCAGAGGGGTGCGCTACTGACCCCCCCCCGGACCTGTGGCAGCAAGGAAGGTATTTGGAAAACTGCTGTTTGAAAGACCTTGCATGCTTAAAGCATGTTTGTTCTGTTTTTTTTTTTTGTTATTGTTTTTTTAAGGTAATGACAAAAGGGACACCTAATCAAGTATCTTAAGATGGGCCTAGGCTCACACACYTTTATGTAATTATGGGTAATCATGGTGTACCTAGACTGTGTCACCCCCCCCCCCCAAAACCACCCTTTTTGTAACTTGAGAATGTGAAATTTAATTTGATACATAATTTGGCAGAGATGCAGCACTCAGCAAACTTAGCATCAAGTATGCAACTGTTTGTTAGCCTCATCAGTAAAAAAAAAAACAGCCAAGCTGGCTGCGGTGTTTGATGTTAGCGCTGGCAGGAAGCGTCGTGACAAACAGGGCTGGGGGGGGGGGGGGGGGGGGGTGTTACCCTGGCGTTCCCAAACCGAGCCTGGGGCCACAGGCACAGCAGCAGGGCTCCCGCAACAACAGCCACTTGCTGCTGCCCCTGTGCTCTGTGCAAAAGGCTCACGCAGGCTTTAGCACAGCTAGCGCAGCCGGTCAATCCGGTGTGTTCCACCGCGCTGCGGGGCTGGGGGCTAGTTCCCCTCTTAGGGCAGCTGCTGCGAGCTTTCGGGTGCCAGTTCAAGCTGCGCTGGAGAAGAACAGCTGCCATTGCTTGCTGTTCATGGATGCAGGAGGTGGGATGTGGAAGAGGAGCAGGTCCAAAGCAAGGCGGGTACTGTAAAGCCGAGCCAGGAGCAACAGCTCCATGCAGAGCGGGGAAAGAGGGCCCCAGATGTGGCCTAAGCTTCAGCCCACGTCCTCTGGTTCACTGGGGATTTGGCTGGACCKTAGCACACAAGGTCAGTGAAGACTTGCACTTAACAGGAACGCTGCATTCACAGAAGCATGCACTTTCCTGTAGTGACTAGGTCTGTTCCAGCTGAGTGGCTGCAAGGAGAAAAACAGCCTTCTGCTTTAAAAAAAAAAGGGGGGGGGGGGGGGGGGGGATCACTTCCTCCTACATAGCTGTACAAACGCGCTTTCAAAAATCATGGTAGTAGTGATACATGCTGAATTCAAGCTAGATGAGTGTAGTTCACGCCTAGATGCCTTCAGGCATTTACAACAAATACACAACCATTACAATGTGGGGTTTTTTTTTTTCCCTTCCCGGTAGAAATATGCATTTTGAATTCACTGTCTGGCTGTTTCTGTTGATCCTTAGGTTTGTGAGAGCAGCAAGGA
This sequence comes from Apteryx rowi, assembly GCF_003343035.1. Classification (NCBI taxonomy): domain Eukaryota; kingdom Metazoa; phylum Chordata; class Aves; order Apterygiformes; family Apterygidae; genus Apteryx; species Apteryx rowi. The sequence goes on from NW_020450530.1 coordinate 1,577,775, forward strand.
GAAACTCAAGCCGTCACGACTTTGCCCCAATGCGCAGTTGCCCTCTAGCGACCTGCGAAGGGATTAGTTATGTTACTTGGAAATCTGTGCTAGCAGCTGACCACCAACGCATTGTAATAACTGGTACGTTTAGGCCACGGTGTTTATGCTCCTGTCTCTGGGGGACTGGAAGACAATATTCTAAGTAAAATCTCATTTAAATTAAAAAAGAAGATGAGGACTTCTGGTCCTTTAGATGCAGGTTTTATTTGTCTTATCATCTGTCGTCTTTTATGTAATATAGATAATCTCACTGGTTTTGCTCCACGCAAATATAAATAAACAACACCGCAGGAAAATAACTATTCACCTCTCSTGTGTTCATTGTTTGGACAGGACGTTGGGCTGTAGTCTCAATCTGTTCCATCTTTTTCTGAGTTTAGAGCCTTCCTTTTTGTTGTTTATATTCCCAAAGTTTACTTCTTGCCAAAAATAACTGATTGAGGATGTGTGTTACTGTTAAAGCTTCCTGGTAAGGTTTTCTGTATCATCTGCTCATTTCCTAGTTGTTGTCCCAAACAAGCAGCGATTAAAGGCTGTTACTGCCACTTCATGCACTGTCTTTCCTGTTAGATAGTTGTTGGTTTCACATCAGCTGCTTTGAGGACAGTTCTCGGCCTACATATGTGAGGGGTTTTTTTCCCCTGCCCTTTATTTTTACCTCTATCTCTGCCCTTGTAGCTTTTCTTTGTCCTGAGCTTTGACAGCTCAATCCACGCTGCTGGTCTGCGGTGGCTGAAATAATAGGATTTTTTTTTGTGTGATCTTTGTTTTTACATCTATGTAGGTGGCAACTGCAGCCTGTATGAGCGCCTTTTGTGTGGAGGTAGTGCCCCGTGTCCTAGCTCCTGCTGAAACCGAGGGCACCGTGCACTGCCTCACCTTGCATAGTAAGCAAAGAGTGTCTCGGTGCCATCCATATCCAATAAAGAAAGAGCAGCATCCCACAACCGAAACTCATTAAATTCTGATCAGAAGAGGTAGTGTAACGCAGCCAGGGACAGCACACATGATTTGTGTCTCTCAGTACCGCTGCTTTGACTTTGGCACTGGTTATGGCGTACCACTTAGGGACAAATCCATGCAAAACAAGAAACATCTGGGCCATGCGCAAGGAGAGCAGCTGACTTCACAGAACAGCAAAGTCACCGTGCCTCCACCAGCCCCAAAACAGCTCTCCCCTTAGGAAAAGGCCTGCACCCCCCCCCAACCAGAGGGTACCTCCTCCCTCCCCTTTACAAACCTAGATAGGGACTTCCATGCACCATACTCTGTCCAGAGAAGAATGAGCACATTTTAACAAGAGGGTCAGTAGTGAGGGGTGAGGAAAGCTTCCATCGTTACCCTCTTCCAAGAGGGCCAAGACTGGATCGCTGGTGTGCGTTGTTACGAGGCACTTTGGGGCAGTGTCCTGCTCTAGTCGGTGTCCTCAGCTACGATACGCCTTCAGCAGTTGACCTGCTATCACCAGTCTTTGGATCTCGCTGGTCCCTTCATAGATCTCAGTGATACGAGCGTCGCGGTAATGCCGTTCTGCTGGCATCTCCGTCACGTAGCCCATCCCGCCCAAGATCTGGATGGCCTGAAAATTAGAAAGAAAGTGGCTTGAAGGAATTTACTTTCCACAAAACACATCCAGCGTAAAAGGTGCTAATCCCACTGCATGAGGATGCCTAGCCCATTTGCAAGCAGGGGGAGGAATAAACCAGATTTGCGCTGGGTGACAGCAGCACTGATAGCCCAGACAGGGAAGGAACAAATGCAGCGGTATTTGTTAATTAGCCACCTTCACCCTGGATGCTTTAAGGGCAGGAGAAAATAAATGCAGATATCAGCGGGCCTGTTCTTTCCACCCACCGTGTGCCAATCCTGCTGCTAGTCCTGTCCACRCTCCCGCCCATGTCACTGCGCCTACGCAAGACCCTGAAAGGCCACTTTCCTTGGACACCACCACGACCAAGAGGGCTGTGAAAGGTAACATGGCTGCAGCACACCAGCTTATGCACCCTCTCCCCCCGACTCCAGAGGGATGGCCGTGGTAACCAGCTCCACCTATAGGTAGATAGAGATCTATATAAAATTAGCTAGCTTTAATATTCTAGTAAAGATCAACACCCCACCACCTGGCTTGTTGTGTGACACGGGGAAGGAGCCAAACGGCTTTTCAGCTTGATGCCTATCCGAGAGACTAATTGTGTAGTTACCTGATGAGAAATGGCTGTGGCAGCTTCTGATGCAGCCAGCTTGGCCATTGCAGCTTCCTTTGGAGAAGAAAAACAACATCGCTGAGGATGCAGGTAGCACAAAAACAAATACCTCACTTGCAAGAGAAGCTTGAACACTTGGTGGCCTCAGCTGCAGCATGAGACAGGCCTGGCCAGTGGCTCTGGCTCTCGGAGGCCACCCCTCTCCCCGCAGATAAATACAGGGCCCTGCAGGCTGGCAGGGCAGACAGACAGACAGCATGGTTTAAAAATCTGCCAGAGGGCTAAACACAGCCAGCCCTGGCTGGCCAGAGCTAAACTCCGTAAAACTCAGTAATACTGTACAGAGCAGGGTTTTCCTGCACCGAGCCTGCGTGCGGAGCCGTCACTGCTCCCCCAACGCGAGGCTGGACGTACCTTTGTGAAGGGCTTCCCCTTGTCTTTCAGCACAGCCGCTCTCCAGGTCAGCAAGCGCGCACCCTCCAATGCCACAGCCATATCTGCTAGCTTAAACTGCAAAGAAAGACAAACGGCTGCGGCTGCCTCCATGAGAACATACACCAGGAGTCTCCCAAATCTGAGGCCAATTTTGCTAGAAAAGGTGCTACACCAACTCAACCATCACTTTTTAACTGCGTTTGAAAGCATAAGCTATTACTTTGCTTACGACAGTCAGTGCAAAGTGCATTACATCCCTGAAGCCAAACCAAAGCGCCCACCCGAACTTCCCCCCAGCACTAGCATCATTTGGAGTTGAGCCCAGCCCCTACCTGAACCGCCTGTAGCTTTGTGATAGGCGCCCCAAAGGCCATTCTCTTTTCAGCATAATCCACAGCGCAATCCAAAGCTGCCTGGGCTATTCCAAGAGCCTGCGAGGCGATACCAATCCTTCCGCCGTCCAGGGTTTGCTGAGAAAGACACAGAATGTATGTTTAAGCCATACTTGATCAAATTCCTGACAGACTGAGAAAAGAATTTGTCAGTCTTGGACTGAGAGTCTTAAAAATGGCTGGTGACTGAAGGGTTCCCTTATTTTTGGACATAATATGATGGGTTCTGTTCTCCAGGGAACTCAGCCTTTTTCAAAAAGTCAGGCCAATAGATAGTGTTTTGCCCTTATGGAGAAAGGGATGAACACTTCCAATTGGGAGCGCTTCACAGCAGGGAACCTGCTGTTCTGCAGCTGCCTGACTCCTCCTCAGAAGTCACACGTGTGCCGTAACTCAGATTTCATCCACCTTTGGATGTGCATTCAGGTCAGTGTTCCTCTGCCAAAGTATTTAGGGAAAAATGCAGCATTTTCCTTTTTTCTGTGAGTCCCAAATGGGGGGGGGGGGGAGTTGAGGGTAGGGAGAGGAGAAAAATTTAAAAAAGGAAATACTGTAAAGAACCAGCCCCCAGCTAACTTACTGCCTCAGCTGCATCGACATTCCTTCACCTGAGAACTGCCACACAGACTCGGTGAGGAAAGCGCTGCCAATGGTTTATGATGAATCAATGATTTATCAAGCTCTATCAGTGATTTCTCCCGCTCAACAAAGGTCAGCTGCCTAGCGTTACACAGAACAGCTTACGTTAGCGGTTCTCATCCTAGCGATCATAAGCCCGAAAATGGTTTTGCAAGCCGAGAAGGCCTTAAGGCAGCGAGTTTGGGAACGGCCGTTTCACCCAAGCCCAGCTGCACCCCCCATCCGTCTCTCACCATGGCGATTTTGAAGCCCATGCCCGGTTGCCCCAGCAGGTTGGCCTTGGGTATCCGACAGTCCTCGAATATCAGGTTGGCAGTGGAAGACGCTCGGATTCCCAGCTTGTCCTCCTTCTTCCCCAGTGAAAGGCCAGCAGTTGGCATAGGAACCAGGAATGCACTGATGCCCTGCAACAAGACCCAAACTCTTAGGAGCGGTGCCAACTTCCCACTTGCGTAGGGGTCAGCAGGCTTCCTTCAAACATTCTTCACCGGAGCCACATGTTCAGGTAACCAGGAAAAGGGAGGGGGGAGCTGAGCGACTGAACAAAGCCTCCGCACGTTAGCCCCCTCTCTTCAAAGCCTGCACAGCGCTAACTATGCCGCGCAGTCCCCAGAGCCTTTTCAGAGGGCTTCGCCCTTCGCACCTCCTTCCCTCCCGGCCCTTTTTCACAACCGACCCACTGAACGCACCTTGTGTTTCAGGGATTTATCGGTAGTGGCAAACACCACGGTGGCAGACGCGTCCCAGGCGTTGGTGATCCAGGCTTTGGTGCCGTTCAGAACCCACTCGTCTCCGTCCAGGCGGGCCACGGTGGAAGCAGCTCCCGCGTCGCTGCCGTTTCCTGAGCAAGGCACCAGGCAAACAAAACTCAGGCAACTGGGAACAGCCCAGCGCGCCAAAGCCACCCCGGCCCCCACTGCCAGCTCACAGCACCGCCTGTCACAGCAGCGGTGCCAGCACTGCCCTCTCGGGGAGGAGCCGAACACGAAGGGGGAAGGCTGGCAGCTCTAAGACATCGCTATCTCCAGAGCTCTGCTCACACAGAGAGGATGAAAATTTTCAGCATGGAACATAGGGGTGGCAGTTTATGCCTTGGGCACTGAAACTTCATTTAAATGAAATAGCTATAAATCACCTTTCTGCAGACTGTTACTGTTTGACAGACCTAAAGTCCAGTCTAAATTTGGTTAAGGAAAGACAGTACCCTACTTACTTTGCCACAGGAATGATAACAGTCACATCACCTGGTTCRCTAAGGGCAAAACACCCGATTTTATCGCCACTGGTGAAGGGAGCAATCCACTTCTGCTTCTGCTCCTCGGAACCAAACTTGAGTATTGGCCCTAAGTACAGAGACTTTAAGAATTGAGAGTTGTGTTAGCGCAGCCGGCGGCTACAAGCAGTCCAGTAACTCCCCAATGTCCAGTGCCCTCCAGCACACCAGAACGCACCACAAGCTCAGCAACAACAGAGCCCATTTCTCAATTCACCCCTCTCCAACAGTACAATAAACTCCCCAGCTGCCAGGCTCGGTTCCACTCCTGTCCCTCACACGCAGTCTCGGGGGACACTTACGTTATTGACGCTCATAATGACGCCCGTGGACGCGCAGCCCCTGCTGATCTCCTCTACGGCAATGGAATAGGCCAGGTAGTCGAGGCCTGCTCCTTTGTACTGCTCCGGCACGTCCATGGCCAGCAGCCCGAGGCTGCCCATCTTCTTCACCTGCACGCGGGCAAACGGAGAGGTAAGATTGTCGGCATCACCGGTAGCCCCACAAATACACATGCACACACAGGCGGAGACAGGCTGCAGGAAGGCTACGCACACAGTAAAAGATGTGCATGACTAGTGGTCAAATGGGAATCTGACCGTACAAACTGGTGAGCACCCACAAGTCCCGATGACTTTAACAAAAGCTGCGCATGGGCAGTGCTGATTAGGACTAGGCTCTTGCTTATTTAAAGAGCTCTCTTCACTGCCTGGAAGGAAGGGAGCCTTTTGAGTCTGAAATAGGGAGTTATAACGTCACCTGGATTCTCTCAGCCTCCCACCAAAGTTTTTCCCTCACATTACTCTGTCAGTTGGAAGCTCTCAGTGGGAAGTTAGCTGATAAAAATCATTGCTACTTTACCTTCCAGTCTGCTGTGCTTCAGCCTAGGACTGCACAAGAAAAGAGTTTTACAGAATGAATGACCCACAGAACAGTTTGCACGAAGCTGGTTTTTAATTCCCATTACAGCCAGGTCTTGCTTGTCAGAGAATTTAATTACTGGTCTCATTCCACATCATTCTACCTGTGTTCCTCAGCTGGACAGCTGGCTGCTTAGCCTTAAGCTCTTCAGAGCACAGACTGCCTTTGCATCGCTTGTTAGTAATCTAAAAATGAATTTGGTAATGTACAAGAGAAAAAAACAAGTTTTTCTCTGTCTTTATATTTAAGACGTGTTAAGTCAAATTTAGCCCAAACTTTTGGTGTTGCAGAAATAAGCTTTTTACCAGCTTCTGCCTGCTTTAAACAAGTATTTTGCTTCATGTATGGGCCCCCAAAACGCTAGTCCTTTTCATCAAATCCAGAGGATGAACAAAAGATAGTAACTAGTTCTATGTACATTGCTTTATCTTAAAAAAAAAGTTTCTATTTTGAATTTTCCTCTGTACTTTCAAGCGAAAATCCTCAAAATCAAATGCAAAGTTATCAGGTAAGAACAGTGAAACAGGAGGGAACTTTTTTCTTCCTTAGAAAGAGCACGAATTTCCTGTCTATCCTTCCTTGCTCCTTAATGGAGAAGGGGCAACACGACAAAACTCACATGCCTCTGACTGCTCTACTTGGAGTCTTTTGGCTAATGTAATGGTATATACTTTTCTGGGGCTTAATATTTCATAGCAATCAAATAAGATGAATCAGTCTGTTCAACACAGCAAAGAATGGCTGTACTGCTTTCCACAAAAGCGAAGTCCCCGGTCGGACTGGAACCCCCATTTCTGCGCAGCCCCAGCGGGCAGGAAGACCAACATGCCTCTCCTGCCTCCTGAGCACTTCTCTTCTTTCCGTGATCTGAAACGCACTCAGTTCACCTATGCTTCCTTACTGTAAACCATTTTATTGTTATATGCAGGCTGTTAAAGCGTTTTATTGATTCTATAAGCCAGCTGCATCACGCAAACCATAAAGCATTACAGCCCAGAGGAAAGTTACTAGGAGAAGCGAAAATTCAGTGGCACCGAAGCCAGAAACGGAGACACGCGAGCAAAGCAGAAGAGCTTAAAACGCCCTGCGGGCTTCAAACCTCCACACTGAAAAAGACCCCCCGGCAGCGGGTCTGAACTCCAGGTTCCCGCGAGGCCAGAGCGCGAGGCGCCTCCCCGCCCCTCCCCACGCCAAGAAGCATCTCCGCGGCCCGGGGGGGG
>NW_020450530.1:1585600-1592216 GCF_003343035.1 Apteryx rowi
CCCGCCGCGCTCTGGCACCAGCGGGCTCCAGCCCCCGCAGGAGCCCCACCAAGGCCACGCGGTGAGAGGTACAGGTAGGCGCCTGGGACCAGCAYGGATCCCCGCAGGTGGCCGGGGTAGCTGCTGGTGCTCGTTATCCTCGGTGCGGAGGAAGAGGAAGAGGAAGGGGCGTCTGACTGCAGCAACCCGCCGTCCGTTAGCCTTGTCCTCAGCGTAGAGCTGCAGGGAGGCGGCAGTGTCGACGAGTCCAGGGAGGCGGCAGTGTTGACGAGTCCAGGGATCACCGCTGGCACTGGTCCGCGCTCTCGGGCAGCGCGTGGCGCAGTAGCTCAGTGTTACAGGACAGCGGAGCGGAAGGCAAACACAGGGAAATATCTGAAGTTGATGCAGTGAAATACAGAGCTGAAAAGTAGAGTTACTACTTCACTGTCACCACCTTCCTCCTTCATTTCTGCCTCCTAAACATTTGTTTTATTCTTCCTGCACCCTCCGATAAGCAGAAGAAACATCCGCAGGCTCCAGGGGGGAGGCTGTTGCTGCTTCTCTGCACTGAGAGGCATTGAAAGTCCTAAGGAAAGCACACAAAGAAAGATGCTTCCTATCAAAAATAGAGGACAAGGACAGCGGTACCCTGTCCGTATGGGGAGAGATGACCTTCCTTCGCAAGGTGCAATATGAATCCTTCAGTCTCATGAAACAACTGTCCAGGAAGCTTGTCTGCACAGAGCCAAGGCACTTGCCTCAAGAGTGCAGCAAAAGAAGTCCTGGTCCTAAGAGGACCAATACTGGAAAGATTTAGCATGAGTCTGTGGTTTTGGTCCCCTTTTTTCATTTTGTTATAGCAGAATGCAGTATAATCCTATCTCTTTCCTCTTTCCAACTCAGCACACGCGATCTGAGAGATGCTGTCTACACAGATATCCCTTCTCTTGCTCAAACTTTGACCGACACAAAGTGCCTCCTTTCAGCGCACAGCTAGGAACACTTGACAAGGAGGAGATCCCATCTGAATTTCTTCCTAGCCCACTGGCTTGAGTAGCTTCGATCCAAAGCATCAGAACACACAAACCAGAAGGAAGAAAATGCTGTTAAACCACATTTACCAAAGCCATCATCTCGGCCACAAAGGGAAGAGACTTCACAGAAGGCATCTAAGAGAAGAGGAACCCTAAGAACGTGGACAAAGTGGGGACAAGAGTCCAGAAGTCCCTGACTTTTTGGGTTACAGTCAACTCTTTTCCAGTGCCAGGTCACCCTCTTGTAGGGATTTTTTTCTGCAGCATGCTTTTCTGGGCAAAGAATCTCTAATTTGGCAAAGCAAACAACTTCAGTTAGAAACTATCTTAGGCATGCTAATGCTGCCTGCCTGCAAGTCTTGTTATGTTTTTCCTCCAGTTTTCCTTCTCTTATTGCTGAACAGATTATACATTCACTGATGGGAAAGCAACCGATCCAATGATTTCTTCTCATCACTACTGACAGAGGTAATGCCTATTTAAGACAGGAACCCACTTGCCTACAGCGTCAAATGCCTCATGTACATTTAGAGGAGCCTTCTCATGCGGGTCAGCCGCACTCTGCAAAGCAGCGGCTAGATGGCAGCCACACACTTACCGACTGCGGAGCTGCACCCTGACGAGCACAAACAGCTTACACAAGGTGGTATTTGCCAGCAGAGTAATTTCTGCTGCTCCCTCTGGCCAACAGTGCTTCTTCCTTTTAAGTACTCAAGTGACATAGAAAACAGATGGGAATTATCACATTCATAAGAAAAAGCCAGAGGAAGTTGCTTCATACAGAAAATGAAACAAAAGTAACRTTTCAAGGCACCTGGGTTACACTACACACAATTTCAGCTCAACATCCTAAAACCTGCCAAGGAATAACTAACAGCCTCTTCAGCCACTTTTATCCTGAGCATCTCTGAACAGTTCAGGATGGAAAACACCCTTCTGGGCAGTTCTGCCTCGTCATGATTAACTGCCTGCCCTTACAGGAAAAGAAAAGTTTCCCCATCGCAACGGCACGGCACCAGGCCTTCTGAAGGCAATCACAGCAAGAGGCCTCTTGAGCTCCACCTTACAGCAGCTTTACTAATTCTGAAATCACTAAACAAGATTGCTTAAGTGCCTTTGGGGATGCTGGAGGGGATTCATGGCAGCAGAATCGTTCTTCATCTGTCAGCCACGCAGACCTTGCCCCTCCACATTCCCAAGACATTCGCTGTGGTTGCTCATGATTAATGCTCCTCCCAAAACAGGTCATTTGTTGTGGTTAATCATAATTAAACATCCTTCCCAAGAGCTGGAGATTCTTTCATGGCTGCCACTCCACAAACTCTCACTGCTTACTCTGATGCCAGCTGATCCTCTCCGCCAAAGTTAACACTATGTGTCTGCCAGCCGAAGGCAGGGGCTTCCTACTGCTGCGTACGCACTAACAGGCTCCAGGCCGTAACGCCCACCCCTTTCAATCCTGCTAAAACATGATCTACTTTGAACCTTACTTAATACAACAGGTAACCAACTGTATCCACCAAGGAGTTAGGTTTCAACTGTCTCAGGGAAGAAGTGGAATTAATACTAGCAAATGTCTCTAGACTAACACAAGCTAACTCTTACCTACAATAGCCGTGACTGACCAGCCCAGGGAGGGGACAGGAAAAATGACAGTCTCCAGAGCCAGCAAAATAAGCAGAGAAGGGCTTTCTTAGCTCAGGTTTGCATGGGCAAAAGCAGGGCCCCCGCATGGCTGCCAGGAAGACACAGATCTCCCCTTCCCAGCGCATGACACCCTCTTTCCTCGCTACTGCCAGATACCGAATGCRGCTGTGAAATACACCCTCTGGTCTAGCAGGTAACTAACTCAGAGGAAGAACTTCCTAAACCATAAATACACAGGTAAGCAGGCAAAGCAGCGACGGGAACTTGAACAATTCTCACTTTTTGGTCATAAGAATCCCACTCCATAACACCATCCGAGCAATTTGACCTGGGCAGCTTTTAGCTAATACGTTATAGCTGACGTAAAACAAAGCAAATGAGCCGGTAACACCGCCATCTCTCCTTCCAGCACCTCTGACAGACCTAAATTCAGGTCTAAAATGTTTAAAGAAATACAGAGACTGAAGCCTAGGAAGCTCAGCTTCCCACACGTTCTTCAGGTGAGTTTCCACATTCTCCCTTTTTCCTCCAAGCGCACTAGATTGACACCCCACCCCTCCACCCCAGCGAGACTGACAATGTGCTGTCAGCCCAAAGACAATACATTCCGTAACAAGAGCCAAAAATCCTACACAATGGGAAGCAGGAGAAACAGTGAATAAAGTGAGATTAACTTCAGCTCTAAAGTTGACCTCAAGCTCCATAATTCAACAATTTGCTCACATGAGCTCAAATAGAAATGCTATCAGATTGACTCAATGACCAACCTGGATAAACTCCCCTTTTTCTTATCTTGTATTTCTAGTGAAATCTCTGGCAAAATACAGATTAAGCAGTTCCCAGGAGCAGTTCAGGCCCCTAGAAGCAGAAGGAAGATTCCTGCACTGCTTAGAAGCTGAATTAGTCTCTTATTTTAACTTTCCACCAGGGAATATAAAGATGCACCCTACAAAGCAAACCCAGCCATGCTACAGACTAAACCACTATGCAGTGAAGAGATGATCTATCCAGCTGGAGAAGAGATCTGCTCTTCAGGCTTCACTGGCTAATTGAAAGGGGCAAATTTTCCTGCTAAGAAATAGCTTACTGAAACAATCTGACCTCTTGTAAGAGGGTAGTCAGTCACCCAACTGGTGAAATATCAGAAGCACTAAAAGTGCAATCTAACTATAAAAAAAATGTAACAGCAATAATTTTCTAACAGAGCCTCCGATCCATAAACCTAACCAAGGCACCAGAAGGTACCTAGGAATAGAGAAAGACAGAGGCAAGATACGTAGGAATGTTGGATAGGGAAGTGTCGTAGGAGATTTCCTTTGCTCTCATGAGCTGCCTTCTTTTCTTCATGTTTTCAGTCTCATGCAAGGAGAAAAGGTTTGGCAAGAAGCCTTGCTGCATGAGACAGTAACTCCGGTCCCCTCCTGGATATCCAGAACGGTTAGCAGTAGCACAGCATCCAGTGGACATACACCAGTTACTGTCCTCCGTTGTAGGCATAGTCGGCCTTGTTGTGCATGATCAACTTGTTGTCCACAAAGTAAAAGCTGTCCGAGCGGGTCTCGTATGGATTTTCAACCATCAGACGGACTGTGAAAGAGAAAGCTCGATCACATTCAAATACAAAAGCCTGCCACACTCCAGTGGACAGCACAATGTCAGAGGAAAAAAGGAGTCTGCCATGCTGCTGGATTTACAAGGCTCTGCCCCATCCAAGTAAGAGAATCAAACTGCTCTGCTGAGCACACTTCAAAAGCTCTGTCCTGCCCTTCCTATTCTTCCTATTCACAGGACAAATGCTGTCAAAAGCAAACAAATGGAGATGCAGTAATGCCGCACACGACGACCTAGAAACTGTGAGAGCCACCACGGGAGCACAGCAGCTCTAGCAGCTCTGGCGTGTAAGCATTCAGGGAGGTAGCAATCAGCAAAGAAAGCAAGCGCTGACACTCCCTCCACGTCCGCGCCTCCTCCCCCACGCCGGCAGCCGCAGAGGGGCCCACATCCTCCCGCTCTATCCACCCCTCGAGGTCAGGCATACCCGGCGTCGTGCATAACTGCAGAGATCTTGCTACGCTCAGAAAACACATCCCTCGGAGAAGAGCCAGGCCTGTTCCAGAGCAGGAGGTTCCAGCTCTGACAAGGAAGTGCCGAAGACAGACGTGTGGCTACTGAGAAAACGCTTTTTCAGGGTTCTGTTATCTTCTGGACTACACTGTTAGACATGTCCTGTGACTGATCAGCCCTTCTTGCAGCCTGTGACTTAACAACACAGGTTGTTTTCAAAGATGGAGAATCTGCAGCACAAAGCTGGGACTTAGTCAAGACTGCACACAGCTGAAATCAGAAACCTGTATCTATCTGTTGCTGTCCTTCTTTCCTAGTCACAACTGTTTCTCCACAAGGAGAGAGAGAGAGAAAGAGATGGAAAGGGAGAAAATGAGCACAGGCGCACAAAACACAACTCAGCGCAGTAAAGCAGATACTTACTAAGGTCTTCTGAGAGCTGAGGGAATTCATAGATGTGTTCGCATGTGTTCCTGCTACTGGGGATGCAGAACCCAAAATCAAAGTCAAAGTTCTTCAGTAAGCGATCTCGGAAGTAATGTCGCTCAATCATTCGAAAGTTTGACACTGGCTTTTCTCCCACTGTGAATTCCACTCTGCGGGCAAAAAGTGGGAAAACACACCTAAGACCACCTACCAGGACAGAGCCTTGGACCTGAGGCTACACGAGAACCCAGCAAATCATTCCAGAAAGAGTTTGATATTTGTACTGTAAGATGGAGTCTCTCTAGTCCCTGACTCAATTCAGTTAGAAACTATCAAGTGACGCTTGGTAAAAATCTGTTTTTCCCCTTTCTGTGAACTCATACTCACGTTGCACCAACAGTCCGAAGGCGGAGAAACGCCGGTGTGAACTGATAACGAACAAAGCGGCCTGCACTGGCATCTAGCTCGCTGTTGTCATCTTCATCCTCTTCATCTTGCTCTAGAAAATGCACCAACTCAGAGTTATTCTGCTAACAGCTTACACATACAGCTAACAAGCATATCAGAACAAGCTGGCTATCACTCAGGCAATGAACATAAAGGTGTCTAAGAATTGGTCTGGGACTCATAGTGGCACTAAGAAATAAACATAAAATGAGAATGATATGAAAGTTGACCCAGCTTTGGTAGCTCTGGAGCTGAAACCACCCTCTTAGCCTCACAGGAGGCCAAAGCACATGGAAGAAACTATATCGCAGCCAGCCAACAAGGGAAGATTTGCAGTTGATCGCATTCCCCCTTCTCACTATAATCACTTCACATTTTTATGACATAACTAGGAAGCTTCCCAGCAAAGGTAAACTCAGCCCCACACTTAAAGGAGAGGGGTTCTGTCACCAGAACATACTGCAAGACCTTTCTGCTTGGTCTGCATGGCTCCTTCATTGCAGCTTCCCACTCTCAGAGCCTCTCTAGCCTCTCTGCAGTGTTAGTGAGACTTGCCTGAAGCAGATGGCTTCGCAATTTCAAAAAGCACTGTTCCAGTTTCAAGGTCCCGGATCTTGAACCTGGTGAAGTCAATGTTGTAAATGTTGTCTTCTGGCTTGCATAAATAATCTAGAAGAAAAGAAAAAAACACATAGCAACAATTCAAAAGATCTCAGAGCAGCTTTCAAAGTAATTTCTTTTCTGTTAGTCACAGCCCCACAAAATCCATTCTACAAGCTGTTTTGCAGAAGTTTTGGGAAAGCGGGACAAAACCGAGGCTGGAAGGAAGGCGTAAAGGCACACGAGGTGCCGGCAGCGAAGCGGGAAAGGAAGGAGAACAGAGATGCCCAACGCGGAGAGCAGAACTTTCTCAAAGTTCCCGCAAAGCCCGAGGCAAGAGCGCACAACGCCGCTGCAAACAGCGCCGGCGCGGCGAGCACCGCCGCCACGAGGGGCCGGTGCCGAGCGGAGCGGCG
>NW_020450530.1:1592873-1604762 GCF_003343035.1 Apteryx rowi
CGCAGCACCCGCTTGGGCCCGGCTCGGCCAGGGAGCGCGGGGCGCTTGCCCGCGAGGGAGAAAAACAGCAGAAAAACAGAAAATAACCGGAAAAACAGCCAGCGCTGCTCCCCTTTCCCCCCGCCAAGGGCCAAGGCTGCGCCACCGGCCCTCGCCCGCTCCTGCCCATCGCCCCCAAAAACCCAGCGAGAGCAGCCACCCCTCATCATTACCGCATCGCTCGTTAATTTAATCAGGGAATGAGTCCTCCGGCGCACGGGGAATTACAGCGAACAGCTGGCTCCAGCCCCCGGAGAGCTCCAGCCTTTTTCGGAAGCTGTTTCGGCAGGGCCGGGCGACGCTGCCCCTTGGGCTCCCCCGAGCGAGGCGGTTGCTCCTGAACCGCTCCCGGAGCCTCCGGGCCGCACCAGGAGCCCAAGCTGCGGTGAAAGCAGGTGTCAGCAGGCGCCACTAAGCCCCGGGCCCAGCCGGGCACCGGACGACACCAGGCCCCGGCGCTCTCCCTCTTCCAAGGGCTCCCCTTGGACGCGGCTCCCCGCGGAAGGCAGGTCATGCCGCTGCCGCTCCCGACGAGGGCAGGACGCGGCCCGGCCCCGCTTCCCTGCAAGAGACCACCCAGCTCCTCCGAGTGACAATATAATCTCGTTTATTTTCCTTGAACGCGCTGCTGGCTAAAACTGCCAGACAGGAGATTTCAGAACATTCCCTCAACCAAACATCCTGGGGGAAATTAAAAAATAAAACAGCTACCATGTACCAAAAATAAAATAACCCACCCCCACAAACAAGTCTTCGCAAAGCCAATGCAATCAGAAATAAGACATCTGTGCTTTTCACCCAGGGCCCAAGCTCAACGCAAAACAAACTAAAAAAAAAGTCACTGCAAGTTGTTATAACACAAAGCAATGGACAGTTAAAAAAAATAAAAATCCTCCTTCAAAACCCTGTGTACTGGAGACGACTACAGATGGAGATCTCTCCCCGCAGGGACAGTCCTGCTCCGCGTGCCCGGGAGCCACGGCGGGTCGGAGATCTTGCCTTTCCCGGGTTCGCACTCGCGCCACTTGAACTGCTTCAAGCCACACTTTGCCCCTTGCCTTGAAATCTCCATCACGCGGCCTCTCGAGCGGAGACCTTTGGTGTTTGCAGAAGATTATTCACATTTTCTACTCAGCCAGCACTGTTTCTAGGAGGGAGGAAAGCACTTTTTTTTTTCTTTTTTTTCTCTCCTCAATAAAGCACTTTTTGGAAAAAATAAATCAAAACCTATCAATAACCTGCAATAAGGTCCCACCGCTCAGCCTGGGGACAGTGCTGCCTCACCCCCTCCCCCTCCCACATCTTCCCYCCAATCTCCAAAAATAGTATTTAATATACAGCAATAAACTCTGAGCAAGCCAGAGTCCCGGAAGACATGGACCTGCTTTCACCTGCCCTGTGCAGCCCAGCACCACTTCCGCACGGTCGCTCCCGCGCTCCCGGGACGAATCCCTAGGGATCTGGGGTGAAACACAGGCGCTCCAGCCCCRCCGGAGCGGCGCGCGGAGCAGGGATGCAGCACGGAGGCCTGTTCCGCGTAACCACACTTGTGAGCGCTCATGGCTCCGGCCCGGCGTCGCCTCTGTGCCCGTCGGAGCCTGCTGGGGACGAGCCGCTGAGGACGGACGGGTGGAACCAGGCTGACGTGAAGAGCATCCCTGAATCGCGTTAGACTTCGGCGTTTGTTGAGGAGATGCAGAAGCACGGTAGATAAATTAGCTCAGCGCTGGCCCGGCTCCCACTTCCATTGCGATCTTAGCAAGGATCTTTCCCTCCCAGCCACGCAAGCGCTAGGAGCGGACAGCTCTCTCCCGCATTTGAGCRGTGTGAAACACTCGGTACGTCTGCTCGAATCCATCTCTCATCAAGGGCTGAGGCTGCTCTGCTGGTCCTCTCCTCCTCCTCCTCCTCTCCACCAAAGAAAGGCCCGTCCAGCCCAGACCTCCACCATCAAGACACGTCCCTGGCTGTCACTGTCCCATTTCAACGCAAGGGAAGGCTGAGGCACAAGGCACAGGTTGCTGCTCCCTATTCACACCCCGCTAGAGCAGGGGACGCCCTTGGGCACCAAGCTGGGGTGGCAGGACCCGTGGCCAGACACGCTCTTCACACAGAAGCTCCAGGCACCACGTGGCTTGCCCAGAAGGCAGCCGTGACTCACCCGGCTCCGAGGCGCACAGACAAGCAGGCACCAGTCTGCCTGGAAGGCCTCCATCCTGCCTGCAGGAGATCCTGGGGAGACCAGACCTGAAGAAGCTCTTCCAGTTCTTCTACCCCTGCTACTCTTTCTTTCCATTGACCTCCAGGGCTGGAACCAAAGGTAATCACATGCAGATCTGTGCTTCAACTGGGACTTCCATAGCAGGCATCAAGGGAGAGTGAGACAGTCCCTGTCTGACCACAGGCAGGGAAGGCCTGTCCCTGGGAAAGGAAACCTCAGAAGCTCCCTAAAGAACGCAGCTTCTTCAAACGGACTTTTACTCAAAGCCCAACATAAAGGCACCAAAAAAAGAGACGGGAATTTATTTGGCTTTCTGCTCATTGCCACCTGGGATTCCCAAAAGGGTCAGAGCTGTTGTTCCAGTCTCACACACAGAGGGGAAAACGGAAGGCCTGGCTTAAAGATACAAAAGTTGAGGACACAAACCATAAGAGATAACTGCCAGCTGCACCCCCGCATCCCTGGGACAGCGCGGAAGGCCTGAAGAGGGAGGAATGAAAACAGGCATTGCAACCAGGGCACCGGGGCCAGAGCCAGGCCCAGAACATCACCCACAACGGGGAGCTTCATTAAGATTGCCTTATCTGCCCCTATCTATGCAAGTACTTCAAGAGCCGAGCTGGGGCCTGTCTTGATCCAGCTGCCCACACCACTGCACAGGGACACGAGCTCAACCTGCCTGCTGGTGGTCAGGAAGCAGCAAAGCACCAGCAGGCTTGTTTTCACCTGGTCTCAGTTAAACCCCTCTTGGACACTCCCTCGCAGAGCCATGGTGGAAGGTACAGCGACTCGCACCTCTTCTCTCCCTAGGCAGTGCACAACACCCACCCGACCGGCGCGCAGGTGCCGGAGATGACAAAGGCGAGGCGACCAAGCACGTACGCCATTCCCAAGGAGGTGCTGACCAGTTATCTCCACCATCCTCCCGTGTGCCCATACTGCTTCATTTGACGGCCCCTTCTGAGTCAAACCTGACGGGGAGATGGACCAAAGAAAACTGCTCACAGCACCATAACAGGGTCAGGAAACCCCAAACACCTGAAGAGCTAATGCCAGCTTTGCGCTAGTGACAAAGACGGATAAACCAGAGCCGAAACAACTAAACTGAAGCCATCAAGGCTGAAAGATTCCTCCTCCCTATTCTTATTCAAATGCCACAAATTCACTTGAACTGAGCAACTGGAACACAACAGTTCAAGCCCTGCACAGCTTTGCCTTAGGGTGCCCGATGACACAAAACAGGCATCCTGGCTGCCGGCAGAGGCAGGGATAAGCTATCCTAGAAGACCCGTCTCTGACTCGTGCCGGCCTAGGCACAGGCCCCTTTTCCCATGCTATGCAGGGTGCAGAGATCACAAGTGAGTGAGCCACAAAAGGCGAGTGAGTCTCTGCTTCAAGGATGCTCAAAGAAAACACAACCTAGAAGGCCTGGAGGAGAACAGCTCCTCAGGGAGAAGCCTGCTTTCAAGTCCAGGTTCTTTGCCTAACAAATCAGGGCAGTTCATGCTTCTCCAAACTGATTAAGATCTGAACGTCTCTCTGATCCAGTTGGAGCAATCCAACAAAAGCTGAGGAGTCTTTTCAGGCACTGACACCAAATAAACAGAGCTTGCATTAAAGAGTTTTCAGAGTACTAGGATTTTAACCAGAGCTAGAAGATGAAGCAGACAACTTCAAGCATACTGCCTTTTCATCCTAAGGTTTGCTCTTAAGATCTGCCCTTCTCTAAAGCCTGCCTTCTCCCCCCAGCATGGTCAGGCACCCTCTTGCTTCTCCCAAACTGTGGCTGTTACCACAGCCACAATTCCTCCACTTGTGCAATAAATAAGTTAATTAAGATCCTACTGCTTGCTTTTCAGCTCACAGACACAGAATTAGGGTCAGGCTCGAAGCAGCGATGTATGCAATCAGAAAGCTGAGGTTCAGCGCCACTGCTGCAGGGACCAGTGCTGTGACAGCTCCCCGAGCTTCTGTCCTGGAACCTGTAGGCCAACACCATCTCACACCTCAAGGGTTAGGAGGAAGCGACGGCTTCAGCTGCTTGGCCCGGCAGAGCAGAYAGGCTTCTCCTCAAATTCTGCTGACCCTTCTCAGCTTGAGGAAAGGCTAAGGACTGAGCCATCGCAGGGGATCAAACCCCAGAACCACCACAAGGAAAACTCAGGTCCAAGGAGGAGCAGCAGAAGCAAGGAGGACACTGCTCAGTGCCGCTGTGCCAGGTGAAGAGAGGATTTATGAGAAGAAGGTAGTGCAAGGTAAAGCGAGCTCTGTGCCTAGGCCTGGAGCTCATCAGAATCGAAGCTGACCCAGCCAGTCACAGCAAGGAGCACTTCCACTAACCAGGCCAGATGCCTTTCGTGCCCAGAGAGCATCCCTGTAGAGCATCCCTCCCTCCTGCCAGCTGGAAGCACTCCACCCAGCAGAGGCCAAGGCCGCGGGACAGCAGGGCAGCTCCTGGGGCCTGCAGGTCGAGATCAACAGGCGCACCAAGGGCTTTTGTTCTGCTGCTCAGCCTCTGTCAGGCAGGCACAGGCTCTGCACGTGGAAACAGAAGCCTCTTGCAGAAACATCCCTGGGGAACAGCGGCTGACCTGGCTCACCAGTCTGTCACCAGGCAACCAGGGAAACCGATGGGCCTCGTCTCAAGTAGCCTGTTCTTTTCCAGATCTCTGGAGGGCAACAAACCACCTTGTTCTCTAGTACTGAAATGTTGGACATCTGCCCCTTCACCCAGCGCCTTGATATGCAAAARCCTACGCAAATTGAAGACACTAACCATCTCCTCTGCATTTCCCACTGCTGGAGGCAGGCCTGGTCTGTACGACAGAGGATGAGCGCTCACAGGGAGCATTCGCAGGCTTGCTCCACTCTGTCCTACAGCACAGGTTGGTCACATTCATGGAAGGGCCAAACTGCTAGAAAGCTCAAGGAACGAGACCAGAACCTCCTTTCTAGGTCATCTGGTTCTCAGCTTCTTCCAAAGGAGAGGTCATTTGCTAGAAAGGGCAAGACAAGGAACTGGACTTAAAATGAACCTTTGAAAAGAAAAAGATTAAAGGGAACAAAAGCCATAATCAATACAGGAAATAAGCGCATCCTGAACAGACGCTAACAGAACACCGGCCTCTTGCAGGCTACAGCAGAGTCCCTCTGCAATGGATCAACCGTTACAATTGTCAGACTAGGAAAGTCTCTCCCAACTGGTGCAACAAATCAGGCCAGATAAATCCCTCTGCTCCTGGCGCAGCTTGCACTCTTAGGAGGGGAACTTTTCCACAGAGGCTGAGCGGCAAGTTGGAGTCTTGGTATCTTTATGCAGGCGAGTACCATACATCGTGTTGCACACATTCAGGGAGATGTTGAAGAGCCAATCTCTGTCCTCCACAGTCGATAGTCACTCAATGGCACCACAACATTTCCCCGCTCCTGAACAAGTTGTGCACCCAGGCCTGGTTTTAAGGGCTGCTTCCCTGCTTAAGAACGTTACTCCACTCAGCAAAGGCAGAGATCTTGCAGCACATGGCTTTCTCTCAGTGTGGGACATGGCCCGGGACTGCTAGCATCAGCTTCCAACAGCCCAATACACAGCCAGCCAGMACTCAGTTTACTCTTGAATGCCCCAGGGAGGACTGGAGGCTGCACGTGGTGCGAAGGGGAAGGTGAGGCCTCACTGCTTGCTGGCAGGGGGAAGGTAAGCTCCCTCTTACCCGGATCTGCTATTCATTCCAAGTGAATCACTTTTTTTTTTTTCTTCTCTTCCTTAAATTATGAACAACATGGAGAAATTGAAAGCAACCGTGTTTGGTCCAACTCCTTCCCTCCCAGCCCCCTTGCTGATGCTYGTTGGGGCTTGCTCTCACAACCGGCAGAGGCAGAAGAGGGTAGGAATGAAGACACCAAAGGCCACCAATATAGGGAACATGAGGCTGCTGTTGTCTGAGGCATAGGGGTTTGGTGTGCGTGGGCCTGACTGAACCCGGTTCTTATTTGCCTGTTTTTTAACACTGGAGCCATCATCATATTCATCTTCATCTTCTTCCTCCTCTTTTTTCTCCAGACCAGGGTGAGGCTGCAGCTTCGGAACATCTGTTGGACAAGACAAAAGGTGGTGAGGAGGCAGAATACAACCCGGAAATGACCTGAGACGCTCCCTTCCCCTCTCCYCAACCCACTGGGCACACCGGGAGCAGTGCACCTGACACCACTTTGCCACCACATCCAGAGAACCCCAGGAAGTAGGAGCATCCTCCCTCACAGAGGCTCAAGCCACTTTCCTCTGTGATGCAAGAGCATATGAAGACCACTGGGTCTTCAGAGACCAAAGAGAGGACATCCTTGCCCTCCACTCCACYCATCTCTCAACACAGGAGAGGCTACAGCACAAAAGGCCACCTGCAGCATATACAAACATCCCAGCTGCTCAGAGAGATCTAGTCAAGAGCACCAACAACCCTTCCCGCAGATGCTCCTGCCTCGCACTGCACCCCTCAACCTCAGATCTAACAGTGACATGCTCCAGCCTCACCCAAACCCAGGCCTGGAGCCTGAAGTGCAGGTCCCCACATGGCAAGCTACCGCCCTCCACTATGCCACGGGCCAGAGCTTCAGCAGCATGTGGCAACCCCTGACCACTAGAAAAGCAAACTGACCCTTTGGTCAGAGAGGGGCCCTAAACCTCCCCGGTTCTGGAGTTAGAGGGGCTTCAACTTCAGCAGAGATTTGCACAGAGGGTGGTGGAAGAGCAAGGACTGCTAGTATTCCCCACAGAGCATATCCATGGCCATTCACAGGAATGGATGTCAGGGGAGGGGGAGAAGAAAACAAAATCCACTGCCTTGTCCTCAGAGCTAAGGCGGCAAGACAAAGCTCCAGGTAAGAAACACCACACTACTAGCTAAAAGGTCTCCATAAATTACTTGTTTGCAGAGCTGCTGCCAACATCCATTAGCCAGAGGGAATTTACCTGTAGCTATATATAGCTATAGCTGACAGGCGTGTTCCTGTCTCCTCTACCCCATATGCAGGAAGACGTGAACCAAATCTACACTTATTCCAAAGTGAGGCAGTTCCGCATCCTTAGAGGAATGGGAAGATACTACACACCTATCACAGTCTGTAACTGCTTCCTGCGGGAGACTTGCCGAGAGAGAAACAGTTTTGGCAGAGGTGGGTCAGCGAGAACTATGATCTCATGGTCTGAGAAGCAACAGGCTGCTCTCCAAGGGGAAAGAGCCATCTGGCTCAAAAACTGTGCTCACCTTCCACTGTTCCTTGCAGGATGTATAGGGCACAGATTTTCGGATTGTCATAGTAGCCCTAGAGAAAGCAAAGAAGGGGGTCAGTGCTGCAGCGTGAGGTAACAAATATTCTCCCCACCTACCATCACCTCTCCTCCCCCTGGGCACAGCTGCATCTCACAGCTGGAGGGGAAGGGGAAAAAGAAAAATCAGGGCTCTGTCCAGCAAGGGCTTGTTACCTTTACAAACTCAATGTGGAGCTTCCCCGTGAACGTGGAAACCTCTCCCTGGACACTCAGTTTCCCCTTTTTGATACTCATGGGAATGATCTCATCATGAGCTGTGCTGTGTCCAACTCTGTCAAAAATGTCCAAGTCCTTCACCACTACGTGGCCATTCAAGCGCACGTCAAATACCTTCAGGGTGGAAGAAATGACAGAGTGTCAGAACAGATTCAGGCACACGACTGTTGAAAGGGGAACAGGACAGGAAAGGTCAGTGCCTGTCAGGCACCCAGGACGAGAAGGTAATGCATGTCCCACCACACATCCTCCACCCTCTTGAGAAGGATTCAGAGGCCAAGAGCAGCCAGTTAAAGACACTAAAGCATTAACACTGCTTTCAAACACCCTGAAATCTACCTCGTACTTTTAACATAATCCCTACTTCTGCTGTTCAGGACTGAGGACAGCAGGGTTTTGTTCTGGCTTATCCATACTTTTCTTTCTCAACTTTCTACCTCCTGGCTGAGTACCTGCTCCCACCACCCCAGGGTGGCTGCGGCACACCGCCTAGGGAGTTAGGCCACTTACAACAAGCAGCCTGCAACAGAGCACAGAACAGGAAACAACCTGGTGAAGCCACTGGCAAGATACAGGGTTTGAAGGAAGTAAAATGCTGAGCTGCTAACCACATCTGTGAATTCCGAGCGAAAGTCCTCCTCAGGGCTGCAGTGACTCAGGCTGYGCTCAGCACCTGGGAAATCCCAGCAGAACCACATGAAGAAAGAGGAGCCAAAGGTGCCTCATCCCTTCAGTTTAATCTGGGACTGCTTTTTGAACCRTTTGGTAAGCCAGCCCCACCAGTTCTGCTCCCTGAAATACCTCTTTGGCAGAAGGCAGTAGAGCACTTAAGGAACAGGGCTCAAAGCAGCTCATTGAGTGGGGAGAAAGCCAGATTAAGACACACACCACTTCTCTCTCAATTTATCACAGGGCTTGGAGTTCTTTGTGCTTCTGCCTCTGCACAGGGATTTCAAAGGTGGGCAAGGATCATTTATTTCCAAAGTGCTCTAACGAGGGTTGAATTTAACTCTGTACTCTCAAGATCAGTTTGAACCAGCACAGAGCTTTATGACATTTTTTTAAAGTTGATTTGAGTAAATTATTTAACCCAGATCACTTCTCTGATTCCAACTGTGCAGCACTTCCTCTACCACAGGGATGCAGCAGAGGCAGGAACAAGCAGAGAGGAAAAAATGCAAAACCACTTCTTCTCAACGACAGCACAACTTAAACAGATCATAAAACTCTGGCGTTGGTTATGTTTAGTCGCATGCATTTGCTTGAGAGCACTCTTTTGCAGTGCAATTCTCCAGGCCAAATGCATATCTGGAACGTGGAAGAGAACTCTGTGTTTCAGAGCACCCTCCTGAGAAAGCTCTAGGGGTGAGGTTAATCTTTCGTACCTTACTTCAGCCCTTTCTCCAGCACACAGGACAAACCACAGCGTGCAAGGCAGCAGAAGCAACCTGAACATGCCCAGTCTTAGCCAGCAACTCGCATTAGAGAGAAAGGCAGGTCTCAGCGGCATGGAGCTGCTGCTTACCTTCTGCTGAGACTGTGCAAAATAGACCTCGGCGAACTTCAAAACCAACACATAGTCACCCTCCTCTTTGATGGGAACTTCGTAGCCAAAGGTCTCCTCATTGTAACGCTCGGTCTGGTAGAGAATCTGGTCTTCCGCGTTGGACCGCAAGATCGGCAGCTTCATGCCGTAGTCAGAAGCTGAGTTTCAACCACAAAACAGTGAGAGGAAAGGTTAATTTGAGGCACATGGAAGATAGATTTTCTATACTCTTAAGTGCTTAACTCCCTAGGTGGCCACAGCACTTGCCACCCCAGTCAGACCCGTCCCCCCTCCATGCTCTGACCAGGAGGATGCACTACTGGAGCAGGAACAGAGGTAGCTGAAACCCCAGCACCTGGGTCCTGTGGAGAAACATGTCTGGGCCTGCTGCAGTCTGAGAGACAGTAAACCCACTCACACCATTTCAAAAGAAAGATCTTGTTTCACAGACAGGGTACAGAGCCAAAGGACTTGGCCATAAAATCCTGCTTCAAAGAGGAAAAGCACCTAGAATATTTTTACAACATTTTCAAGTTGCAAACTTTGCAGTACACAAACAAAACACAGTAAGTTTAGGACTGGCTCATCTCATCCATGCAACAAATGTGGATTAGAAGTCAATGACATCAGGCTTTAGACACTCGCCCTCTCCAAGCCAAAACCTGGGGGATGGCAGAAGGGCAAAAAGCATTAGACAGATCTTACAAACCCCTGTCTTCTCATCACAGACACACGATACTCATCAGCTTGAAGATGGGAAGAAGGAAGCGAGAAGGATACATGCACAAGGGTTTCAAGAGCTCCAGTAGCCCCATCAGCTGCAGTTTCGCAGCCTGAACATCACAGCCACCCAGCCAAAAAGGGCGCTTCTGAGCAGCCCGCAAAGAAGGGCCCACGAAACATTCCCAAATGGGCCAACACCTGAGAAAACAACCAATCGTAAAATTTGCTTCTCCTAGTTCAGAGGTGAAATAGTGAGCGACAGGAGCTCTCAAAACACCTTAACCTGAATCAGTAATTTGTACCGTGCCAGGGTGACTGTACAAATGCAAAGCAACGCACGCCTCGGGAGCGCAGAATCAAGCGATGCCCCACCAGAGCGGGGAAGGCTGCAGACAGCCGCTGCGCACTGGCACTTCAGTCAGCAGAAGTTGATCCAAACTAAGTTCTCTGCTGACACTTGCCATTTCCACTCCCATTTCCATGGGAACAGACACTGCATTGGCCAAGACAAAGTAAGCGAGAACTACTACCCCGGTGCATATTGCCAAAGAGAGAGCCAACGAAAACGAGCAAGAGGAAATTAATGCCAGTTCTTAGTCTCCTGTTACACACACAGCTACTCAGGCGCTCTTACACCCGGCTTCTCTTCACCAGTCTAACCAGGGCACAAAGGCTGGAGAGTAATCACCAAAAATATAGAGGCTGAAAATTTTAACCTGTCCTCCCACTCCCACCCCAAACAGATATTTCTGGCCAGCTACAGATTAGTGAGAGCAAACCAAGGACTCCACAAAAGTCAGTTCCTGTTCAGAGGAAAGCCTGCATATAAAGGAAGTCTATCAGCAGCCAAGACAGTAACCAAAGTCTCGTTGCCTGCATGTCGCAGGTCTGTTGACATAGCTGTGGAAGCGAGCTTGATTTCACAGCGTGTTCGATGTGCTGAGAGGTAGCTCACCAAGAGACGAGCAGTACACATCTTCGCAGCAACTCAAATATTATGTTTGGCACCTGGCTATTCTGTAATTGCTGTCAGTACATTTTGTCCCTCGGGGGACAGCATCTGGGCCGAGGCTTGAAAAAAAGTTTTAATTTGCCAGAGGCAGCACAGCCCAGAAGTGCCATCCTAGGTCTTTTCCTCCCAGTCAGCCAGGCATTTCTGCTGTGGCCATTACATGCCTGTCTACACCGAGAGCAGCCGAGAGTAAACCAGAATGATGGTGCAATAAAAAGTCATTGAGGGAAAAGCAGCTGAGCGCTCCAAGGGGTAAAGTCTCCTCTGCTGCGCCTGGCACCGCCGGCTGAAGCAGGGTTATTGTAGCAGCCTGCTCGTGTCACAGCGCGCTTGAAAAGGATCCTTTTTCCTCCTCAGCTCAGAAGGGTTTGTTCAAGGCCGCACGGACGTGCCCAGAGGGCTCCCCCGTCCCCGGCCGCGCCGCGCAGGCCGGTCCCCAGCACCCCGCGGGGGAACGCGCGCGGTTCGCCTTCCCCGCACGGCCGCGCTCCGCGCGAAGCGGCGGCGGCGGCGGCGCTCGGCACCGCCAACTTGCCAACACGCCCGCGAAACGGCCGAGCCGCCGCGCAGCGGTGCCCAGAGAGGGGCGCGCGGCCTCGGGGGGCCGGAGGGGCAGGAGCCGGCAACCCCAGCCGGGGCCCCGTCGTGTCCCTGCCGGCAGGGCCGAGCTCTCGCCGGGTCAGTAGCTACAGCAGCGACCACGTCCCGCCTGCCTCCACCGCCGCCCCGCCGCGCTCCGCCACGACGGCGGCTCGGCGGCACCTGCCGCCCGCCGGGGAGGCCGGGCCCGGGGCGAGGCACCTTCGTCC
>NW_020450530.1:1606375-1636895 GCF_003343035.1 Apteryx rowi
AGCGAAGGGCCGGGGCGGCGCGCTGGGAAGCGGAGCAGCTAACGAGGAAGGTCGGGAAAGTGGTTAAATACATCGCTAGCGATTCTTCCCCCTGTGCTGCGCTTTATGCATGCGAGGGGCGTGCAAGGTCCCGCTCTTTTCCAGAGGCCGGCGGCAGGATCCCTGGGGGCTGGAGCGAGACGTCACCGGCGGAGAGGGGTGAAACGAGTTCCTCACGCAGCGGGGTGGCGGGGAGCAGTTAAAGTAGCGTTTGCCACAGTGTTTGCCCTTCTCTCTGCTTTAAGCATTCCTCAGAGCTTCAGGCTCCGGCGAAGCCGTGCGTCCACGTTTCTGTCACTATGTGCATCGGCAGTCGCTGCTCCTAAGTTGCAATGACTTTTTTTAATAATTTGATTCTTTCATAAAGCATTGCCTTGTGCTCACCCGCTCTGCGTCCCCAGGAAGAGAAGATGCTTGGGAGCTGTGGAGGGGGCAGCCAGCTGCCTAGATCAGTTAGGACTAATCAAGACCAGCAAGAGAAATGTCTCGGGTTAAAGCTCTGAAGGAACCGGGGGGGCTGCAGTGACTCTCGGGGCGCTTTCCTGCCGCTCTGCCCAGGTCGGAGCAGGCCCCGTCGCGCTGCGGCTCATGGCATAGCCTCGGCCCATGCGAATGTGGCACTGCCACATGCCCGCACCGGCATTGCTGCCACAGCTGCAAGAGGCAGAGGTGCAGAGGACGGCTCAGGAAACCGCGTGAGCGTCCGGAGAAGCCAGTGGCAAATGCACACGCTCGGCACCTCTCCAGATTAAGCCACCCTGCAGCTGTTTCCTGGCAGATCGCCTCAGCATAGCATCCCCTGCCTGGATCCAGCCTGGTCTCCAGCATCCCTGCGGCATTTGTCACCTGTCAGGAATCTCCCCCAGGTCCGGGTAGCAAAGGAGTGAAAGCAGCCGCGGCCGCAGCAATGCCACGCAGCTGGCAAGGCTGAGGGAGGCCTCGTTACAGCTCATTTATGCTGATTACAGCTGATCCTCCCTAATCTCTCGTGTTTTCTCAGCTTAAACTGTGATGCGCTTGGGTCGGGAGTGCAACTTCCGAGCACTTAAACGCTTTGTGTGTCGCCAAGTCGCTGCTGTGAGCCAGTAGTCTGGGAGGGGAAGCGAGAAGCGGGACGGTGCGAATCCCCGGCCGGTCAGGGTGGCGGAGGAGCTGGCCGGGGCAGGGGCTGCGAGCAGGGAAGTCGGTGGGTCCAGCCCCCGGATGCCCCCCCGAGCCCCCGCAGAGGCCGCGAAGCCCCCGTCGCTCTGCGCAAGGGGCTTCAGGTCGTCTCCGGTGCTGCCGGGACAGGCAAGGCATGAGGGTGGGAAGGATTTGCCACACATCCCTTAAAAAAGGGACTTCTTCGACACCCCCTCCCACTGCCGAGGAGTCCCGGGGGTCCTGCGCGACTCCCGTGGAACAGCAGCGACTCCCGTTAACTCCCTGCCCCTGCGTCGCTACCCGCGGTCACCGCCGGCCATGATGTCGGCTCGTCCCCAGACGTCACAGGCGCCGTATCCTGTTACTAATCCACTGAGCCACCCAGGCCTTGATTCAGGCCAGGTTTAACCTGCAAGCGAAAGGCTCAGTGTCGTCTTCGAACCCCTCGATCGCTCCCCGGCCCCGGGAGCCGCGCTGAGGTGACTTTCACTCGTGGCTCAGTCCTGCCTGGTCTCCAACCCCGATCGTCCCCGCGTGCTGCGGGGCACAGCATGCTGGGTGTTAGCCGCCTCCGGCCGGCAAGAGGGGCCAGGACGCAGGTTATCCTGTGGGTCGGAAGCAGACCCCGGTGGCTGCGGCAGGGGCAGTCGGCGAGGGCCGGATCCGCTGCCGGGGCCGATCCCGGCCCCCGTGGGGTGCGAGGCTCGGGCGCTCTGCCCCGCTGCGTGGAAACCTCCGGCTGCTGGTTTGGAGATGAGAGCAAAGGGATTATCTCTGGAGTTAGATTATTAAACTCGAGCTTTAATCTCCGACCCCGCCTGTGCAAGAAAATAGCAAAACTCCCTGGGATTATTTGGGGTTGTGTTATGCAAATAAAACCAGGCTTGCAGAAAAGAGCTTCTGCTGGAGCAAAAAAATTAATGCTTGGAGACCTGCCCTGCCTGACCTGTTCACTGTATCATGGCGTGACCGGGCGGGAAGGAGCTACAGGTCATCTGGCAGCGGCCCAGCTCCGCTCGGAGCAGCTGTGGCTCCGGGACCCCTTCCGCGACGGCACAGAGGTGTCCCGCGCCCGCCCGTCCCCTAGCACCAGCGACCCCACGTTTGCTGGGGAGCTAAACCCAGCGCTGCCACGGTCCACGCTCCCCCACCCGGCGCAGGGACAACGGCAGCGGTCAGGGATTCCCGCTCCCTACATCTCTAACGAGCACAGGGAACCCCCGGCCACCCCCTGCACGCTCCCGTATTTCGGCAGCTTTGGGTTAGCACACGTAACCCCAGCAGCTGAAACCAGCGGAGAGCAGCCCTGGCCGCTGCGCCACTGCGCCGTGGGGGATCCTGTGCGGTGCGGCTCTGTGCAGCCTCCAGAAACGGGTTCGTGTTTCTAAATAAATCAAGACAACGTCCTGCCGTCTGCTGCTGGAGGACGCGGCTGCTCAGTGCAGGAGTGGGGAGCAGCCCGGCAGAGGTGGGCACGGTGCCTGTCCCCCCGGCTCGGCCCCGCTCCCCGCTCCCCGCTCCCGCGGGCAGGCAGCGCAGGCAGCCCGCGCTCAGCGCACGCAGCCTTCTTCCTCGGCCAGCTCCGCAGTGAGCAAAGGTCATGTGCATGCAAACACTCCCTGCTGCAGGCAGATGCCACTTGTGCGGGTGCAGCTCCCTCCCGAGCACGAGCCTAAGGACACACAGAGCTTACCGGGGCTCTGGACTCGTCGGTTTATCACCCTCTTCTCCTCGCCTCTGTACAGCTGCTGTACGAGCAAATATGCAGATCCGCAAATACCCATTTTCCAGTTTCTGTGCTCACACCCACGTTTCTAAGACGAGACCGGCTACATTGGTCCCCACACGGAGTTTGCGTACACCGACTCGGAACAAACTTCATCACTCCACTCCCAGGGACCTACCTGCACTCCCGTTTAGGCGCGCACAGGCACGAGCCTTCCCCAGCACACATGCCTGTGCGAGCCCTGTTACACACGCACACATGGGGACAAACACAGGTTTTCCGTGGCTGGGATTGCAGTCATCGCTGCAGCTATGCTGGTTGGCACAGCAACGGGAAAGCAGAGGAGAAAATCCTCCTTTGGGACAGACGGGTTGCTGGAACCTGAGAATTTGAGAGGGAACCGGGAAGCGAGAGGGATGCGACAGAGGAACAGGGGCCTCGTGGCCCGTCAGCTGCCGGCCTGCGGAGGGGGCAGCCGAGAGGGAAACAGCTCCCCGGTACGCTGAGAAACCCGTAGCAATGGCGATGCTCTTTGAAGCCAAGCAGAAACGAGGCTTGGTGACTAGTGACGGAGCCTCCGCGGGGAAAAGGGGACTGGCAGGTCTCCAGGGTAGGGGAAGGGAGCGGGAGGTCGGCAGCGCCCGGGGCAGGGGCAGGGGCAGAGGCAGGGCGAGCACCTGACGGGGCAGGAGGCAGCAGGCTGTGGCTGCCGCTGCCGTCACATACTGCAGCTGTGAGCGCGAACAAGCCGGACAGGGGGGCTCTGCCACATCCCAAACATGAGGCCACGGGGCACCCAGCCAGCCTCCCCAGCGCTGGCCGTGTCCCCGTTCAGTTCCTCAGCCCGGCCCCATTGAAGTGGTCCAAAACCGGGAAGCTGGCTACTGCCGCCTGCCGCGGCCCCCAGCCCCCCAGCTCTTCCCCCATCACTCCTCGCCCCTCGCACGCCCCTTCGTCCGCAAGCCGGGGCCGAGGAGCAGGGACCGTCCTTGCTGCCCCCGCGAGGCGTCTCCCGGCCCCTTGGCCACGGGGACAGCGGGAGGGAGGGAGCGCTCTGCCGTGGGCTTTGACCGGCAGTGTCTCCCCTTCCCAGTGCACGGACTCCCCTCTGGAGACGGTGCAGGCGCCTGCGTGTGCATCTGCCACAGCCCTTCTCCCCCAGCCCAGCCACCGCCTCTCACAGAGACGTCCAGGCTCCACATCATTTCAGCGTGCATATTTATCGCTTTCCCCCCACAAGACATGTATTTGAATTTACTCTTGGTAAACATAACCACAGGAGATGCAAATATGTGCCGGGGAAGCACAAATAATTCCACACAGATAGACACACACGCACACACACACAGACAGCAAACACGGACACGGTTCACCAAGGGAAACCAAGAAGTGCAGAGCACGCCCTGAGGCTGCCACCAGTCCCGATGGCTTTGCTCTCATCCACCAAGCCAAGAGGAGCTCTCCTGCTCTTGCTTTGCAGCAGCTGGTGGGAGAATAAAAGCTGGGGAGGAGGAGTCTAAAGTTGCAAATATCCCATGAAAGCATCATGGCAAGTCCTGGCTCTGCAGTTTCCTGCAGTCATGTTCTCCGAGTAATGGTTCCAGTTGCAGGAAGTTGCAAGTCTTTCACAGTGTGAAAGGGTGGAGGGGCATGGGGACCACCGTGAGGGAGGAGCAGCAGGTCGTCTCGCAATGTCCCAAACGCAGCCAGCCGATAAACCTTCACATGGGAACATCGGGGCTAGATGCTCCATCTAGGTCCTCTTCTGCCCTCTCTAAGGTGCTGATTCTTCTTTAGCTGAGAATAACCTTCAACGGGACATCATGCGAACAAACTCTGCAAAGAACGTGAAAGGACAGGCTGAAGCAGAAGGCAGCCAGGGTCCCCAACCCAGCTCTCATTCCCTGGAGACAGTGTGGAGCCAGGGGAAACCGAAAGCCCCCGCACCCTGTTGGCAGGTCTGTGCCGCTCCGCGGCTGGCCCTGGAGAGTTCATGCAAAATGGGCTTTAGTTCCGGGGCTATACACGGTGATATGATCCCGCTAGCCAGGACAATTCGTTCCCTGGGACTCCTTCCCAGGCAGCGTGCAGTCTTGTTTGCACAAAAACTCCTTGGGAGATGCTACGGCAAGAGTTGCCTCCCTTCACTGCACTGTAATTTCAGGGCACGCTGATTTATAATCTCGGTGGCATGGTCTAATTTCTGAGTAAACTTGCCATTTCAAAGAAACACCAGTTTGAGAAATCACTAGAGTTTTGGGGGGTGCTAGATTTTCTGCAGAGAAAAGTTCACTTTGATGGGCACTGGTCTTGAAGAGACAGGTTAGCTGTAAGGATGTCCTGGATATATTTCTTCACTACCCTGCAGCTTGTGAAGTCAATTACACTTGTTCAAATTGAGTGTAAATGCCATCGAATCTAAATGCGTTTTCATTTTGCACTTAAATTGCCCAGGAATTAATAACTCCACAAAGAGGAGGGCAGTGGAAATTACTCCCTTGACTTCTTCCTTTCCATTGATGGAGCTGTCCTCTGACAACTAAAGCAGTAACTCACAGAGAAAATGATACTGGGATAGCATTTCATGTATTTTAGCTGTCTAACATAATTTAGCTGTGGGAAACAAGGAGAGCTAGCTAGTGTCATGTAATCAGCCAGTGCATTAGAACAGCAGCTACCAGATATTTCCTAAGGAGACGTTTGTAGTTTTTTCTCATTTCAAAGTCCTAGGAAGCTCGGTAATCCTGAGGACTGAGACTCTGTCATGTTGGAGACTCAGGAATGTCTCTGAGCCAAAAAAAAGCCAAGTCCATTTTATTTTAATTCTGAAGTTCCTGTGCTTCACCCTTACTCCCAAAGGATGCCTGGACTTGCACTAGGAAAACAGAAGCAGCCTGCTACTCTCGCACCTTCCGGCTGCTACGTCCGTTCAGCAGTCTGATACCAACGCTTCCCTTGCCAGGGACCCTGAACCCTACTCTGAGCTCTATTAACATTGCTCCCACCATGGCTAATGGTTAGGTTAGTAGCCTAAACACTCTTAGTTTTTCCAGTTCTTTCTGGCATGGAAAATGTGAGAAGAAATGAATTCCTGTAGCATTCAACATGACACTCCTAGATCAGATATCTGCAGTGCCAGTGAGCAAGTCTGGCATGTGACTATCTTCTGACATAAAGATACAGAAACAAATTCTCTATAAACCCAGATTAAAAAAAGTGACCCAGAGGAAATGGTAGGTGTAATGCATTCTCCAAACCAACCCAGCCTCCTCACAGCTCTTGCAATAGATTTAATGGAAAGAAAAATGCCCCATAAAGAGAAGGCTGGCACTGCATGTGCGCACCAAAAGCTGCTTCTGTGTGGCAGGGAATAGATATATCTTATCGCACTGGAGTTAAGGAGACCTGATTGAAACCGAAATGCAGCAAGACAAGACATACAAATGAGCACTTCAGATGAGAAATTTCCTATGTGAGCCAATGTTCTCCAGTTTCTTCAGCTGATGAGGAAAAAAACATTTCTTGTTTATTCGTTTCCCCATACCTCAGATATCTGGGCCCAGAACAAGCAAATTTTCTCTTCCTCTTCAGCCTCTGAGCTGAAACTCTGACTCACGCTAGAGCAGATGGACAGGGAGCATTCATCCCTTCTCACCTTCAAAATCGACACGCCCATCTCCGTTCAGATCTACGTCCCGGATGATCTCTTCGATATCCCGATGGCCCACCTGCTGCCCTAGAAGCTTCTTCATGGCCTCCCGCAGCTCGCTGGTGCTGATCTCCCCATCACCATTGGTGTCAAACTGCAAGTATGTGAAAAATACCAGCAGGGAAATAGGGTTAATGGGAATGGAACTTGCTCTGGGTTGGATCCTGTATTGTCCTGCTCTTGAGTGCCCTGTTTTCCTTCTGTGTCCCTCCTTTTCCTCCTTCAGGCCTCTTTTGGTCTGGATCTAGCCTATCTTTCCTTCTCAGAAACCTCTCATTACCACTGTGTCTGCACCAGCTTTCCTCTTCCTTGCCTTCTCTTATCTCAGTGACTTTCTCTGTTCCTGCCTTGTTTCATGCCTGGCTTGGCTTTTTCTCAGTCTTCCGCTATGCTGCTCTCTCCTTCTCCTCTTCTCTTCCCCAGTGGGTCTCCTCTCTTCCCTGTCTCTTGCTCACCTCTCTGAGGGGCACGCGGCACAGAGCACTCACCTCTCTGAAGGCATCGCGGAGCTCTTTTACACCAATCATGTCTGCGGTTTCTGCCAGAAGCTTTGGTCCCATCAGCTCAACAAAATCTTCAAAATCCACGTGGCCACCCACTTGGGAAAAGAGGAAAGATCGCATGTAAGAACTCCACACGTTAGCCAAGGCCAGCACGCAGGCTCGCACCTCTGTGTGCCCCTTGCACGGAGGCAGCCACATGCTGCCGGAGAGAGCTTGGCTCTCCAGGAGGCAAAGCAGAGAAGGTGCAGGATAGTGGCAGGAAAAGCAGAGGTATGTCTTTGCATTTGCTGGATTGGGGGCTCGGCAGAATGAGCCCAAGCTGTGCCATCCGAGGCTGCCGGGGACTGTCATGCCCTACGGCATCGCAGACCGGGTATTAGAGACCTGACCCCAGAGCAGTCCTCTGCTGAACTTGTGCCAAAGGGAGCTGAGGTTCCCGCACAGCCCGGGAGTGCCCTGCGGCAGAGGTGGAGCCTTGCTCCAGTGACTAATGTTTATCCAACTGTTCATTCATCATGTTTATCTTTTGCTTGTTTGTCTCCTATCTGTAAGTTAGCAATGACACTCAAATTCCTAACTGCTTGTCTAATGATAGCCCGGGCACCAGGGTTATCAGCCATTTTTATGTGTGACTGGTTGTGTATGTCACATCTACTTCCCTTGACCAGATAACTTGTCCTTTCTACATCAGCATGTCAGAAATAACATGCAGTAAATATCTCTTTTCCCACCCGGCTGCAGGTAATATCCTGCACTGCCACAGATAAGTGGTGACAATAAATGGTGGTAAAAGACAAGGGGCACAGACATAGTTACAGTGGATTACAGACATGTTTGCCACATTTTTCCTTTCCCCAGCAGTAGCTCCCGCCGGACACTGCTGGCACAGGCTCCCCTCCGCCTGTGCTCCCGTGTCTTAACTGCCCACATCAAGGGCAGTTTTACACCTGCCAGCATAAACACAGGGGGACAGGACAGCCCTTCCACACACCGTTCCCACAGAGCACAGTCCACACACCCCTTAGTCTGACAAGCAGGAAACAAAGGCTAGGGACCACAAAGGAACAGGAGAGAAGATGGATAGGGAGCTAAACAGAGAACCAAAAAAGAGGGAAAAAGAAACCAAAGGAACAGAGAGAGCAGGAGACCAAGAGAGCTCGAAACAGCGATGCAGAGCACAGCAGAAACAGGGAGGTGCGGCTGGGCGACGCTACTCACGGTTCATGTTGATCTGCTGGGAGAGCTCTATGAGCTCCATCTCCGTAGGCATGTAGCCCATGGTTCGCATGCAGTTCCCCAGGTCCCTGCAGTTAATAAACCCATCCTTGTCTTTATCAAACTCCTTAAAGGCTTCTCTTAATTCTGTGGGAGTGGATCCAGAAAGAGCAACATTGTCAGTGACAGCTTGAAATACCTTTTCCAAGAAACCTCCCAAGAGTCAGCAGCACTTTATGAGGCCAGGTTCTCTAAGATAGTGCATATTTTCCCAGCAGATCTCCCCGAGAAGAGGCAAGGACTGCAGCAATTTTAAGCTCATCTGTCAGCAGCACTGCTGACCCATTCCTTACAGCAAAGCTTGCTCAAACAGCAGAGGCTTTGAGCTGTCAAAAACTTGAGCTTTCCTAAACTGCACTCCCTGAAGAAACTGTAATGAATAAGTTTTCCCAACTCTCACCACCRCACTATACTCTATAGCCCTCACTGCAGGGGTCAGCAGGTAAGACGGCTTCCCTGGAGCCCCACTATTGTACTCTACTTATTACCTCACTTATCCCCCCACCTTGAAGAAGCCGGAATGGATGTAAATTCCCCCCACCGTCAGCAGTCTTGCAGTTTTTCACATTATTCCTTCTGCTGGGGTTGCCAGAGTCCAGGAATCACCTCCCTTGAATTGCCCCAAATTATTTTACCCCTTGGGGGCCAACCTGGAATGGCCGGCCAGTAGGTTTTCACTGGGCAGGGAGAAAGGTGACACAGAAGGAGCGACAAGTTTTACCTTCAATTTCTTCGGGACGCAGTTCTCTATCCTGCAATGAGAGAACAGACCATGTTAAAGCCATTTGCTTGCCAGGAACGTGGTGTCAGAATAGCACTTGTTGGTGCATACAGTTCTGGGACAAGCCAGAAAGTGAGAGAAGAAACAAGAAGGTGATGACATGTTTAATACCATCTACCTGGCGAGGCTTCCCAGCTCTCCTCCCCAGGAGGGAGGGTGTTAGCCTGCATACGTCTCTGTGGAAGCCCCTCTCCACCTTGTCTGCTGGGCAGGGGGACGATGGGCGCTCCCCAACAAGCAGAAGAGACCTGGGCCAGCMTGGGCTGCCTGTGTGGCCTCCCCACCTGATGGATGAGAGGGCATCTATGAGCATCTCCGTGGGCTCCTATGGCACTCCCCAGCGGCAGCCCCGGATGGCCCTACAGCAGCATGGAGCTGTTCTCCAGCTCCAGCTGTGTTCCCTATGGCAGCTCCACCGGAGACGTCCAGGTCCAACCAGCTGGAAGCTGCCCCTGTGACCAGCAGGTCTCTGCCACTGTCTACATGGATCCCCGCTGGCAGGACAGGGACAGCCACAAGCTCTCTCACAGCCAACATGCCAGTGTCATTTCCTATAGTCAGTCCCCCAAAAAGGCAGGAACTTTCCCCTTCCTCCCAGCCTCAATTCCACATACGAGCATTTTGAAACCAGGCGTGAAGGCAGAGACACAACATATACATCAAGGTYGTCTACAAACAAAACAGGACAAGGATTCACCATGTTCAGGAAACACTGCAACTTCAAACATCCAATCTGAATTTCTTGGAAGAAGGGGGAGGATATGAACGAGTATAGGAAAATTCCGACACTGCACCAAGAAGAAGAGATGAGCATGGAAATGCGCTGCGTTCTGGTTTAAACGCCCTTCCTAATTCCTCTCACAGCTCCCAGGCAAATCCAAAACATCTGAGAATTTGGAAACAGAAACACAATCTCTTTTGTCGTCTGACTCTTGGCTCTTCCCCTCAACCGTGGGGAGCATCTCCTTGCTTTCCAGGTGTCCTGCAGTCTCACTGCACGTCCCCGGAGGCAGTGCCCTGATCAGTTTGAGAAGGATGATCCTTTGCTATTTAACCACAGGCTCCTCTGGAAACTCTGATGGCGGCTGCTCAGAGCGCGTTGCAAACTAGGACACACACTGGCTCGTGTCTGTGCAAAAGTGGGCTGTGCCAGAGGAGTGATCGGCTTGCTACTCATAACCTTCCCAGAGGCGTCTCTGTGCTGGATGAACCGTCAGAGAGCGCTGGCCCTGCCGTTTCATCCTTCACAGACCTGGTATTTTCAAACATGTCATCCCATTTGTTCTGCTTTCATCAACAGCGAGTAATAAAACAGATGAGACCCTCCAGACTGGACGCAGGAGCTCTTACTGCCCTTGATAACATAACAGATTAAAAAGACACGTGATCGGCACCACCACCTCGCACACCTCTTTCCAAAGAGGTGGCAAACATCAGCCCCGGAGCCGCTGCCGCGCACCGAGGGCCAGCGCGGCGCTGCGGGAGACGCGGTGGGGCCGCTGTCGCTGCCGCGGTACCAAGGGCACCCTGACTCACCCCGTGGCTGCTGCCTGGTGTGGGCGTCCAGAGGACCCAGGCCTTCCCCCGGCACTGCCGGCACAGGACCGTTCCCTGCTCGCTCACTGCCGACCGCTCTGCTCCCGGCATCACTGACGTGTTGGAAATGAGGGCTTCAGCACCCGCTCTAATTTTGCACACCGAGGCATTTGCGTTCGCAGCGCTCTGAGCATATCTTTGCACATGCAGATTTTAGCATCAGAGAGCCGCAGACTGCAAATGCAAAAGGAGGGGGAGGGCTTACGTCCCTCCAAAAATCTGACTCAAGCGATAACTAACGTCATGAAGAGGTTTTCTGGTTTAAACTGGAAAGACGATTCCTTAAAATGCTAAAGGAGGAAAATCACCTGCTTGGGAAGAAATGGGCTGGATCACTTTAAAGCTTTTGGAGAAGAACATATGGAAAGAGGAATAAACCTGTTCAAAGAGATAGATCCTAGAAATGAGCAGAGGTGATCCTCTGAGAGTTCATTATAGGTAATGATTTTGCTCTCATTTCTTTCTGTTCTACGCACAATAAATCCTGCTGGTCTAGAGAGTCAGTCAGAGTAAAGCTTTTTATCAGATGCACTTATTCTACAGCAGGGTCGTTAGAGACATGACTAATCCTATTTTGGAAACTTCTTAGGACGCTATGGGTTTCCAGGGCCCAGACAGGCAGGATCGCCCACGGGGCAGCTGGACGTTTCTCCTGCGGCGGGTGGCTTTGAGCATGCTGAGGTCAGGGAGGGTGCCTGTGCAAGCACAGTATATTGTGTGTGTCAACGAACTGGCCCAAGGATATGTGATCGCTTAGTGGCTGAAGGTTGGGAGGAACAAAAGCTCTTTGATGAATAGTGACTAACAGCAATGCTTTTGGGGGTCTTTGGCTGAAGATGAGGTTTTAGAGCTAAAGATCTAGGTGTCTCCTACAGCTGTAGATAACTATATCAGTGTACRAGTGTGTAAGGCTGAGATTTCTTACAGAGGCAAACAAGCTCTGACTCTCAGGTAATTGGGGTGAACTTTGTTTTACCAGAAGAACATGGAATGCACCAGATGAATATATGACAATACACATATTCACTCATACGTGTACATAGAAAGTGTGTTAATACATGGTTTCTTTGAGTATGTCTTTAAATTCATGTTAATGTAGGAATGGAATGTTCAAAAATATCTTTTATGTCTTGTAAATGTACAACATTGGGGTGCACATTTTTGTATATTCAACATGGTCAGGTGTGTCCATTTGAATTTACCTACAAATATATTCTTATTTTTTCTATATATACATTAGATACATATGAACAGGTAGTTACAAATAGATGTGACTGAATGGATGGATGTGGTTTTGCTCTTTTTCTGTGTGCGTATGGGTTATAGCATTTGGTAGTCTGGTACTATTTGCAAATACGAGGACAGACTGATGGTCTTTGGTTTATTTGGCTGGGATCACTGCACCCGCATCAGGCTGTGTATGAAAGTGCRTAAGAGAATGTGTCTGGGCATCTGTGAGGAGGCAGAGGTATCCTCATTTCTGCTTGCATTAGTGTGCTCACTGTGAGCTGATAGGACCGATATCAAATATGGGCATCTCTGTGGGACAGCTCGTTCTCAATATGGATGCCTGATTTGCATTTAAGTGGCTATTTAGACCCTAAATGCTAATCTGAGCCTCWGGGAATGAGATGTGGATGTCTTGCTGGAATAACAGCTTTGAATACTGGACTCCTCCCGGGCCATATGATTACGCCTGCTTGAGCAGGCACGGATCTGTCTTCCACAGCTGCGTTTCTAGAAGCCTCCTGGCTCCGTGTTTGGGCACAGGGCTATCTCAGCACATCCTGCAGCCTCGACATTTGCCTGTGACTGCGTTTGCACTCGGAGCCGCAGCCGGGATGCTTGAGACGCGGGGCCGTGGGTCAGCGAGCAGCGTGCCCGTGGCGCACGCGGGCGGCTCCGCGTCCCCGGCCCGCGTCCGCACGGCTCCGTGCGTGTCTCGCCCGGCTGGGGTAACTTACGTACAGGCTGCCTGTTCTCTGCGAAGCCCTTGCGCAGGAAGATGCAGGCCGGCCCCAGCAGGTTGTGCATGACGGCGCAGTTCTGGGCCAGCACCATGAGCGGACCCTGGTACTCGCAGGCCGACGGCCCCTCTTCGCTCGTCTGGACAGCCTTATAGCACGTCTTCTCCTCATGGCGGATCTTCCCAGCCAACCAGCAGCAAGCAAACAACACAACAGAGGACGTTACCTCCCCGTCTCGCCCAGCCTTTCCTCTGAAGTTTTACTGCACCGCCTCGCGGAGTCGTTATTGCTACGCTTCCTTCATCTCGTCCGCACTGCGTCCCCCCCACCGATCCGCTGCRATTCGTACAGGAGCAGTAAGTCAAGGAGTTCACTTTCAAAGGCTGATGAAAGTACAGCCAACCGGGAGAATTTCACTTTGAAATGCCATCAGCCTCTCGCTGCTGCGCACATCTATCCAGAGCAGCCCAAAGGGCCACGCTCCCGCTCTAAGCGCCGGAGCTAATGACTCCTGGCGGGAGCTGCAAAGGACGAGCACGCCCCGGCAGCACCGCGCGTGTGCCGGCGTGCGCGCAGGCAAAGCCGCTRGCAGAGCCGCCTCTGCCAGGGCCTCCCCAGACCAGGCGGCAGAGCCTGCACGCAGACACGGAGTTAGGCTCCACGCCACATTGCAGCAACACAGCCTCGCATGCTTTATAATATTAGGAGAAGGCCCTTTACAGGACTGGTGGTGTTGCCCGCTGCAGTCTCGCGCTCCCCATTCCACTTCTAATTAGTGACACCCTCGGGGTCTCAGTCAGCTACTGCATTTACAGTCCCAAAGTCAAGATCRGTCACAGGCACAACAATTTTGTCCGTCTGCATTTCTGCAGACCGTTTTCCTAAGTGCACACGTCCTCCTAAGCTCAGGCTCCAGAATAGAACCCAGCGCTGGATTTTATAAGGAGCCGCTGCTTTCCTTTTATAGAAATGCATTTCCCTGGCTCTGCAAGAAAAGTCTTATCCTGATATTCCCATGCAGCTATAAAAAGCCAGCACAACCCACAGGACCCTTGGTTTTATAGAATAAACATTAATCATGCATCAGATTCCTGCTTCAGGACCGAGTTCTGCTTTCACAGACGGTGCCCCGGGGTGGGTGCTCAGCGGAGCTCTGTCAATAGCCATGCTCTCTCGCTATTAACCCTTGCCTCCAGGGCTTCCTTTCTGTTTCAGGCTAAAAGACCAGCTCCCCCCTGCCCCACACACACTTGTCCAAACCCATTGTATCTATTTGCTGTCTGCCATGCGCTATGATATTGCACACATGGTTTGTAGTTCACATTTTTATACACAGTCTYACACCAAACCGCTCATGTATACTGTCATGTGAATAGCGGGCATCAAAACAAAAACAACTCAGAAAGCGAGCCATGGAGAAAGAAAACGAGGAAGCAGAGAAGCAGCTTCGTTGCAACCACRGATGAGGAGGAAATCTGTCGCTGATTAAATGTATCACATAGGACGCTTGTCCTTCAAAACGTGAAAGATGAGCATCAGTCCGCAAATGGCATATCACTAGCTCAGCTAAATGTCATGGCATCTGTGTTGAACCACATAGYTTCATGACATCATGCAATACATTTTCAAAATTATCAGCTTTATTCCCTGGTGCATTTTTTCAGTTTAATATACCAAATAGTATGAATCACTTAAAATAGCCCACATCAGTCCGGAGCATAATTCCACTGAAGCCAGCGAAAGACGGAAGGCCGCTAGCCTATAACTAATCCTTGCTTTCTGACCCTTGCAGTCAAAAGAGTTATTACCAAGCCACAGAGCCGTGCCCAGGAAAGGTCAGCCCATTACTTTCCGGCATGGATAGAGATGGCCAATTTGATGAAACAGTTGCCAGGAGCAGCAGAACAGCTCGGCCATGCAAGCCGCCGAAGTGCCGAGGGCCCGGCTGAGCACGACCTGTCGGGGGCTCCCTGCCCAGAGAGGCCCTCTCGTCCCTGCGGGGGAGCCCCTCGCAGGAGAGGCGCCGCGGCTTGCTGCCGCCGCTCGGGCACGCTGTGGAAAGGGAAGCTGCCAGCAACGGACGTGGTGGGATGAAGCCTGAGCGCTATCATCCGAACAGGCGAGGAACGCAGGTGCCGATCAGTCCCAGACCGAGCGAGCCGGTGCCTGGAGGCGATTCTGAACTTTCTGGCTGAGATCATGTATTCGAGAGATCAAACTCGGTTACCCAAGAGCAGCTTTCACACACACACTGCCCAGAGCTCCTCCTCTGTCTAGCTACCACTTACGCTCCAGTTTGTGCTATAATACCTTCCCCTATACAGAGAATTTGATTTTTTTGCTGCCTTCAAAATAGTAAATGCTACTTGGCAGTGTGGTTAAGAAGCTGCTAAGGAGAGTGTCTGGGAGTAAGAAGACCTTTCACTGCTTCTTTTTTTTTTTTTTTTGCCTCTTTTCCTCCACCATTTCACCAAAACACAAGAAAAATATAAGCAGGTAATGCCCCTCCATCACAGAAGAATCCAACCTTCCCCCAAGAATGGATATCAAATGCGAGAGGCCTTCACATTCCTCAGCCGATCTGCTAATCATCTGAAGTCTCTGTTTCCACTTGCTGGGGAGAAACACATGGTGGAGATCATAAGCAATAAGAAAGTTGTGCCTGGTAGTTCTGGCTTAACAGCACCCCAGCGTAGGCAGCTCTTCAGTCCGAGGACATGAATGCTCAAAGGAGCTTTACTGAAGTGGGGGTAAGGTGARGACAGGAAGGAGTAACAGGAAGAGAATGATTGCTTCTTCCCAATAAAACTTAGTGCCACCCAGGGCCCAGCTCCTCATCTTCCTCACTGAGTTCCCTCTCAGTTTGCCCATGTTAAAATCTGAGAAAAAAACACCAGGATCACAAAACAGCCAAAGGAAGTTGTCCAATGTATGAGTGGTTCTGTGAAGCATCCAGTGTAACCATGTGTGTTGGAATCAAAAGAACGAAAGAACCCCAGGACCACTCAGGATTAGTCCCCGAGGCCTTAATTCACGGCTAGCTGGGGTGAAGCCCGGGAAATTCTCTAATTCAGCTTCAGAGCCTTCTCCCTTTAGTCCTGCCATCCCAGGCCTTGCAACTAGGCACAAAGTGCATTATTCCAAGCAGCTCTTAGGAATGAAAGCATAAGTGAATAAAAGACCGATCACACAGAGTCTATAAGACCCTGAATCCACTTTTTGCAAGTTAGGGGCAACCTACAAGTAGCCAGCTYGGGGTTTGCAGACGTGCAACGTTTGGGTAAACCTCAACTACTTCTGCCTCTCCCCAAGGTCACCCTGTGCTAAGGAGCAGTCCCAGCACTGCCTAACTGCTTGGCGAGGCACCTCTCCTTGCGTATCCCGGCTGCTCTGCGGCTGCCCACTGCCATTTCTGGCCATGTTTATACAGCTGAGGCAAGGGGCAGGCCAAGTTTCCGTGTGGAAGAGGCAAATCCCAGCCAGAAGGGACTCCCTGCCAGGGAGCACCCTCCCCAAGAGCTCCTCCCAGAAGGGCTTTTCCCTGTGGCAAGGTCTCCTCCGTGGAGCACCCTGACGGCAGTGGCATTTCCCTGCCGGCAAGGTCACCACAGGGCCAGTGCCTCACTGCAGTACTTTCAATGCTTAGCACAACCTTTTCACTTACAAGGAGTGAAGCGAACAGTTTTTTGCTGAGTTATTAGACTGTCAGCACTGCCAAGTGAGAACTGTTTGGCTGATGGGTTCATTGTGCTGCAAAATCTTCCTTGCTCAGACAAGGAG
The DNA here is from genome assembly GCF_003343035.1 of Apteryx rowi. Classification (NCBI taxonomy): domain Eukaryota; kingdom Metazoa; phylum Chordata; class Aves; order Apterygiformes; family Apterygidae; genus Apteryx; species Apteryx rowi. The sequence continues at coordinate 1,622,895 of NW_020450530.1, forward strand.
TATCACCGGGCAAACTATTCCCATTTCAATCCAGCCCCTAACAGCAGAGCAGCTCCTGGATCTAATTCATCCCGGGATTATTTTAAAATCTAAGCACCGAGCAGTCTGTGGGTTGAGGCCCAACAGATACACATGGCAGCTTGGACATGCAGTGCAGCTGGGCCCAAACGTGCACACCTGGGCCATGCTGACGTGTGACGTGACACATGAACACGCAGTTAAGGCCCGGTGTGTCCACTCACAAAGAGGCATGGACAAACAGAAAAGCGTGCTTCTGTAACCAAGTACACACAAACAAAACTAGACGGGTGCATGCCCCACTACCGGTATGCAGAGGAACACGTGTATGCCTACATACATACTTATGTGAGGACACATACTAGCAAGTATACACACACAGACACAGCCATACAACCGTGCACACGTGTGTGACCCACACAAATTCCCCCATATGTGCACGCACCTCTGAATGCGTGTGTAGAGACATAAACAGCTATGGACACACATATACTTCAGATATGGTCATTTAAATGTGCATATTCTTGCACGCACCAACAGGAATACATGTGAACACACACGCGCAGTCACAAGCACATGAGCACATGTCCCTGCAGAAATGACATGCAGACTAGACTCATGCTGACACTCGTTTTAAGCACATGCACGCACATACGCAAACTCACATGTACACACATACATTCAGATGCCAGTACAAAAATGTGTTCCAGCGTATTACGTACATAGCCAAGCACAAACTTGCACGTACACAGCGGAGAGCTGCACACACACACACACACACACACACACACACAGAGGACAGACACGCCGACTCCTGCGCATGCAGACCCACACGTATATTTACACGCACGTCGTGGCACTCGGCATCCCGGGCTCTGATGGCTGCACTTGCTTGAGCAGCTCTTACAAAAAAGACCGGTGAAGAGAGCTGAACCCTTCGTACACTCCTCCGCGTTTCTCCCACCTCCCTTTCCCCTCTGCCCACAACGTCACCCATCCCAAGAAGCAGGGCAGGAACTGCACAGTGCACTTCAATTCAGGGAACATACCTTTTTTGAGAGGTTTCTCAGTGGAGACTTCACACAGTTGCCCATAATATGTAGAGTCTGCCTTTCCGGTGGACTTGGTTATAAAGGAACTGAAGCAATTGATCCCATTAAAGGTATTCCTTGGGAGCAAAGCAAGAAAGGCAGTGCCAGGCAAATCCAAACAGCTACTGGCTGCTGGGGCTTCCCTCTTCAGGGAGCTTTTTCTCTCTCTGCCTCTCTCTCTCCGTGTTTTTACTTTATGTTCACTTTCTTGAAGAGATGAAGCAGGAAGGAGAGGGAGGGGAGAGAAACAGACAGAAAGAGAGGGAGAGAGGGAGAGAGAGAGTGAGAAGGGGGGAGAGAGAGGGAGGCGGATGTATAATCTACAGCAGATTAATGTTCAAATCCCTCCCACCCCCCTCAATCTGCAGGCAAGATTGTTTCACTCACGGGAGAGGGCTGATTCAGGGAGAATTAAAACAGAGGCACCGCAAGAAGTGATTTCAGTGATGAGTTCAGTGAAACCAGCTAGTCTGGGTGCACACAGCCTCCGAATGTCGCATCCTCTAGCTCCCTACCCACCCCCACTTCTAACCCCCTTCAGCTTTTCAACCACTGGAGAGCCAGGCTGGCCACCAGGCAATCCACTTAGAGGCTTGGAGCAGAGTCCAGAGCTCATTTCGGAGCAGAAATGGACCGCTGAGCTGGGTGGGACCAGTTTCAGCTTACAAATCACTGCAGACCTGGAGGTCCCTCATTCTTTTCATGCCTCCGTTGAAGCAAGCTGGAGGCAGCAGTCCAGTGACCCGAGGACACTCGCAGCCCCATGGCTGTAACTTTCAACCACGAGGGAGAGATCTTGAGCCAGTCTCATGGTAAAGTCTTTCGAGCTTTCTGCAAGTAGAAATCAACTGGTGGTTTTCCTGCACACATCTGTCAGAGATGGGCTCAGATCTGAATCCTAAATCTTAACAGCTTGGCAAGGTGTAACAAAGACTTTAGACTTCAGATCCACAGTCCACAGGTCATTCCTCTTCCAAGCACCCAAGTCCTGGGCTCCATAAGGGGCTCCTATCCCATTCCCGGCTCTGAACCGTGGGCTAACAGAATCATCTCTCAAAAAAGAAGATGAGCCCTCAATACGTTTTCCTCTGTTCTCAGGCTGAACGTAACAGCGTTCTGTCTGAAAAATTTAAATTGCATAAAAGACTCACCATCACCCCAGGCAACAGGATCTGAACAGGATAGTGAATGCATCCTTAGCTGTGAAGCCACCATGGCTGCATCTCCACAGCGATAAGAAGCCATGGCATGAAGAGCTACCTCCTCCAATAACTGCAGAGACCAAGATGATGATGATCCTGTACCCCATCTATGCCACAGGTTGGTAGGACACTCAGATGTTCAGCTGAAAGGTTTCACCACCTTCTTTGCAAGTGTGGGTCCAAACAAAAGGCTCTGCAAAGACCTCACCCATGGGCTGTACCTGTACCACATGCTCTTCTATGCAGGAGACAAGGACTTACCCTCCCGGCAGCTCTAGGGCTGTAGGACAGAAAAGGATGATCCGTCAATGTCACAACAAAGCTGGGATTTTTATGCTTCTACCCTGGAGGTGTTGTGGGAAATGTAGAATAATTGCAAGGTGAATCAAGAGTTGTTTTAGAGCCTAGAGGCTTCTTCTACCTGAGGACACTAGTTTAGGAGTCCAGCCATGGCAAGAGGCAACAGCTTCTCTGATTCCAGTCATAGTCAGAAGCGCAGGGCAATGTGGGATAATGTTTCTCGCTCTTCCTCGTACTAGCCACTTCCCAAGAGTGAAAGCAGCAGAACAGCCTCCTCTCGGGTCCCCTCCATGCCTTCCTCGGTGCACTGCCCAGGAAAGAGCTGCACGAACAGCGGGACTCACAGGTCCTCCAAAGTGAGCAGCACACAACAGTTGTGGTGGCAGATACTGGGAGACATCTCTTGTCCCCAGGGCAAACTGGGATAGATAAAGAGGATGGAGAAACTCTGGCCTGGAAGATCTCCATAGCAGAGCTCACCCTTACCGGGCCATGAGGCAAAGCTGTTCATGAGCTGGGCCTGCCGCCTGCTGTCACAGTTTGGGGCTCCCTGATGAAGGAGAAAACACACACTCACATGCTGGGGGCTGTGCCAGCCCTGGCCCTCCCGGCAGGGGTCTTGGTGGAGGATGCCGAAACTCCCAGCTCCGCTCAGGGCTGCCATCTCGAGCTCTATTTCTATTTCCCCTCTTAAAGCAGCTAATGGGAGGCTCGTCTACCCTCAGCCAAAGTGCTGGTCGTTAATAATGTTCTCTGTCAGTTGGAGCCATTCCCCGGGCTCCTTGTTTATTGACAAAGTGCTTGTCTCCCTTGAGCAGAAGCTGCCACACAGCAAGCGAGGCGCCGGGGCTCCTTCCCGAGACAAACGACTCCAATTCCAGAGCAGAAAGAGGAGAGAGAATCGCCTCCCTGCTCCTAATGAATCTCCCCTTGACAGGCAGCGAGGAGGCCAGGAACGCCCCGCAACTGAGAAGCGCCGTCTCCTGCCTCCTGCCAGGGAGAGGAAGCGGAGCGAGCGAGCGAGMGAGGCAGGCGCCTCCCGCCGGGGCAGGGCAGCCCACGGAGCTCAGCGCAGCCCTCGCGCTGCTAGGGACAGCTCTGCAGGACACAGCGCTCTTAAGAAAGTTGAGAKAGTGACCTTCTAAATACGAGCCTGTACCGGAGCATTGCGAGCCAGTCACCATGGCAAACTGCCCCGGCTGCCTGCTCTCCTGCTTTTCTTCCAGAGAGCCCTGCGGTCGCAGGCAGCTGTAGGCAGCGCGGGCAGGGCTGAGAGCCCTGCTGCCGGGTTTCAAAGGGAGCTAGCAGTTCACAAAGGGAAGAGGCACCGGGAGCCCACCTGCACCAGGTTTGCAGCACAGTCGCAGTCCTTCGACTCTGCAAAAACAACTCTGGCAGAGCCGCAGGGGGCCTGAGTGACGTGATCGTAAACCGTTTTCTTGTCTCCTTATTTACCCTGAATCTCTTAAGAGCAATTGGGCAGCACATCACAATCTAGCAGACGGATTCTGCTGACCTTTAAGCCTGAAAATCACTTTCTACAGGGGGATCTTGTTCCCGTCTCCACTATGGGCAGCTTAGAGATATGTAGGAAAGCGGAGTTGGCAGAAAGGTCATTAGAAGATTAGGCTAGAGGAGCCTATTTTCTCCCTTCCTCCAACCGAGGCTGCTGCAAGAGAACAGGATGCTGAGAATAAGTGTGTCAAAAACATTTGTGTGTAGGTGCTGATCTGTGGGTATGCCTATATCTGGGGTAGTCAGTGTGCGTGTGGGAGGGCTGCACATGCATGTATACTGGTTTTCCCACACTGTTCTTTGTGGCAATCACACTGTTCTTTTAAGGTCTGGGGCTCTCTTGTAAACTTTCTAAAAATCTGCAGGAACTTTGTGAAATGCCAATCTTACCTATGTTCCTGCATCCCTCCGTTTCCCCTCCAACCCACGGTGCAGAACGGAGCCCTTCGTGGATGCAGTTTGGCTCAGAGAGAGAACTCGGCACGTACGAAAGGAGTTTGGCACATTGACCGACCTGAGCATAGAGCAGGGAGGAGACTGGGTGACTTGGCATGGGACAGGGAGGGATTTAGATGGTTTAATATGTCTGGATTCTTTAAAAAGAAGCAGTGCTGTGCTTGGGGCTGGCACCTTTGGTACAAATACTCATCCCACAGGGAAATGTTGGATCCCTCTACGGCTAATCATTTGGTAGCTGCCAGAGACTTTATCCAGTGACAGCAAATATCAAAAGTCACAACAGAAAGATCTAAAGTCAATTCAAAATTTGGGCTCACTTATCTGACTGCAGCTTTGCTTGGCAAAAGTTTCCAATGGAAGTGTGATTTGTAAAGCAAGACCATTAGATGCCAGGCCAGGTTCAGTGTTCGCTCTTTGCTTGCTGGAACGTTAGATCAGATTGTTGTTTGTGACACAACACAAACAATCGCTACAGCAGGACAACATTAGTACGAGGGTTAACCTCCAACAGGAATATATTGTAAAGCAGGGAAAACTCATTCCTCGCAGCTTTTCACTGAAATCCATACCTTTACCTAATGCCCACTGCACGCTTGGAAGATGTCACTATTTAATATCTTAACATACGCCACCTTAATTTGTTCTGACAGGGTAAGAATTTTTGGTATACTTCTCCTGCCCCACAGTGGAGAGGGTACACAGTGATTATTGGCTTTCAAATTTTCTCCCAACCATCCTTTAGCTGGTGGCTATAGATCTGTATTTTACAAGAAAAAAATCTAGTCTTGTTTACCAGATGACCTTAGCTGTTTTGGATTTATTAACATCCTCACGTTGTCAGTGCTGTTGGGGTCCTTGTTTTATAGCTCCCCACCACTGGAACATGCCCTGGCACTCCAAACTTCTGTGACTTCCCTTTCTTCTTTTGCATAAGGCCCCCAAGTGTTTTTACTACACATCGAGTCGTGTCTTCCGACCTCGAATGAACCTTGGACGGTTCCTCATTCCAGCCAGACAAGCACAGGTCCATCTCAGGGGTGGCACCAGCAGGTATTGGCAGATACAGCCCAAATCTTCATCCAGAGGGTTGAATATTTCTGCAGAGAGTTTGGGAACTTTCTYTGCTGTCAGCTGTTCCAGGAAGAAAGTGTTGCTGACTCATGCTGTGCATAATATTCTCTTCCATTAGAGCAATTGGATCATATTCAATCACAAACAACAGAAAGGTTATTAAAAAGACCTAAACTACCAAGGATATTTTCCATCACTCTCAAGGTAACAAAGCCTTGATTGGCATCTTCTGTTCAGAACAGCTTTGTCTATAATTAATCGGCTTTACGGAATGTTAGATGCAAGCAGATGGGAATGTCCCATTTCCTGACACCTTCCATGCAGATCTGGTACAAATATTTTGCACTAACCCAACTTCCAGGATCCCACGCAGAAGATACACTGGCCAGAGCATCATGCTTTGTGGATATTTTCTGCTTTTCAAGATCATCAATGGACTACAAAAGGTCAAATACAAGTTTGAGGCCCAGAAGCTGCTGTAACAGTTTGCCATGTATATGCAGAATAAAGACGGTTTAAAACAAACCGTTCATGGTCCCTTCCCTCTGCTCAGGAATAAGAGAACTGTGAATCACTCTCTCTCTGCCTGGCATTGCTGTAAAAGTAGCTAATTCTACCTTGGTTCCCTTACCTCTCTCAAAGTAAAAAAGCACTGGGGGGGTCAGCGTTTGGCTGGCCCACTGAAGTGCTATAGAAAGTGTGGTTGATTAGTAGATGAGCAGAGGCCTGGGAATCAGCACTAACCCAACATAATCCTCCAAAACTGTATGAAATATGCCACTACAACACTGAGGCCTGGCTCACTTCTGTTTTGAGTAAGGATCGGACAGCACCTTTAGAAGGATCAGACTGCGTATCGCAGTAAGGAATCTCTGGCTATTTTTCAACACAGCTGGTCACAAACTAACTAAGCTCTTTGCCTTATTTCAGCAGAACGCAGGAGGATTTTGTTGGTGTTTTTTTACTTCCTGCCTTCAAGTGTTGTGACATGATGCCTCACAATGTTACATGGTTGCCTGTTCCCTTCCAAGAACAGAGAATATTTCATCAGTGTGGGATGGAGCAATGATGTCTATTCTTTCCAAAGATGGTTGCGGGGTGCAAAGTACTCTAAGGGAGGAAGGGGTAGAGGAGAGATTAGAAAATTGCTAATGACTTCATTCATAGCTGTACTAGCTCATGGTCTTACGCTTGTACAGAAAGCTACTAAAAAATTAATGAGACCATATGAGCTATGACAACTGTTTGTCTTTATTTCTAAGAGGAGCATTTGACTGAAATTGCAGGATTACTCAAGTTCATGGGCACTGCTGTAGCTCTCTAAGGTCACAGGAATGTCAGAGGATTGCTGAAAGGGAGCCCAAAGTTAGCTAAGTGTCTTTTACTGGATGCACACCATATAGCTGCTTGTTATTGGAAATCAATACCACTCATGGACTCATCRGGGGAAAGCAGTCACTGGAGCTGTGACGCTAGAAAGAACCACAGCTAATTTAGCTGACAGACCTACAGCCTAGCTACTACATCTACTGCTAAACTCTTCCCTGATTGACGCTTTGTTCGAAGCCTTTGGCTTCAACAATGTTTCACAAAACAAAAATCAAGGCAGTACAGGTTGCCGAAATGCACAGTGGACTCATTTAAATGACAATTAATTCATTATTGAAAGATTTTCTTCTCTCAAAAGATAAGCTGGATCCAACCAGAAGGTCTGTGTGTTTCAGCGCATTAGCTCATGCAGCTGTATATTTCATGAACTGAATATTTAATGAATGTTCCTTTAGCCTGGTTTTTCTTTGATGCTTTTCCCTATCCTTTTAAAACGGATTTGTTTAAAAAGTAAACCACTGACAACRATTACCGTTTCCCGGCAGACCCGCTGCAGGCAGGGAGCTTGCCCATYGCCCTCAGCGGTTCGGCGTGCCTGGCTCCCATCCCGCAAGCTCCTTGGAAGCAGTAAGAGCGACACGTCTTTCCCCAAGCCGAGCAAGGGGCGAGCTGGGTGGATGCGCTCGAGTGGAACAACGCTTCTTGGTGTCTTTCCTTACATATAGAAAACACACGAGACATACCTTGGAACATATGGCCAGTGTCAGCAGGCAGCGACGTATGCATATGCCGGTTGTTTATATACACAGGGAAGCGTACGCACATACGGAGGAGGGTGTAGACCCACACAGGAGACGGAGCACAGGTTGCCCGCGCACGGCTGCGTGCACACGCACAAGGGGCCGGTGCGAAGGCTCCCGAGGGCCGGTTACATGCGGGGACGCGGAGGGGAGCAGGGAGGCCCTACGCCGGCCTCGCCGTACCCCAAGGCCGGCCGTCGCGCGCCCGGGACGCGCCAGTCGCCGCTGGGACGGGGCGTCCTCAGCTCGCGAGCAGGCTTCGCCCAGGGCGTCTCCCGGGGAGCCGGGGACACCGCGCGGGGACGGGGCGACAGGCCCGGCGGGGAGCTCCCAGCTCGGGGGGACACGGCAGCCGGGACGGGCCCGGGGGACGGGGACGGCGGGGGCCGGGACGGGGGACGGCGAGCGGCTCCGGCCGCCCGCAGCAGGGGGCGCCGTGGGGACACGGACCGCCGGCCCGCGCGGAGCGGGCGCGCGGGGGGGCGGGGCCGTTGGGGCCGTTGGGGCCGTTAGAGCCGTTAGAGCCGTTAGAGCCGTTAGAGCCGTTAGACGAGGGCGCGGAGCCGTTGGTGCCGCCGGCGGGCGCGGGGGAAGGCGCCGTGTGGGTGACGGGGGCAGAGAGAGGATCCTGTGGAGAAACATCTTGCGATTGCGGCGCTGGCGCTGCGCCCTGGGCGGCGTTTCGGCGTCCAGCCCGCCGCCAGCCCTCGCACCCGCCTCGGCAGCCCTCCGGCGCCCAGGCCCCGACACGCTGCCCTTGGGGGACCCGTTTTTGTCCTTGTCACAGGGAGCTCTCAGAGGCGTGGGAATAAACCAGAAGAACAGCTGAGTGAGAGGCTCTTGTGCTCCTTCTGTTTTTTGTCTCTTTTGACCTATGCACATAACTTCCACATAAGTCAGCTAATGATACGCACAGGATAGCTGTTACTAGGGGGACTGGACATTCTGCGCCACAGAAGAAACCTCTTCACCCCAAATTGCTCTGTCGGTTTAACCCTGTAACTGAGTAGCGATGAGGAAGTGTCCTCGGTTCGCYATGAGCACCGACATGTGGCTGCTCCAGGTGTCCTCTAGCACAGTATAACAGCCCACAGGAACTCGCGGACCGAGACACATTGCCTTCACTATCCCACAGCTCTACGTTCGCAAGCCTCCATCGCTGGCATCACTGCTCCAGCACAGCCCAACACGCAGCAGCCTGCCTCGCTAACGCTTGGATGACTGAGCCATCGCCAAGCGTCCCCTCGCCTCTCGGCAAGGCTGCACAGGGCTGCCAGCCCTCTCAGCGAGCTCCCTCCGCACTGAGGTCCTCCTGCAGCGACTGCACTTAGGCAAGACTCCTGCTACGACAGCTGAAGTCGAGGCGATGCTGGAGCAAGGGAGCGTTGTGCAGGGAGGAGACCAGCAAGGGTGTTCAGCCTCCCTTTGAGAGGTTGGAAAATGCGCTTTTTCCTTGCCCGCTCCTCGCTGTTTTGGAGGAGGATGTTCTTTACACCTGCTTCTTGCACATATACAGCCCGGGGACACGCACGGCCCCAAAACAGGGCCAGCTCTGTCATTCTGCTTTGCGCCAAGWCCCGCTGAGACCTATTAAGGTTAACTAAAGCCCAAGAATAAGTAAAGAAAGAATGAGCAAGAAAAGGAAAGGAAATTCAGGAAATGCAGAAGGAATCCTTCTCCAGTTCAACGGCAATTTAGACACTAACACTAAAACAGGAAGGAAAATGGGAGAAGGTGCAGACAGGAGAGGCTTTTAACTGCTCATACAAATAGGAACACAACAGCCCCTTTGGCCACTGTGCTAACAGCAGAAGCCTGTAAATATTTAATGGTTCCCTGTGGCATTGTTTGACCCCTGTGAACCCCATGCTACCAGAGGCAATTGACAGAAAACTGTTGGGGAATCACTTCACTTAAAAAATTTAACAGTCAGGCAGGGTGTGAAAGCTAAACGGCTCTGAAAGCGGTCAGGTCTCACATGGCGAGATCACTTGCAAATTAATATTGCATAGCAAAGGCCAGAAAAAGCTCTTCTTAAAGGTGCCAGCTCGGGCCAGCCCTGTGGCACAGGGAGACTGATGCAAAGGCAACGGGAGGGCTGCTGTGCTGCGGTACCTTTGCAGCACGGCACTGTGCCACGAGTCCAGCTGCTAAACTGCCGCTGCACCACAAGYGCTGCTGCCGCACTACGGCTGCCCCCGGTTCCTGTATTTGGGATCCTGCTGTATTCCGATTCCTGCTGCCACACAGCTGTTACGTCACAGTTGCTGCTGCTGTTGCACCGCTGTCCCCACCACCACACTCCTGCTCCGCGTCCTCTGTGCTGGCGTTGCTAGTGCTGTCACATTAATAAACCCTGTCCTGCTGCCAGGCTGCCACCTCACCGCTATCCCAGCCGCCRGGGTATCACTGCTCCTCTGTTCTTGCTGACGTGCTATGGCCTGACACCACACTGCGTCCTGCAGCCACGCTACAGGACTGCCATGCCATCCCGCTCTGCTCTGCARGGGCCACAGCGCGCTCCTTTTGCTACACTGCACTCCTTTACCACTTGCCACTCCTACACTATCCCACTGCCAGGTCGAACAATACTATATACCCTCCCTACCTCCCCTTTCTAGCCRCTTTGCCTCTTTGCCTCGTTATCTCACATGCGTACCTCGCCAGCTACGCAATGGAGTCGCTGCACTGTCACACTGTGTATTGAGCTATYGCCGCCGCGGTGCCACTGTAAAACGCTGTTGCCCCGCTGTCGCATGCATCGTATAACCGGCCCATAGTAACGCTGCTCTTCTGTCACCACACAGCTCCGACGTTGCCCTCGTACCCATCGCCACTGTGCTACCAGCACTGCGGCAGGGCAGGAACGCCTCGCTGGCCGCCTTACCGGCTTATGAAGGACGGTTCTGTCGGGCTGGTGCAGCCCTCTGCTAATATCACACCAGAAGTGATCGCCGTGGTATAGAATAGCTTCCCTCCAGAATATTGTATTACGACATCATTAGACTGCTAAACTGTTCTGTCAAGCTACAACACTACACTATTATCACACCCATGCACTGCCAAACTCCTACCACATGGCACCAGTATCACATTGCTCTGCCACAGGATTGCGTTACCACACTACCACGCTGTCGGCACTGCGCGCTCAGTCACTTGGTGCGGTGCTGCACTGAATGCTAACCTGACATAACTCCACACCAGAGCGCGTTTCTGCAGCTGCCTCGCCAATCCAGTGTGGGAACATGTCATTAGACTAAGATGACAGCCTGGCTTATACTAATACACCATTATGCTATCTGACATTTGTTAATTCACGTACTGCTCAATTACAAAATGGCAAAATGCCCTCAAAGAGTATTACTGTTTTATTACACTAAAGCATCACTGCACCAATATAGCATGAGCCTAATTAATAAAATATTATTGCATACCGTATCCGGGCAGTGCCGTGCCTTAGCATTCTTCTGGAGCACACACCCACAGTGCACTGTATTGCCGTGCTAGTTACATAAACACTGCACTTCTGCCTTTGCTCTGTGTTTTCCCCTGCACCGCTACAAATCTGCCTGCCTACGACACAACCCTGTAGTCCTGGGCTGCTTCTTTCCGCTGCTACTGCAATAATGACATACTCYGTGAAGTCATCCCTGCAATGTTTCCTGCCCATCTGATCGTACCACTGTAGCGCTCTGCATATGCGACTGTATCACTGCACCACTGTGGAACAACGGGATGGTGTTTCACATCTGCACAGCTGGGACAAGAAACACCGGCGCTGCTGGATCACAGTGCACTACTGCTGCAGATCTGCATCACTGCGCTCCCCTCCTGGAACGTACTGCAAAATTACTGTTTTAACTGTTTCACAGTGGGCTGTGTGGGCTGGAGAGAAGTTCTTGGATTAAATAAATTGTCTGCTGTGCTGTTGCTCTCTTCTAATTGCAATGTGTAGCAGACTGGTGTCACAGCACCTGCAGCCTTCTACTGCAATCCTGGACCCGACCGCACCTGTGACCAAGGCTCAACCCAGGCTCAACTTGGCCTCCTGCAGGAATAAAGTCCTGCCTGTCACAAAACACTGCTCACATTTTTGTACAGGGCTTCACATTAATTTCTTCACTCACGAAAACAGAATCATCATCCCTTCCCATGACAGAATTTCCACAGTTCTTACCCTTGGACCTTTAGTCATCCCTGGATTTTTATATCACCACAAATATCTTCACATCTGTCTTCCTGTAACCAGCTCCTTCTGCATCCCATCTTGTAGTTCCCCACGCTCTGCTTCTTGTATCCACAAATCCCTGAACAGCCCTACTACAACCCACTCCTTAAAGCCAGTCCTAAAATCACCACTAGATGGTCGTTTTCTCATACTTACTTCAAAGAAAGCAAGTGACAGATGAATACAGAGAGAAATGGGAATAAAGCATGTTACGCTCGGAAAGAAAGATGYTGGTGTTTGTTTATAAGCACGGGTGCTAGGTGCTGAGCGAAAGAACTAAAGCTAGAATCATATCCGTCTCTTTTCCGTAAGTGGCATTGTTCCACACTGGAATTTAATTTTGTTAAGTTTATGGCATTCAAAGTGTCTCATGACTTTGGAACGCAAGCAGCAAAACAGGTAAAATAKCAATGCCGTTCCCCCCCGGCGCAGCTGTGGCCAGGACGGGGCTCAAAGCCAGACAGGGGGCTGTGAGGAGCAGCCCTGGCATAGATTTGTTTGTACTTCTGACATTTGGGGGACATACAGTGCTGTAGACTGAAAACCTTCTTCTTAGATGCATCTCTCTTTGTCAGAAATACAAGGACAGGGACAGCACGAGACAGAGCTGAGCCCAGGGATTTCAAAGTCTGGTACTGAAATATTGCTTTTTGTTACCTAACTAAGCAGCTAGGCCCTTGCTTACTGCAACTACAACATTTTAATCTAGACTTCTGGTATGCTGGTGGCACAGAAGGGGTAATATTAATTCTGAGTTAAACACAGCAGTAACATTCATAAATCAACAGACTGTCGCTGAGGATGCAAAATTGTTGAGAACAGATGAGGTTTGATTCTTCTCTGGAGAAGTCAAGATGATGGACAGAGGCAGACAACACTTACCAAGACTAAACTAAATAAGACACGGGAGCATCATGTCCTTCCCCCCAGTTACAAAGAGTCTTCTCMTTCTCTCCATAATCATAATTTGAATGGACATTCTGCAAAGCCTCCCAAATCAGCTTAAAAAAAAACCCAACAACAACAAAACTCACAAATCATAATTCTGGTTTAATTGATCACTTCCAGGGCTGGAACTTAGCCCTCCAGGCTKCTGGCTTATACCTGTAATTGTGCTTCTGGGAGATTGCAGTTACATTAATCTTCCTGAAGATTACATCTCCCAGTAACAGCCCTAAATGACTCTAAAAGAAAATTTCAAGCCAGTCTCCCTCTGCCTTTTCATTTTCCAAGGGTAGCCCTGTTGGGTAATTTCACTACCAGAAGCAGCTAAAAACGACAGCTTTGTACCCAAAGAGCTTGCAAACACCGAAAGCATCTGTTCCATCCCAACATAGTGACTGGGAAGGCTTCAGAACTGGGTCAGGATTTTTTTTGTCGTCCTCCCCACTACCTTCCCCTGACAGCTTCTGCCATCAGAAATGATTCATATGCTGATTGTACAGAAATGTACCATAAGGAGATGTAAACAAATACAGCAAAGCAAGGCGGGGAGCCAGAGAGATGGAATCTAATAAGTAAATAGGTTTTTTTAAATTTTTTCGCTTCTCTGGCTCTCACCCTCACCAGGCAGAGCCACAACTTGCCCCGCCGGAGCCGGGGCGAGCACGGCGCGTCCCCGGCGGCACCCGCGGGCCAGCCGCGGCCGGGCCCGGCGGGGGACGAGCGCGAGCTGCCGGGGGGCGCCGTCCCCGGGGGGCTCCTTCCCCGGGGGGCTCCTTGCCCCGGGGGCGGCCGGGGGCGGCGGCGCTCCGGGGCCGGGAGCCGCGGCGCGGGCTCTTACCTGCCCGAAGACGGAGCTGAGCATGGGGCGCAGCTGGTGCAGGAGCGGGTCGGCGTCCGGCGAGCGCTCGCTGCCGCCCGGCTTGGCGGAGCACTTGCTGCTGGGTTTGGGCAGAGGCGAGGCGCCCTCCGGCAGCTTCAGGGACTCCCTGCTGCCCCGCTGCCCGGCGCTGAAGGAAAAGTCCTGCTCTGCCTCCTCCCCATCG